>NC_024327.1:8507803-8518425 GCF_000523025.1 Cynoglossus semilaevis | reverse complement strand
TGCCGTGATCAGTGTTTATGAGTTATATCACCGTTACTACCTTAACGGTGTTGTATTAATAAATTTGATTACTGTAACTGTATTTTGTCTGCATTGTCGTTTATTCATTGAAGCCACCCAATTTGCCAAGAACTCTCAAAATCCTTCAGATATTTAATTGTTATTGGATACTATTGATTTTAGTACATTTGTAATACTTTGAGTAATACATTACTACTATATTAATAAGTTTAATTAATAATTAAAGCTAACTTTAATGAGACTGGCTGTGTTGTCAATTTGAGACTGGTTGATAACACCGAGTGCTTCTAAGCAGCACTCGACCCATTGCACCTACAAGTGGAGGAAAAGTGTTCTGGTGCCAATTCATAAGAAGGGTGATGAACAGAGTTGTAACAACTACAGAGGGATAAAGTTGATGAGCCATACAATGAAGATTTGGGAAGGAGTAGTTGAAGCCAGGTTGAGGCATGAAGGCATTTAAGTACTTAGGATCAACTGTTCAGAGCAGCGGAGACTGTGGAATAGAGGTGAAGACTAGAGTGCAGGCAGCATGGAACAGCTGGAAAAGTCAGGAGTGATCTGTGATAGAAGAGTGTCAGCTAAAGTGAAAGGAAAGGTTTACAGGACGGTGGTGAGACCAGCCATGATGTACGGTTTAGAGATGGTAGCAATAGGCAGAAGACAGGAGGCGGCGCTGGAGGTGGCAGAGTTAAAGATGGTAAGATTCTCTTTAGGAGTGACAAGGATGGGCAGGATCAGGAATGAGGTCATTAGAGGGACAACACAGACAGGAAGGTTTGGAGAAAAAGCTAGAGAAGCCAGATTGAGATGGTTTGGACATGTGCGGAGGAGGGACAGTGGATACATTGGTAGAAGAATGCTAGAGATGGAGCTACGAGGTAGGAGAAAAAGAGGAAGGCCAAAGAGGAGATATATGGATGCAGGGAGGGAGGACATGCAGATAGTTGGAGTCAGAGTAGAAGATGCAGAGAACAGGGTGAAATGGAAAACAATGATTTGCTGTGGCAACACTTGAAAATGGGACAAGACGAAAGGAAAAGAAGAAGATAATCTTTAACCTGGCTACAAATAGAGTGTGTTACAGCAAGGCAAAAATGGTGTCTGCTGTTAGTTTCTTTCTTATTCTAGCCATATAAGGAACTCCATCTACTTAGCTCCAGTCTCTAGTTTGTCTAATTTTCTTTATAATTAATTTCTTAACAGGACATAGATCTAGACTACAGGCAGGATCACAGACCACATGTACTTTGTATGTACAACCACATTTTGCAGTTTGTGTGAATGAGGCATGGCATGTTGAAAACCTGTATAATTTCCAGTAGGGTGTGTGTATTGAGCTTGGCAGTTTAAAAAAAGGGGCTAAAATATGAAAATAAGAAAAAAATCCACACCTTCATTTGTTTTGGTTCACTTTCACACTGCACTTTGGAAATGAGCCAAATTACCTGTGTAGGTACTACAACAGTCCTTTCAAGGACTCAAACTCCCATAATTCCACTGCTTCCGGTAAATCCACATACGTCACGATCAGTAACCTCCGCAACCTTTAAATTGGGGGGTCAGCCCAATATCGTTCTCTCTGTTCAGGACTTTCGCTCCGTAGGACCTCGATGAAAAGAGAAAACCTGCTCGTCTCAGAAGACTAAGAACCAACGCGCTTTTGTAGACACCATTGCCCACGGTGATAAATGCACTAGTAGCGTCTTTTTCTTAACTGAGTTAACCGGTAATTAAGTTACACAAGTAACGTAGCGCTGCGACCAAAGCAGTTATTGAAAAGTTAGAAGCGACAGGATTCCTTCTAACGGTATTCGTGTGAACCGGCACATCGACAGTCAGAGACTTTTCCTCCTGAAACGGACTTTCGGAACCAAGAGGACTCTCTGGACACAGTGGAACCAGACGGACGTCCCCAGCTCTGGCAAGGACCCAAGAAGCACGGACTTTCCACTACCCTCTAAATACGAGCAGACGTTCACTACAGTAAGGCTGGCATTTGGGCACGTTAGTTAATCTGTAGTATTGTTAAGTGCTATTTAAACTTAGGGACAGTTTAAGTACGCATATTGAATTTTGTTGTCTGAAATCTGTGCTGCTTTTATAGCTAGGCTGTTGCATGCACTTCTTTTCTAACCTCCTGACTCGGTCTTATACTCTTGTACACCGTCAGTATTTCAGTGTTAACTTGTAACGTTATCAGTATTGGGATCAGGAAAACTCCGACAAAGTCCTTTGTCTGGAGTAGACCACGCGGTACGCCTCCCTTCCCCCATATACTTTGATAACATCACAAGCACTGTTTCATTGTACCTGAGCGCATCTTGGTGCGCGTACACAACACCCATTCACACCTCCGTGAGCGCATACACGCCTCACGTGTTTCCTGTTGCCGTTCCTTCTACCTCGCAGTTCTTCTTCCACTGCGCAGTCGCGTATGTGAACACGCCTCAAGGGCTCAGTCGCTTGCTTGGTAGCTGAGAGGCAACATCTCTCTCTCTCTTTCTCACACACACACACACACACATACACACGCCTTGTTTTGTTATAATGATCATTGTTTATGAGTTCAATCACCGTCATTAACTTGACAGTGTTGTATAAATAAATTTGATTATTTTTGTAAACTGTGTTTGTCTGTGTTGTTACTTT
Source organism: Cynoglossus semilaevis (assembly GCF_000523025.1). NCBI lineage: Eukaryota > Metazoa > Chordata > Actinopteri > Pleuronectiformes > Cynoglossidae > Cynoglossus > Cynoglossus semilaevis. The sequence continues at coordinate 8,515,752 of NC_024327.1, read as the reverse complement.
ATTCATTGAAGCCACCCAATTTGCCAAGAACTCTCAAAATCCTTCAGATATTTAATTGTTATTGGATACTATTGATTTTAGTATATTTGTAATACTTCAAGTAATACATTATTGCTATATTAGTAGGTTAAAATAATAATTAAAGATAACTTTAATGAGACTGGTTGTGTTATTAATTTGAGACTGGTTGATAACACCGAGTGCTCCTAAGCAGCACTCGACCCATTGCACCTACACCTGGAACATCTCAAATGAGCAATGGTCAGAAAAGTAGAAAAAGCAGCATGAAGAAGCTCGTAGATTGTCAACTACATAGTCTTATTACTGGATTACTGCATGTTTGCATACTGACCTGGCTTGATGGACTGACTGATTTATTTATTGATGAGAATGGTACATCAAGGGTACAACACATAAAATCACATGGCCTACATATCTCCAGCAATAGCATAAAAAAGGCCAAAAAACTCAAACGCTTCCATTGTGGTCTAGAAAGTGCACATGCAGAAGTCAGCGTGTGTAAATCCAGTAACTAGAGTGTGCAAATTTGAAGTTGTGCGTTCAAATACGATGTAACAACCTGATGCATTTTGTGTAGAAACCACCAAAAGTTGCTGAAAGTGCCCTCTGCTCCCAGGAATGGGAAATTGCTGAGGATACGTTTCTTTGTGTATATATCTGTCTGTATGTAGGCAAAGACTAAAAAAAAGCAGATTCTTCTTAAAAAACAAAATAAATCCATCCCCTTCAAATTGTTTTACCAATTCAAATGTTTCTCAGTAAAACAACAACACTTTTATTACTTTAAAGAACGTTTTTTTTAAATTAATGTAGTGTGCAGTGAGAAAATGATATAGACTGTAACTTTTTTAATGTTTCATGGAAGCAGACAGGATGAGAAGATAAATCAGGCAATGTCAGGAAAAGGAAAAAAATGCACTCACCAAAATTATGGTAAAAAGATGTTAAATATTAAGATGAGACGGTATACAACTTTGCTGACAATTGTCCTACAAATGTCTCTGTATAACTTCCAATGTCATTTGGAGAATGTGAAATACACTGGGTCCCTTTCTTTCCTAAATCCTGGACCAAAACTCAAATGACGGTGTCATTGCTTTGCCTCACTGCTCTCAATTAAAGCTTTAGAGCAGGGGTGTCAAACTCATTTTCACTGGGGGCCACATCAGCATCACAGTTCCCCTTGGGTCCCCAACCCCCGGTCCACAGACCAGTACCAGTCCATAGGTCAGTTGGTACCGGGCCGCAAAAAAATGTACTTGATTTTTACTAATTTACTTAATTCAAAGAAAGTCCAGTCATATACATTTACTTTCTTTAGTTAAAGACAATCTGACAGGTCTCGAGAGCTGTCCTAATGTGTCCCTGTTCTCTCATCTTACCTCTGTTGGTGTCTTCCCGTGACTGAAGGGTTCTGATGACACCTAATTTGTGCTCCAGTGGGTGGTGTGAGTCAAAACGGAGGTACTGGTCGGTGTGGGTTGGTTTCCTGTACACCTCTATGTTGAGTTGTCTGTCCTCTGAGATGTGAACCGCACAGTCCAGGAATGCAAGACTGTTGTTTTTCACATCTTCTCTGGTGAACTTGATGTTCCTGTCCACTGCGTTGATGTGGTCTGTGAAGTTGTCGACCACATGGACCTTGAGCTTGACCCAAGTGTCGTCCACATATCGGAACCAGTGGCTGGGTGATGTTCCCACGTAGGAGTGTAGAGCTCGGCTCTCCACTTCCTCCATGTAGAGATTCGCCACTATGGGAGACACAGGAGAGCCCATAGTGCAGCCATGCGTCTGTCTGTAGAAGGACTCGTTGAACTGGAAGTAAGTGGTGGAGAGGCAGAAATCCAAAAGGGCACAAATGTGGTCAATGGTCAGGTTGGTTCTTACCGGCAGGGTGCGATCTTGAAGTAAGCTCGTCCTCACTGTTGCTACTGCCTCTGTGGGGGCGATGCATGTAAAAAGTGATGTGACATCGTAGGAGACCATGGTCTCATCTGGGTCCAGTTTTAGCCCCCTTAACTTGTTGGTGAAGTCCTGTGAGTTGGTTATGTGGTGTGTCCCCAGCCAATGGTGAAAGCATGGAGGCCAGGTGTTTGTCAGTGTTGTAAGTGACTGAGTTGATGCTGCTGATGATGGGTCTGAGTGGAGCTCCTTCCTTGTGGATTTTGGGGAGACCATAAATATGAGCAATGGCTTCTCCTGGATAAAGCCGGTGGTACAGGGGTCTGTCTATGGCTTTGTCCTTTTCCAGCTGTTGGAGGCAGCCGATGACCTTCTTTTTGTAGCTGTTGGTGGGGTCTTTCTTCAAGGATTCATATGTGGCTGAATCACTGAGAAGAGTTTGGACTTTAGCTTGGTAGTCTGTTGTGTTTGAAACAACTGTGCACCTACCTTTGTCTGCTGGAAGGATGGTGACGTCTGGGTCTTTTTGGAGTGCTGCCAGTGATTTTCTCTCAGGGAGGGACAGGTTTGAAGGGGGAGGTTTAGCACTGGAGAGTGCCGCAGTGACCTTCAACCTGAGCTGTTCGGCTTCTGTGGTGTTTAAACGGTTGTTTCTGATGGCTGTCTCGGGGGCTGTTATGAGGTCCACGGTGGGGATATGTGCAGGAGCGACCGCAAAGTTCAGTCCTCTGTCCAGGACGTCCTTTTCTGGCTGGGTGAGGATTCTGTCAGACAAATTCTTCACCCAATTCTCCTGGGAGCCCGCCGTGTAGCGTTGGCATCTCTGATGTTTCGTGTCGATTCCGCAGCGGTGGTCTGTCTGGACTGGACAGACAGACTGGACTGGAGGATAAGGGATTTATGTTTTTGTCGTTCCTTACCTTTGTTATGTTGGAACATATGGGCCTTCTCAGCAAACTTTGAGACCTCATCCATGACATTGGATAGTTAATTGGATTGGACATTGGACATTGGATAGTTATCCATCCCAAGTGCGTGGACAAGTAGCATAGTTAATTGTTCTCTTATCTGGTCGAGTTTTACCCTCAAGGCATCGATGGTGAAATTAACCTGTCTGGCTCGTTCATTAAGCTGCTAATATTGTGCCTTCTGGAGGATGTTCCCGGCCCTGTGACCTTTCACTGTTGAGAGGAGGCGTAGGCTGGTGGGGATTATCTTGTGGTGTCTGCACCTTAGATTAAACCGCAGGTGGTTCCTGTAGTCTGCAAATTTTCTGGAAGTTTTCTCGTACTCCCGCACCAGGTGGCGGGTATCCATCCCAAAGTGCGTGGAAACATGTCTATGAAGATTCTCAGTCATCCAGGTCATGGTCAAGTTTATAAAGTTCTGTTAGGCAACTGGACGTGAATTTTCTAAAAGAAGATGTTTCACCTTTAATCCAAGAGGCTTCTTCAGTTCTAACTGGTGGTGGGGAGTACAGCAAATAAATACTCTAGGTGAGAAAGAATAAAGCTATTTCAGCAGGGTGGACCCTGTTAGGTGGGGCCTTGGGGTCAACTGTGAAAGTGTAAACAGTCGTTAAGAGTCTGACGGGTCGTTGTGGTCCCCATCAGAACGGTTTTGGTCACCTGCCTCTTTGTTGTGTGAAACTGAGGTGAAACTTTTGGGTATTGTTCCTAAAAGTGCTTTGTAAGTGGGTGATAGGTTGTGTCTGAGTCCACCTCCTCTGTTGAGTGATGGTTTTTCCAGGTTGACAAAAATGGCTTCTTTTACCCCTCTCTCAAACCATTTGTCTTCCCTGGCCAAAATGTGTACATTGTTGTCCTCAAAGGAGTGTGTTTTGTCTTTGAGGTGTATGTGTACAGCTGAGTCCTGTCCTTAGGAGTTGGCCCTCCTGTGTTGGGCCATGCGCCTGTGTAGCGGTTGTTTAGTCTCCCCAATGTACAGGTCAGTACACTCCTCACTGCACTGAATGGCATAAACCACATTGTCCAGCTTGTTCCTACGAGTCTTGTCTTTGGGATGAACCAGTTTTTGTCTTAGGGTGTTACCAGGTTTGAAATGTACGAGGATCTGGTGTTGGTTAAAGATCCTCCAAAGTTTTTCCGAAACTCCTGAAATGGATGGAATGGCGACATTCCCCCTCCTCTTGTTGTGCTTCCTCTTTGTGGGCCTCTTTTTGTTTGTTTTTAAAAACGCCCATCTGGGATAGCAACAGGTCCAGAGAGCTGTCCTAATGTGTCCCTGTTCTCTCATCTTACCTCTGTTGGTGTCTTCCCGTGACTGAAGGGTTCTGATGACTCCTAATTTGTGCTCCAGTGGGTGGTGTGAGTCAAAACGGAGGTACTGGTCGGTGTGGGTTGGTTTCCTGTACACCTCTATGTTGAGTTGTCTGTCCTCTGAGATGTGAACCGCACAGTCCAGGAATGCAAGACTGTTGTTTTTCACATCTTCTCTGGTGAACTTGATGTTCCTGTCCACTGCGTTGATGTGGTCTGTGAAGTTGTTGACTTCATGGACCTTGATTTTGAAGTGTGGTCCACATATCGGAACCAGTGGCTGGGTGATGTTCCCACATAGGAGTGTAGAGCTCGGCTCTCCACTTCTGTTTTGTTTTGTTTTCAGTTTATTCTAACATATGTGACGACAAAGTAACAACACAAAAGATGTCTGGATCTTTTACTTGCAAGGGGAGAGTGCAGCTTGCTCTGCTGGCAGCTTCCTCATCAACTCCGAGTTGCTGCACCCTTCCTCTGCTCTTTTATTTAGTTTACAAAAGTATCAGATTACATATCATGTGATCGTGTGTGAGTATATGAATGGGTATGGAGTAAGAAGGTGGGTGTGAATGTGGGTGTGGCTGTGTCTGGTAATTTCTCCATCAGTCTTGAGCACACTAGATTATAATATGAGAAGCAAACAGTTTCTTAAAGCGACAGTACAGCATGAAGCAATGATAATAGATTAAATTCTTCCAACACTTCCCAATTGGCAGGGGACAGTGTGTGGGATCAGGGGACGTGATATCCTGCCCAATGCACATGCTGCTGATCTAGAAAAACCCAAACTCCTTGCACCTGTCATGCACTGCAGGGAGGTGGTTTGACAGTGTCACATTTGCAACACAAGAGAACGCCCCTCTCCTCAGGTGAACGTGTACCGCGATCATCATGGCGTCTCTTTTAGATCTATAATCAGTCGTTCAACATGACAGAAGTACTGTGATTTTGTCTGTACGCCGCATTGTGTTGAAGCAGATGAGACTCGGTGCTTTGGATTTTGGAAGGGTAATTGCCTCACAAAGCGAAGCGAGTCACATGAGTAAAATGAGCATCCTCAGAGAAATTTCTATCTCACAAAGTAACTCATATACACAACAACAAGAGCCTGCTGGTGAAGCATTACTTATTCCCTCTCAACTTCAATCGATCAATCCCAGGCTGTGAAATTGCAGTGTAGCAGCAGCATACAGAGCATACATATAGAGATTTTAGGAAAAACATAGAGGTAATTACAAAAAGCACAATCAAACCTATTCTGGTAAATAGATGCAAAGATGGGTATGAAAGATTCTTGCTATATTTCGATCTGGGTCACGGCACCAGTTGAAAGATTATTGGTATAATCAATGTGGTTCACGGCCCAGTTGAACGATTTGGCTCATCTTCGTTCGTGAGCACGACACTAATTGGAGGATTTCTTCTCCCCGTAGTCACAGCACCAAAACCAAACCTCGTAGGTAGTCTCAGGCAAGGAATGAAACAAACTGTAGATGGTCGATTTGTTTTGTGTTGTTTTAACTCAATCTAGAGTGGACCAATATAGACACTTTGAAAGTGTTGAATTCAACTCTCTAGGAGTTGAATTAACACTTCTAAATTTACTGTGTACCATTCCTACTTTGATTACCTGTCCTGCACTCCTTTGCCCAGTGGCCTCGTTTACCACATTTCCTACAAACATTATTAGATCTATGTCTGTTTCCCTTTCTATCTTGGTTCTCTGTGTTTGACACTGTGCTTGTTTACACCTACATCTAGGCCTCTCACCATATAGTCATTGTCAAACATGTCATGGTCTGTGACAGATCTTATTCTGTGCTCCATGCTGTTTTCAACCAGTTTAGCTGCACCAATTAGCATATCAGAAGTATATGTTGCACCCTTCCATGTTGGAGATGTCAACTTTATGGCCTGTTGTTGGTGCCGAAAATTACGTTATTCAGTCACCACTGTTGTCATCTAACTGCCGCAGATAGAATGACCTGAAAAGAACCACACCTGACAACGTTGTACTTTTTACTCGCTGCGAGGGGGAGCAGAGAGACCAACAGCTTCGCAGAGTTGGCTCACCTAAGTCCCAAAGTGTATGAGGACCGCAGCTCCTTTTATTGAGAAGGTTTCACAAGTACTGGGCAGTTGTTTTTTTCTTTGAGTTTTACTCCCAGGGCAAAGGTCATCGGATTCCCATACTTGATGAGAAACAGACCTCATCCTTTATGGACCTACATTGTAAAAAACCTTTTAGGAGTACCTCCTCCGGTCAAGCAGACCATTATTTACCACACTTAGATAACAGTTTATGGTTCACCACACTTTGGTTTAACACACTTTGGTAACTAACTATGAATTCTATTTACAGTCACTAAACAAGGTGTTATTACAAAGGAAGTGGACGGAGCTTTGAGGTCTGGCCAACAACAGGGAGTTATGTGGATCAAAAGGAGTGGATGGATCCGGGATTCCCTGTAGGGATGTAGAGTGGGAGTCTTCCCATTGTTCCCAGGGAGTAGAGGTGTTTTGGAACAACAGAGAGACATCTGGAAAGTTGGTGTGAAGATAATTTAAGAGAAATTCTCTTTGAATGTGTGGGGCTATGTGAGTGTGTGTGCTTGAGAAGGCCCATGGTGTCTTAGAAGCTTCTTGCTTTCAGACTCAAACCAAATGTGAAAACCACTGAAATCTAACAGGTATAAGATAAATATAAGTAAATATATCACAAGTCTGTCTGGGCAGATTTATTTTTGTTTGAAAAAGCAGGTGCTGGGTTTATTAGTTTTCCACATTCATGAAACTGGAGACCCACCACGAAACATGGAAAGAAGGACAAACAGAAAGAATGGGCAGGAGTGCAGTTTTGCTCAGGCCATGTTGAATATATACATACCCCCATACATACCCTGGCTTACCTTTATTGAGGCAGGAGTACTTCAGTAAGCTGCTGGTGCCTTTCCTCAGTTTTAGCCAGACATACACTTAACTCAACTTTTAGCATGCATGACTAAATGAACATCTCTGCACATTCTTTGACTTAACAAGATTCTCGCAGAGACATTTTTAGGACAACGTCTTATACACAACATAGAATGTGATGAGCAATGGTGCAAACACAGCAGTGACTGTTACGGCATACAAAATTACTTAGTTTGTACCTAAAAATGAGGCTTTATGAAAAAGACCTGTGTTTTAGTTGCTGTATTTAAAAAATCAGATGTTATTGTAGCTCAAAAAAAAAATCAGCTCACGTGACTTGACATTTCTTCCCATCTGGACTTATAAGAACTCACTCACATGGAAGTGCTTAGGAGAAGTGGCGGTAGATTTCCTGACTGGGTTGTTTAACAGAAGTTTAGAGACTGACGAGCCTGATGAGTGGAGGAAAAGTGTTCTGGTGCCAATTTATAAGAAGGGTGATGCACAGAGTTGTAACAACTACAGAGGGATAAAGTTGATGAGCCATACAATGAAGATTTGGGAAAAAGTAGTTGAAGCAAGGTTGAGGCAGGAAGTGGAGATTTGTGAACAACAGTATGGTTTCATGCCTAGGAAGAGTACCACAGATGCAATAATTACCTTGGGGATGCTGATGGAGAAGTACAGGGAAGGTCAGAAGGAGCTACATTGTGTATTTGTAGATATAGAAAAGGCATATGACAAAGTGCCAAGGGAGGAATTGTGGTTTTGTATGAGGAACTAAGGAGTGGCAGAGAAGTATGTTAGATTGGTGCAGGACATGTATGAGAATAG
>NC_024327.1:8492769-8507748 GCF_000523025.1 Cynoglossus semilaevis | reverse complement strand
CCCCATGGACTATGTTGTTTGCAGATGACATTGTGATCTGTAGTGAGAGTAGGCAGCAGCTAGAAGAGAACCTAGAGAGGTGGAGGTTTGCACTAGAAAGAAGAGGAATGAAGGTCAGTCGCAGCAAGACAGAGTACATGTGTGTAAACGAAAGGGAGAACAGTGAAATAGTGAGGTTACAAGGAGCAGAGGTGTTGAAGGTGCAGGAGTTTAGGTACTTAGGATCAACTGTTCAGAACAGCGGAGACTGTGGAAGAGAGGTGAAGAATAGAGTGCAGGCAGGATGGAACAACTGTGTAAGGAGTAAGGAGATTTTTTTACATATTATTATGTGCATTTTTATTGTATCCTGTTGTTTTAGATGAAGCACAGGAATGCTTAGACAAAAATTGAGCCTTCAGAGTATAGTACTCAGCTTCTGGAGCTCTAAAGCACAGGTTAGTATGAATTGCCACGTCTGTGTCTGAAAATAGTATTGTGAGTATTGTGTACGTCGACTCGGTTCACTCTTATTCTTATTTTCTCGCAACTACTATTGTGTTATGAAGGCTGCAATATTTTCATAACCCTGGAAAGATAATCTCACACTTGACTACCAGTACTGAGTCATTTCTACAGACCCACTTTTGGCCATGTATTATTCACGGGTATTCAAGCTCCACTCTGGCACAGGGAGGAAGTGCTCTCTCCCAGTCTCCGTCACAGGATATCAGCCTCTAATTCATTATTCAACATGCTGGAGCAGGGCCACTCACTCTAACTCCAGTGATTTTGTTTCCTTTTCTTGCTAAACCAAAAAGTTCCTTTTTTTGTCAAATTCTGTTTTGTCTTTTGCTTCCGGTGACAACCCATCCATCCATCCATCCATTTTCATCCGCTTATCTGTTACCAGGTCACGGGGGCAGCAGTCTCCATGATCGCCACCCAAATCGCACTGCACCGTACCAACCCCCTGAACCTCCCTGCGGGTGGTGAGTCCACTGGAAGGTACCAACCGCTCTAACCGGGATTTGAACTTGCTCAGGAGGTGAACCCTGGGGTTTCACACCAATGACAGAGACATTGCCTCTGGGCCAAAGCGCCATATGGTCACAACCTTAACTGGAATTTAATCCAGTTTCTTTTATATGTTCTTTCAGATGTTGGGGGAAAAAAACAAGAGACACAACTAGATCAAAAGCAGTTGGTAAGTTTCAGTAACATTAAAAGATTTTAGTTTAAAATCTCATGTTTGCTCTGATTCCCAAATTGCTCATCGAAGTTTGATGGAGACATGGTGATAAAACTGTATAGAATATCTTAACTTATTTATACTTACTGATGTGGCTGAGAAGAAAAATAATAATTTATTACTTTAAAGAGCAGTAAACCTTCTGCAGATCACATAGATATGATAGTGACGATAGTACTTATTTAATATTTCTAATGCCAAATTCTGGATTTTGTACTAATTTATAGAAACACACCTACATTATATGTCTACAAATGTATAACGTGCAGCCTGTTGTATTTATTTTTCAAATAATTTATATCTATAGGTATTATTTTAAATGAAGAAGGTAATATCCTTCCTCAACACAGAATTTTAGCGATAGTTTGTCTCAAACTGTCTCCTATTCTGGAGTAAAAAAAACATATTTGCAAGTTTGCAATCTAAAATGTTGTTGTGTACTGGTGAAAAGTGGTTGAAACATCACATTTAAGTGCTTTGAAGAAGATCAATTGGTGTAAAGTGGGTCAGTACCATGGTGGTCTCAGGAGGATGATTATGATGATAGCAGGGAGAGTTTCTGGTTTTGGCGTCATGTGTGCCCCTGACAGAACTACAGTAGTTGTGGAGCAAAAGGAAGAAAAATAAAAATAAAACCTCCATCATTCAGTTCTGCGATTCAGGCTCCTGGAGACCTCACTTTGCAGAGTTTTGCTCCTGTGCATCTCTACAGTCAGTCCTTTGAACTTTTGTACTTTACTCTCTTTCACTGATGTGTCCTATTATAACCAGCATCACTTTATAGTCTATCAATCTCTGCTTCATTCATCAGTGTTGGAACAATAAATGATATTATTAATTTTTAAATTCAATCATCAATTTGAGCTCAGTGTGGTATTCCAAAAAGTAGACCTAGAGTAGAGTAAACCTCTTCTACTTCTGTAGCGTTAGTTTCTCATACGGTTATATATCATGACAGCAAAATGTAAAATTATATAAATAAAATAAATATTTATCTCTTCACAATGCTATTTTATTTAAAACAACCCAAAATTCCATATGTATCAGAATTCTAAGTTAAACTTTCACAACATATACACTGCATTAGAGTAACGTGAAGTCTACTGTAAATAAAGTCTGGCTGTATTTCCCTTTTTCTTTGCAGAAAAATATTAAATTAAAGATATAATTGTAGTTTGCCTAACACTCATCCCTGAGCATGGAGAGAACAGGTGCAGGAGAGAGGGGGCTGGTACCAGATGTGTCCCGACCACAGCTTCCTCTGAACAGATAGGGACAGGCGTGTGCACTTCCCTCTCATATTATACATGGCTCATTAATTCCACAGTGTACATAAGGTATCTGCTCCACATTTGTATGTGTTAGTTTCACTGTCTGTAGTTTTTTTAAACAGAAAATACATGTTAATCTCTGTCAGCATAATACACATAATGGCCATTCTCAAATACTTTAGGCCATTTTCCTTTCTACTTTGCACTATTTAAGGTTAAGAAGATTGGAATAAAATTCAGATTTACCTGCATTAGGCCATAGTTCTAACTGTTCAGTTATTCTTCAAAATGTTACTGAAAACCATTGTCATTTCTTATTTTCCCCCAATTCTTTTTTACTACAAGACTCAGTGACAGGTTCAAGTCTGTTAAAACGCCTAACTTGAAATTCTTTCCGTTGTTGTTGTTGTTTGTTTTTTTTTTTGGGGGGGGGGGGGGTTGCATTTGAAAACATTTCCCAAAACAGTCATATGTGTTTTAAATTATGTCAACCATAACCACAACTATAAAGGTTCAGATTTCTGAATGTAACTCGACATTGTGATGTGGTTTGATTTGTTTTAAGAAAAGACAACATTTCAACACATAAATCTTTTTTATTTTTATAGCCTGTATAACGTGCCATAAGACAAAGTTGCATTTCAGTTATTTACGCTTGCAATAAATTGTGTTTGAGGATGCCAGGTAACAACTGATGTGTTGATTTGAGATCATTACGAGCCAGTTCACTTTTATTTCTTAGTCAGTCAGTCAGTTTTCTACCATGTCAGATCATTCACACATGACTGATAAAGACAACAGTAGAGCGGTGACTTTGTTTTCCAAGGTTAGCAATTTTTAAGTACACACACACTCACCAAACACACCAACAACTGGGCTCATTTACTCAGATGTGGTTTCATTGTTGAAGTTATAACATTGCTACACTTGTATATAAGGGGACACAACCTGCTTTGCATTTGTGTAAGAGTCTGGTAAAAACAAATTAGCATGCTAAGTACTGTATTTTTGCTATTTAATCCCAGAAATAATAGGTCTTCTCTATTGAGGCAGCTATGTTGGATCAATATGTTTTCACCTAGTCCACAGTAGAAATTCTCAACACCAGTTTATAAAAATGAATGCTGAACATACATTTGTTGCTCCAAAATGATGTTCTTGTGCAATATTTAACCTCCCCTGTAGATGGTGAAAAATCCTAAACAGTGTACTCATTCTAATTAAAATACAGTGAAATAATAAATATGAAAACCTGCTAAAGTGAACAACCTAAAAAAAATGTATTTAGTTGTTAGTTTTAATCTAAACTGCACTTTTAAATCCATGGTGTTAGGAAAACATTAAAGTAAATCTGATTATTTCATTAAAATATGTGGACAAGGTCAGACTTCGTGTTTGTGTGTGTGTTTGGACTGCGTTGTTTGGCACATTTTCATGGAGGGGTGTGTTATCCTTGTCTTTTGGAGTCAGACCGGAGGCACAGAAACATTACTTCTTTGCCGAGAAGAGAAACTTTGCTGCTACTTAGCTTTCTCTCCTTTTTTGTTTTTTACTCTGTCTGCCTTTCTTCTGCTCTTGTTGTCTGCTTCAACACACTTCTGCACTCTTTTCTACACATGAAGGCATGAACTTTTCAACCACTGATGCACAATCCACCAGACGTGCTGTAATGTCATGACTATATCTATGCACTGCACTGCACTCCTCAGGTCTCACTCTCCTTTTACCATCCAAGGGGCCCGTTTATGGGCTTGATTTTCGCTTACCATCAGGCATCATTGATCAAAAAACACACTTAGGGTTTGTCCATGTGGACATTACTACTGATGACAACCAGAACTGGCAGCTGCAGTGTAAAACCTATGGCCATTATTCAACTAATTGGCCTCTCCTCCATCTCTCAGTGGTAGGCATTTCATGATTCGGCAGGTATCTATATCCCCACAGGCCAAATTCCCCTCACAGTGTCAGTGGTGAAGCGCATGCTTTCTGGTGGAATCAACATAGTTATTTAGTACTGAGGAGGGACAGGGGATGGGTAGAAGATTGTATGTAATACTGTAATAATGTATTTTAGCTCAGCTCGGAAATGCACGTGTTGGGCTGCTGACTTTTTCCCCAATGTTTTTTCCCCCTAATCTTGACAGGTAGTTTCTAAATTTACATTTAAGTGTTTATATAATCGATCATAGCTTGAACATTCCAAATACTACAAATGAGACTTTTGGAATGCGTAAAAGTTGTCTTACGTAGTTCTAAAAATAGATTTGAGTTAAGTTAAATAACAAAATAAAATAAAATAAGCCTCTTGCCAAAAAGAAATAATAAATAAAAAAAAAATTTCAAAGACAATCATTAATGACAAGACTTCCTCCTGGTATGTGTCTGTATATGAGCTGCGTTTCTTATACACAGGCAACAATTACTGGTCATAAAAGCTAAATGCTTGTATTGTTGTTGTGAAAAAATGTTTGCCCCAAGTGGTTGTATTAGATCAATATAAAATATTAATGATTTGCCAGTGTACCTAAGTTGTGGACAAGGCAGGCTGTAGGATAGTTTAATGTATCTTTTATTGTTGTCCTATAGGTGCATACTGTGTATTACTGTTTAATGGATGTAGGCCACGTATATGCTGCTCTTGATTTGGTAAGAGCATGATGGATTGAAGGGCAGTGGGACAAAGAGACTGAATGAACAGTGCAGATCCACTTATATTTACCATGGAAATTGAACTAGAGCAGAGAAGGTAGGTAAACTGTGGGGACTGTGGATAAGGTGCTCAAGCCAAATGTGTTCAATCTTATGACCGATTGCTGTAAATTACTGTTCAAAAGAAAGCAGCAGGAGTTACTGCCCTGTCGTCACTAGATACGAGTTTAATCCATTCTACAGCAGCACTCGTGTCTTGAATCCCTTATTCCAGTAGGATTAGATGCTGAACTGCTTATTCACTTGTTTACATTTTGATGCAATTATCTTGATACTTTCACTGATATAATTGACATTAGGCTTTGGAGAAAAGCCTGTTGTTATGAAGGCGACTTTATTTCCCTCCCTCGTCAGTGGCAGGGGGGCTGTCTTTCTGCAGGAAAACAACATTGATGGGCATACGGCTCCAAATCAGCAGCTGTGTTCTCAAGCAAACCACAATCATCAGCATCATGTGATGGACCAAAAAAAAAAACAGCCGGCGAAACATTAAACATTATGCAAAATTCTAGTATGAATAAAACATTTTCCACATACAATGGATTTCCTGGATACGAGTTTAATCCATTCTACAACAGCACTTAACAGTGTCACGATCCACTCGTATCTAATTGAATTTTCCCCATTAAAAATAACTAAAAAACAATTAATATTACCCATCTATCTAAACATCAAAAACATAGATATAAACAAATATATTGATAATATAAAATAATAATTATTAAGAAAACATTTTATATTATTGTTATAAAAATGAGTAAAATGAAAAAGCAAGGAACAGGAAGACAGTGAAATGGTGATGCTACAAGGAGCACAGGTGGTGAAGGTGCAGGAGTTTAGGTACTTAGGATCAACTGTTCAGAACAGCGGAGACTGTGAAAGAGAGGTGAAGAATAGAGTGCAGGCAGGATGGAACAACTGTGTAAGGAGTTGTAAGCAGTGTAAGGAGTGATTTGTGATAGGAGAGTGTCAGCTAAGGTGAAGGGAGAGGTTTTCAGGACGGTTGTGAGACCAACCATGATGTATGGTTTAGAGACAGTAACAATAGGCAGAAGACAGGAGGCGGAGCTGGAGGTGGCAGATTTAAAGATGCTAAGATTCTCTTTAGGAGTGACAAGGATGGACAGGATCAGGAATGTTTGAAGAAAAAGCTAGAGAAGCCAGATTGAAATGGTTTGGACAATTGCGGAGGAGGGACAGTGGATACATTGGTAGAAGAATGCTAGAGATGGAGCTACCAGGTAGGAGACAAAGAGGAAGGCCAAAGAGGAGATAACTGGACGCAGTGAGGGAGGACATGCAGATAGTTGGAGTCAGAGTAGAAGATGCAGAGAACAGGGAGAGATGGAAAACAATGATTCACTGTGGCAACCCCTGAAAAAGGGACAAGCCAAAAGAAGAAGAAATGAGGAAGACAGAGTGTCGGGGCCACTAAGTGTAGGAGGAGTATATTCTATATGGATTTTCAAATTTGGGTGGAAAAATGGAGCTCGGTTGAACATTCGTAATTAGATGTTTCCCTGTATCAGGACCAAAATCTTGCAATACTTGCAGACTCTTAACATGAAATACTCGTATATCGGTAAGCTCGTATCAAGGGTCTCCACTGTACTGTATTCTTAGATCTAAATTCAACCAATAACATTATATGATTTTATTAAGACAGCCTATCCCCAGGTGGGTGCTTGCAGGTGAGACTCATTAGCGCTGCCTTTGACATGCTGCAGTTCAACAAAAGGAGGACACGGAAGTTAAAGTAAGGCCCTTACTTTCTAGCAGTCTGCCAGCCATTCAAGTTTAGCTTCACACAGACAGTCACGGTGTCCCTTTGATGTGTCCATGTAACCAGGAGTTGGCATAATAGACTCGTTTTGTTTTCCAGGCTTACAATGACACAGTTCACCATGACCTCAGCCTTGACAACATGTGCTGGTGCCACAAACTGTCCTTTGTAACAGGGTACTTTTGAAGGGTGCCCAATCTGTTCAGAGGGCATTGCGACACAGATTAACACTGTGATTCTTTGTGAGTGAGTGCGTGTACACGATGTGTCTGTGTGAGTAAATATCTGGGTATGTGTACAGTGACCCAGAGATTTGGTGCGCACCCTTTTAACATTTAAAAAGGCAGATATAAGAGAGAGGCTATTTTCTGTCTCCACTTTGCTTCAGATTCGTCTAAAGCACAATTGTGTCTCCTTGACTTGAGAGGACATTACTCTGATTTACACCTATTCCCTGCAGACTAACTTTATGCTTGACTATAACTAACACTTGCCAAGCCATAACTTGTTCCCTCACCAATCTAACTCTACCCTAACATCTCACACAGACATGCACACATGCCTGCATGCACATTTTTCAACAAGTCATGTTTGTTCACCAACACCACACTCCAGACAAGGGAATTAAATGGTGGTGATGATGTTCTCAACTCCGAGGGAGAAAAAAAGCCTTTTGCATTTCCTCTGAAGGTTGTGAAAATTTAGTGAACATCTCTACATCTCTAACTAAAGAAAGAGACCTTTGGGGTCTGATCCACAGATGAGGATGAGTACTCTCGCTTTGTCGTGTCTGGCAGAGATGCGCGGAGAAAAGGTCCTCAAGAATATCTTCCTCACACTTGGATAGGAAGCAGAATTATGCCTGCCACGATTTCAGCAGAGATGCTGAGATACCCGTCATGTTGAGTGGGAATGCAGGCTGTGGGTGTCGTGCCAGGGGAAGGTCAGAGTGCCCATCTTGTTTCCAGATTTGTCGACTATGCTCCTGCATGTGTTTTGCCGGTGCTGTTCAGAGAAAATCCTGAAATAAGAGTGCTGATTGCTGTGATTGCTTCACAGCCGTACACCTAGTCTAGTATTTCTCAAGGCAACATGGAGGTCAAATAGTTTCATCTTATTTGTCTGTTTCTTTTTTCTGAAATGTATTGTATTAGAATTAGACCAAATGCTTCTCTAACAGATGAGATTTAAATATGTAGAACATAGCAGAGAAGTGCATTCTGTTCAGTACTCATACTTTTGTGTATGCAGAAACTTAGGTTAGATATAATCTGAAATCAACTAGCACGTCCTTTAATTACAGGGGTGCAGAAAACTCTATCTTTAATTCTTGACTTAGGATTCATTGATTCAAATGTTTATTTGTTTTTTCACACAAGAACAAATGTTTAGCTTTTTACTTTAGTTCACTGATTAGACAGGATAATTGGACGTCATAACAGACACAACTAAGCCAACTGTAATGCTTTTTGTAGCTGCTACAGTGCAGATCAGTGGAGCTTTACACCTCCAGTAATTTTGTAATATCTTCAAAAATATCAATATGAATGTTAAGATAGTGATTCCAAAGTGAGGGCTGTGTCCCAGACAGGGTGCAGTGCTTTTTAGGTAGAAAGTGCTGATTTACTTTTTTTTTTTTTTATGTGCTCAATGAGGATAGTAGTTTTGTAGGATGTATAGTTTCAATAAAGTTAAAAACCTTGAAAGTGTCAATATGGGGTGTCAGTAATAGACTTATCTAAAAGTAAAGTATTGATCATAAACGATTGTATTTATTAAATAATTTTCACCCAACTTGCCAATGAAAAGAAGACCAGGAAAATCCATACAGGAGGCAGCATTTCTGCAAAATACATCATCATCAACTTTTCTCAAGAAAATCCTTACACAGATATCTGGAAATGTGAGGAACATCACAGGCACAATTTCTTCAGCAAACTGACAAAAAAACCATCCATGAAGTGCTGCTATGTAGAAGCTTACACGATTTGCATTCAGAGCCTTGCACAATCAGCCTCAGAGTCTGTTCATAATTCACACAGAGTATAGGGTACTAAACATACCATGAAAGTGGGTGCCAGAATGAGTAGGGTGCTCCCAAGGGGATTTCGCTCCTGTATTCATACCTTATCCATACCTTTTCTCAGGTCCCATCTATTTGCCTGCTCAAATCCCTCTGGCACTCCTTCACACTTAGAGAGGGAGAAACAAATGGGCAAGATTTGGTATTTAAATATGGTCTCTGTGATCCCAAAAGCTAAAGTGACACAGGCGAGGCTGGGAGGCCATGAGGTCAAGTCAATGATGGCACTAGCTGTCGACCGGTGAAATGTGGGGCCCGTAGGCGGAGGGGTGCTAGGTGCCTGCAAGGGGAGAGTGAAGGGAGTGTGCCGGGGGAAGTGAGATATTCATTAGGAGAGCCAAGCTGACGCTGTCACCCTTGCCTGCTTCTAAGGAGCTGGCTCAGACACACGCCAGCCTCAACAGCTACCAAACCGCGGCTGTGCTCTGCATTCGACATGTTCATCATCACTTCATTTCACTTCTTAAATATCACTGTGTTTGTTTGCTATATGATATATTAAATTGAAATTGCTGTTCCGAACAACCAATGATCCATAAAAGAAAATCTTGAAAATGATCAGGGGTGCCCAAACTTTTTCATACCACTGTATCTGATTGTGAAGTACGCGGATGATAAAGCCGTGGTTGGATGCATCACAGGCAATGGTGAATCCGACTACAGGCAGGAGGTGGAACAACTGGAGGGTTGGTGTAGAGAAAACAACCTCAGCATCAACGTGAAGAAGACCAAGGAGATGATCATCAACTTCAGAACGGGGGGACATTCCCCACTCTCCTGCACATTGAAAGGACAGTGGTGGAAGTGGTCTCCAGCTTCAGGTACTTGGGAGTACACATCTCTGATGAACTCACCTGGAGAACCAACACTTCCTACCTGATCAGGAAAGCACACCAGCGCCTCTACTTACTCAGGAGACTGAGGCACACTGGACTGGGGAGCTCAGTCCTAACCTCCTTCTATAGATGTGTGGTGGAGGGCGTCCTGTCCTACTGCATCATCGTGTGGCACGGCAGCTGCTCGGCGGTGGAGAAGAAGGCTCTTCAGAGGGTGGCGAAGGCTGCACAGAGGACTGTGGGACACACGGTTCCCACCACCACCACGAACATCTACACCGCCAGATGCAGGAAACGGGCCTCCTGCATCATGAAGGACCCCACTCACCCCGCAAATGCTTTGTTTGTCCGCCTCCCCTCAAGAAGACGGTTACAGAACATTAAAGGCAGGACCACCAGACTGAGGAACAGCTTCCCTGAAGCTGTGAGACTGTTGAACTCTGGTGGACCCCTGTAACCCCCCCACACACACACCTCCCAACACCTCCTTCCATATTCCCACCACCTCTCCCTCCACTCACAACCACCCCACAGACAGTACATATTTTGCGGCTTGCCAGAATTTTTCTTAACTTTCTCAAATGTGTTGCTCTTGTTGTCTTCACACAATTTTGTTTTTGTCTTGTACAATCGACGCTTTCCTCTTTCTTGAACTCTGTACTCTTTTGAACCATTTCTCCTCTGTTACTTGGGCGTGATCCGGGACCAGGGAAACTAATTTCATTCATCCCATGTCTAACATGTGTTGTAATGACAATAAAGAACCTTGAGTCCTTGAGACAGCTGATGCATTTTCAGCAATGGCGAGAAAACCTAAAAGTCTACAATCCAATATCTTCTTCTTGCTGTACAGACTTTTATTGTTCAGTGCCAGGAAAACTGCCTTACAGTTGTTGTGTACTTTCCTGCTTTTCCTGCATTAACACCTGATTTTCACACTACGTGGAATGCTTCAAAACGATGAGAAAAAGTGTGAGGAAGACAGGCGACTCTAATGACTGACGGCTAACATTTTCCATTCTATACATAGCTTGTGCATAAAGGTCCTTAACCAAAAGAACACAAAAGAACCTCACAGTGACAACAAGACACACACAACCACTAACTCACACAAAGTCTTCAGTATGAAAGGTAAGTTCTCTAACAAACGTTGATATAAAAGTATCATGTGACAGCTCAAAATCAACCTCTGGAGCTGGTGGTGATGTCCTATGGCCCGTGGATAATGATGTACCATCAGTTGTATTTATTTAGTCTTTGAAATGTCAAATACACAAGACTGTGTAACTTGTTAGGCTAAATGTGTAAATTGGTTTATTTCAGAAGGAGGACTCTTTTACTTTTATTGCCGTTGTTTTTAAAGGCAAGCACAAGGTCCAGCGTAATTATCAACATGTGCTCAGTCAAATACCATCAGAGACGGATAATGCTTTAATTAATGTGAGTGTATTGGGCAAGACTAATAATTATTGCTATAGTGTATATTACATACTTCATTGTCTCATTATTTTAGAGTTGAGACACTGAAGTTTGGCCCCAGACAACAGATAAATGAACCTCCCAACTTTGGAAACATACGGCTATGATTTAACTTTGATGAATAAACAGCACAGAACAAACACGACACAAAAGTAAGTTAAAACCGTCAGCATTAATCCAAACAGACGTGTTCTTTCATTATATAGGGGGATAGAGGTTACATTTTAGAATAAAAGCTCCTGCTCGGAGTCTGTGGACCTCAATGTCACTGCCAGTCTCTTGCAGATACCAGGGAAATATTATGGCTCTGGTGGAAATTAATTGGGGGCACAGAGGGTTCCTCATGTAGCACAAGACAACACTGGTGTCAGAGAGGGAATAAGTGCTGCTGCCACTGGGCACCGGCTGGTGCCAAGGAAACATTAAGAATAAACCCGCTGAAGGAATATTTTTTAAGGTGTCTTTGAAGCCTTACCTTAGAGGTCTTATGATTCTTATTCAAAAAGGTAAATAAATACAACTATGTGCAATAACTAACTACACCAAAGATATGTTGCTATATGTTTGTATATACTGTCGTCTTCTACTCTTTTTTTGCACCAAGTGAGTAGCGCTCAAATCTCGTTGTACACTGTACAAGGACAATAAAGGCTATTCTATTCTATTCTATTCTAAAGACGTTTTGATAGTTACAGACTGCGAGCTGACAAGAATTGGACCTGACAAGAAAAAAACAACTCATAAAAATGAATGAGCCTCTAAAAACCACTGATATGAGACCTCTTCTTATTGAGCTGTGGATCATGAAATGAAAAAGTTATACTTTTTTCATATTTGGGGGAGTTACCTGCAAAATAAGCAAGCAGGAGAAACATTTGCTTTCTGTAGTAATACCCTAAAGGTAGAACCTTCATCTATTTTGATAAAATGTCCCCAGTACTCAACTACACCTTCCAAATTTTTAAGGCTTTTACCTTAGGTGAGCCCCCAGATTCTTATCAGCTGGAAGAGTTGTTCACTATCCCTCTTTTAAGGGGATAACTGGGGGGTCACATGGTGTAAAGCCATGTCTGTGGGTGGTCAAATCACAGTCCACTGTTGTGAAGCTACTTTGCAATGACCATCAGAGTAATGGCCCCATAGAACAGATAGCATTATCTGTCATTAATGGTACAAGTGTCAGTTACCAAAAAGTATTTGGACATCAGTACCGGTCAGTTTTTGGTCTATAAATAGGCGAGAGTCAGGCGATTTCAACACTTAAAGTAAACTTACGTTAAGAACTTGATCTGCTGTCAGGAAATGTAAACCACTGGTGGTGTAGGATGTTAAATATTATATTAAATAAACTACATTAAATATGTGAAAAAAATTGCTTTGTTCGATTATCGAGTGTGCCACTGCTCAGACTTTACCAGATGTGTATGCGATTGTTCTTCACATATGATATCTGGAAATGTCACCTTTGTTTCTCACCTTCAGTCAGGCCACTGGGAGAGAGCACATAAAGGTGACAAAGTGTCACCTTTTTTCCTCCTCTTCCCAAGCTGTAGCTCCATTGGCATTATCTACACTGAATTCAATTATTCACTGGATCTGCAGTTTGTACAGCTTTGATGTTCGTTGGAGTTGCTGCTAATTAAATGTATTCAAAATTTTACATTGACACTGTAAATGAATATTTTATAAAGTGGTCCATTGGGACTCACTGCAGTTATATTTGGATACCCAACATGTTTTACGCCCAATTCCATAAACTGGGAATCAAGGATTGAAACACAATCTTTAGGGTTCCTTATACCTATATAAACAATATAGGTACCTGTTAATGCAACCAAGATGTTCCCTAATGTTGTACAAATTGCCATTTGCTTGTGTTCTTGAATGTGTGTGTACTCCTTCTGTGACATATTTGGGACAATGTTTGGCATTTATATTTGACCATCATTGCCTTCTCACTGTCATTAGTCTTAATGGAGAAGCTCTGGTTATGATGGAGATGTAAACTGCTATAGACAGGCATAGGTTTAGTTTGATGAAGGTTAGGGTTAAGGACCTGCTCAGGTCATAAAAATAATAACAGGGTCATTACAAGAACATATTTCCTCTACCTTGAGTGTCATTGAGAGCTGTATTAATGAAATACACAAACAACTATAATGAATAATCAACTCAAGCACTTTGTGTTTGTGTATTTTAATTAAATGTGCCTCTGATATATGACCAAGTAAGTCTTGAAACCAGGTTATAGGGTATATTCTCTGACCTCCATGAATCTCAATGAGACTATTTTATGATGAAGAACACATAAATGGAATGAAGATTCTGCATTGTCAGGAAACTTTCTCTGTTAGATAGGACTGTAAAATATGGTCTTAGTTCATACCCCTATTTTCCTAACACACAAAGAATTTAAACAATGATCAAATAAAGATCTGATCAAATAAAGAATCAAATACGAGAGCTCAACGTTTTATAGCTTTATTTGCAAGCAAGGAGTGCAGGACAATGGTTACATTCAGAACTGCACTGAGGAACTCCTCAGTGTTAAAATCTTATATACAGTTTTTTACACACACACACATCAATGGTCAGCCCCCCTGACCCTTTACAGCCATGTGGTGTTCACGCACCACTTCTGAGCGCTGATTGGCTGCTTCAAACGTCATGTGCATGCGCTGCAGTTAATCGAGTTAGATAAGATCAGTGCAGTTTGGATGTTTTTCTCTCTTGGTCATCTGTTGGTCTCCTTATTTGGGCAAAGAAACTAGTTCTGACTGGTTCTGTGACCTGTCGCCAAGCGTAAAAGTCAGTACCAGTCAGTGCTATCCATACCATCCTGTTATGTAAACCATCAGCATGTACTCCTTTCTTCAGTACTTTTCCATTTAGTACAGCATAACATAAACATTCAATAATAGTTTAAATTGATATGGAAACTTTATATAAGGAATACATTGTAGATATAGATATTGAATAAATGTATTTACAACATCTTAACATGCATCTAAAAGATGCTTTGAACACAACTACTATTACTGGGTAGGTTTTAGACACGTTTGTACAAATAGCTTTGATCAATATAAGGAACACAACGGGACGACACATTTCCATCATCGTGAACCCCGTTTTAAAACCAATTATGATTTTTTTAAGCAGTGTTTCCAATGATGACTTCAACTGTAGGTTGACAATCCAAAGCTTTACAATTCTCGTTTTGCGCGTCTCATCTGAACCCCACAATGAGTGTCATTTCACACATCCTCAGCATTACTGTTCCTCTGAGCCGCACCTGCACTACTTACACACCAGTGGTGCTGATTAAAAAACAACTGACATCAGCAGTGGAAAAATTAACAAATGCCTTGTTGTCATGTCTGTCTGTTTCCGTGTTTTCCTGTTGTCTTTGTGGGGTAATCTGTGGGATCACACTCACCTGTTGGTAATTAGCTTCACTTGTGTCACCTGGTGTTCCCTGTGTATATATACCCCTCTCCCTCACTCTGTCGGGGTTGGATCATTGTGATTGTGACTGTGTTTGATCATTGTAATTGTGTTAGATCTTCATGTCCATGAGTTTCCTA
>NC_024327.1:8484960-8491320 GCF_000523025.1 Cynoglossus semilaevis | reverse complement strand
TATATATATATATATATATATATATATATCCCTCACTCTGTCGGGGTTGGATCATTGTGTTTTTGGATCATAGTGTTAGATCTTCGTGTTCGTGAGTTTCCTACTGTTTCCTCATGTTCCAAAGAGAATTCCATGCCTGTTAGTTCTTTGTGTTTTGTTAATTTGGACTCTGTAAATAAAACTACCTGCACCAGAAAGAGTCTCTCCAGTACTGCATTTGGGTCCTACCTGCGATGCCCGCACGTGACACTTGTGTCACACTTCCGACCCCAGGGTGAAAGAGTGCAAATGAACGAGTGATCAGTTAGCTCGCTATCCAATCATCTGTGTAATGTAACTTCCCCTGTCCGTGCTCACCTGTGTCATCTGCACAGGATTTTCTTTCAGATGTCAGGCACTTTGACTGCACCTATCAACCTGTCTTGTCTTACTCTGTCTCACTTTCTCTTCCTCTTCCCTCTTTCTGTTCCTGCATTAGTTTCTTACTTAAATGCCTTTGTCACAGATGTGCTTTTGACAGTAAATAAAATATAACATCCACCAGTTATAATGAACAAGATAAAGAAGCAGCACTTTCTATTTCATGTCGATGCACATTCAGGGGAATGAAAAACAGTTTGTAAACAATCTATTGTGTTCTCTTTTTTTCTTTTTTGTGATCACAATCAGACAGACTGCAATTCAGAACACCCTGGCTTGTAGTTGTTGGAAGAATTTCATTTATTATCATTGCTTCATGCTGTACTATTGCTTTAAGAAACTGCTTGCTTCCCATATTTACCTTGTCACACCCCCATTCACACCCATTTTTACATCCAGCTTCTTACTCCATATCTATCCATATACTCACACACAATCAAATGATATGTAATCTGATACTTTTATAAACTAAATAAAAGAGCAGAGGAAGGGTGCAGCAACTCAGAGTTGATGAGGAAGCTGCCAGAAGAGTAAGATGCACTCTCCCCTTGCAAGAAAAAGATCAAGACGTCTTTTGTGTTGTTTACTTTATCGTCATTTATGTTAGAATAAACCTGACAGTAGTACATGACTTTCAATCACTGTCAAACATGTGCTCAAATTAGAAGGAGTTACACTCACGGAGCGTCTCACAGCTCTGTTAATGCAGCAGTATAAAGTGATATTTGGGCAGAAATGTTAGGTAGTGAGGCGCTTTGGCCCAGAGGCAATGTCTCTGTCATTGGTGTGGAACCCCAGGGTTTACCTCCTGGGCAAGTTCGAATCCCGGTTAGGGCGGTTGGTACCTTCCAGTGGACTCACCACCTGCAGGAAGGTTTGGGGGGGTTGGTACGGTGCAGTGGGATTTGGGTGGCGACTGCTGCCCCCGCGACCCGGTAACGGATAAGCGGATGAAAATGGATGGATGGATGTTTGGTAGTGTTACAACTTGCCTAAGATTTGTGAAGAGTCTTGGTTAAATGTCAGTGAAACCCAACCTGCACGGTCCTGACCTTCACATCAAGGCGTTTTGGCTTCACTGTATCAGTATCACAGCTTTACTTATCACAAGTGGAAAGTAAAATGAGTTAAACATCAAATAAATAGGTTTGCAAAAGACCTAATGTTTCTCCAATTTGTCAGCGGTTCCTTATCTGCCTCGATTCTCATAAAAAAGTGATTGTTAGAATAAAACAGTGAATTGTTGTATGGAAATCATTCGTTTTTCTAGTTTTTCTATTCACCAGTACACACAAAAATCATTTGTATTGGATCGGAGGAGATGGACTTTATTAATTATAATAATAATTATAATTTTTTTTATATAAAATAATTTTAATTTTAGGAAAGTATTCCAGATGTTTTCAACAACATCTAGCTACGCTGTTGACTTAACTCCTGCTGTAATAATATTACAAACCACAATGTACCCAGTGTCAGCAAATTTACTTTAATAACCACCAATTGTTTGGGACATTTATTTCTTATAATTTTAAGTTTAAGCAGTGTGGGGTAAGCAACTGTCTGGCAGTTTGCTTGTTTTTTTTTTTTGTTTGTTTGTTTTTTACCACACGCCTTATGCAATAGGAGTTTTGTGCAATATTTGTATATACGGTGGCCTGAATGCAGCATTTAAGTACTTCTCTGCATCAGTGTTGTTTTTGTTTTTCACTGCAGCTGTGAGGCAATGAAATATGTTTTATTGTTCCTGCTCTTTGTTTTATCACCGCTGTTGATTTCTTCTGCCAGACTCATCTTTGATGAACACCTTCCTCTTCTTTAACGATAACATTGTTAAAGTAGAACGATAACAAATCTTTGTTATTGATATTATCTCACTGTGTAGGTAAAAAAAACAATAGTGTTAACAAGTCATTATTTCATTATGGTAAAATGTAATTTGGTTAAAAATAAAGCACAGTCACAAAGAGGGTTAGAAGGGCAGGTCCTCCACCCAGAAGGCTCTGGGTTTAATACCACCCGGTTCCCATATCCCAGGTTGGGTTGCTTCAGAAAAGGCATAAAAATCTATAAAATCACTATATGTGTTTCTACCTAAGACCAATGATTAAAAGAGAACACGCAGAAAGTGTTTTTCTTTCTATAGTGGTCCGTCACAAAGACAAAATCTAGCTTTTAGCTGTGATTCTTGGCCTAAATGCCACTGAATGACTAAAAACAGTGCATCAACCCAAATCATAATAATAATAATTCAATACTTCAGATGCTCCAAGGACAAAAGTTGTTTCTGCTGGAACCATCTGGCTGAGTGTAGCTGCACTTTATGCCATGGAGGGTGTAAGCAGGTGGCATTGGGTTCTCAACTCTTGGGTTCCCGAGACTTTCTGAACACTAATGGTATCAGTAGTAGAAGTGCTGGACACATTTTTCAACTCTTCAGCTAATGACCACGCTGACAGTGCAGCAACTCATACACAATGACTGTAGCGCCCTTTGTAAAATGAACATTTTACATCAACAAAAACAAAATGTGAGTGCTGAGCAGTGTCATACTCTTACTTCTCGCACAACAGCACCTCTCGTATTTACAAATGAACAATACATTTGAGCTCTATTGTGTTCTACATGAAATCAAAGGTGGGTAGAACTCACCTAAGCTCAGAATAGAACTGAGATGATGCACAACGTACAATGTTCAGTTTTCATGAGCCCAGTGACGGGACACTACCAGGATGTTTTCAATCAGATTTCATTATCACAATAACAGAACATAAATGTAACATAACAGGGACACTTCAAGACACTTCTCTAAGGTGGTTTTAACAGCTTTGACAGTTTGATCATTGTACTTTTGTCAAACATGTTTTTTTTTTAATTAACAATTTTATCAAGAAAACGGAGCAAACTATCTTTTAACTAAACATGAATGGAAATTATCTGATGGTTTTGATTGAAACTTGAGGATATGAGGATATATAGTTTTATAATATACAGTCCAGGTCAGGTTGACCCGGGACAATATTCTTTCTCCAGGTCCAGTTCCACCTCACTAGTTTCATATTTCCACTAATGCACTTAGCAGAAGCCTGCTCTGCCTTTTCTCTCCTTTTCCTCTCCTTCTGTCTTATCCTACAGTTACCTCAACAACTTCTATGCAACTTACACTCAAGCCATCACTCTCCACTCTCTCTCCGACTCTTTCTCGATTTGTGCTAAATTCTTCATTCAGCTCCCCAGTCATAATTTAATAATTAGAAGTAAGAAGCAGAAGAATGTTCTTCTTCTTTTTTCTTTTTCTCCTTTTGAGATTTGCACAGTCATGTTCAATTATTTTAATAGAAGAACTTGAACACCACGAAAGGATTTGTTTCATTACAAGTTTGCAGTGAGTGATATATGACTGTCTAGAGAAATAAAAAGCAGAGAAAAAAAGAGAAGCTCAGAGTTGTTAGGTGTTCTGTGTTTTCAAATGGGGAAAGTGAAGCTATTAGAATAAAACAGGGAATAACGCAGGCACACATTAACAGACCACCTTGACCTGATGAGGACACATCAACATGGCCAAACCTCAAGGCTCAGGTACGGACCACGGTGGCAAAGTCATTGGTGAATCTATGGCTAATGGTGCTAATATTTGTGTGGGCCATAAATAATGGTAACAAATAACCACATAAAAAGAATTAATGAAATGCAAACAGAAGTGGAGCGGTGAGATGCATGGTTATACAGAGAAACGACAAATGATCCTTGGGGGGATGACAATGGGATGAGCGGCTTCGGCGCAGTTTACTTTGTACAGTGAGCACGGTCTGGCTAACACCTGTGTATCTCTCTGATATGCCTCACCCTAATTAGCCCACATACACCCTGGGGATCCTTCGTTCTCAGTCATCCAGGTCATTTAATCCAAATAATAGTTACATCGAAAGCAAATGGACAAAGAAGGTTTCTGCAACAACCCTCGTTACAAGTATGTAGCCCCCTGAAGGCTAAATACCAGAATTTCCCAGTAGTCAGTAAGAACTCAAGAAGCCTCTTGGATGAGAGGTGAAACGTCTTCAAAAACCTACTTTGTCCAGTTGCTTTCGATGTAACTATTTTTTGGAGGAGTCACACTCTTCTCTCAGTTTCATTTGCACTCACCCCATGCTTCAGAAGTGTGTAATGAAATATTTGTTATTTTCACCCTGTCATGCCCTGGATCCTCTCGCACCCCGTGATAACACCGTTCAACAATACAATTAAAGCCTAATGGTCCATCTCTGTCTCAGATGTCTTATTTCATGTTGTTGTAACAGTTTTAATAAGTTTGAACTTCCCTGATTATCACTTATTTAAAGGCAGGAAACGGATGCTGTCATTTAGCCAGCAGAAACATAGAGTGTAAATGTGTGTGTCATGGAGATTGTATTTTCCTTCTTCTTTGTACCGCTGCCCTCATGTAACGCCAAACGTATCATATTTGATACATGAGTTTTACAACCCTCCACATGAGCAGTGTGATATTTTTCCCTGAAAAACCAGATGTATACAATCAGATACATGCAGTGCACAGATAATTCAACAGGGGATAGTTATTCAGTCATTCACGGGCCTTTCAGTGACACTAGATTGCCATGACTCAGGATTTGGACACAGGTGGTTTTGGTGGAAGAACTTTGCCAAGTTTGGAAAGGTTAAGATAAGAAAAACATTGAATCTTTTACTGAAACATCAATAGCAATAGTTACTGGGTTGATGCAATGCGAAAATACATACAATTTCATAATCTATGTTTTAGTAAAATCATGCTGAAAATGCTGTATCAAATTTGATACAGCAGGTATATTAGGTCATGTAACTCTAAATCAGTCAATTGTCATTTTAATTGTATTTCATGCATTATATATAACATTTTTTATTTTTAAATTACATAATTTGGTACATTTAGAGTAAGTTGCTGTATCATATTATATATTAATATCGTATTATATATATTATGATATATATTATATAGTATGTATATAATATATATATAAGGTGAAGGGAAAGGTTTACAGGATGGTTGTGAGACCAGCCATGATGTATGGTTTAGAAACACTAGCAATAAGCAGCAGATAGGAGGCGGAGATGGAGGTGGCAGAGTTAAAGATGCTAAGATTCTCTTTTTGTGAGTGACAAGGATGGACAGGATCAGGAATGAGGTCATTAGAGGGACAACACAGACAGGAAGGTTTGGAGAAAAAGCTAGAGAAGCCAGACTGAGATGGTTTGGACATGTGCGGAGGAGGAACAGTGGATACATTGATAGAAAAATGCTAGAGATGGAGCTACCAGGTAGGAGAAAAAGAGGAAGGCCAAAGAGGAGATTTATGGATGCAGTGAAGGAGGACATGCAGATATTTGGAGTCACAGTAGAAGATGAAGAGAACAGGGTGAAATGGAAAACAATGATTCATTGTGGCAACTCCTAAAAAAAGGGACAAGCCGAAAGGAAAACAAGATATACTATATATATGTGTATATTTATATATATATATACATATTATATATATATGTATTATAAATATATACACTACCGTTCAAAAGTTTGGGGTCACCCAGACAATTTTGTGTTTTCCATGAAAAGTCACACTTATTTACCACCATGAGTTGTAAAATGAATAGAAAATATAGTAAAGACATTGACAAGGTTAGAAATAATGATTTGTATTTGAAATAATAATTTTTTCCTTCAAACTTTGCTTTCGTCAAAGAATCCTCCATTTGCAGCAATTACAGCATTGCAGACCTTTGGCATTCTAGCTGTTAATTTGTTGAGGTAATCTGGAGAAATTTCACCCCACGCTTCTAGAAGCCCCTCCCACAAGTTGGATTGGCTGGATGGACACTTCTTGCGTACCATACGGTCAAGCTGCTCCCACAACAGCTCAATGGGGTTTAGATCTGGTGACTGCGCTG
>NC_024327.1:8478418-8483220 GCF_000523025.1 Cynoglossus semilaevis | reverse complement strand
TCCCTCTGGGAAGAGACCTAGGGGAAGACCTAGGACACGCTGGAGCGACTACGTCGCTCGGCTGGCCTGGGAGCGCCTTGGGGTCCCTCCAGAAGAGCTGGAGGAAGTGTCTGGGGAGAGGGAAGTCTGGATGTCCCTGCTCAGACTGTTGCCCCCACAACCCGGCCCCGGATAAGCGGATGATGATGGATAGATGGATGGAATTCATAGTGAATATGCTTTCAGTTTTGCAGAGTTTCAACAGAAACCAATGAGTATGGTAATGGGTTTTTTATACAGCGGATCGGTTTGCTTTGCTGTGATTTTGAAATTTTTCTCTTCACTTCTCTTTCATTTCCCCCCTTTTTTCCCTTTCACCTCTCGCTTCCTCTTTTGTTTCTTGCTTGACTTCATAGTCCATTAAAAATCTCCTGCTCTTTTTGCTCTTCTCCTCTCTTTTTTCTTACCCCTTCCGATCTGAAACTCCTCTGGCGGTGACAGAAGTAGGCTGCATTTGCCACTGTGTCGGCCCAATCAGTGACGATCTGCATGGTAATGTTTGGCAGGGGTGGTATAATGAAGTTCCCAGCTTGCTGACTGGAAAGCTATCCTCCGGTGTGCTGAGTGATTTATCTCCTCTGTCAAGAGCTATGACAGCCAGGACTTGTCCTTCCTAATGGTCCCCGGGAA
The DNA here is from genome assembly GCF_000523025.1 of Cynoglossus semilaevis. NCBI lineage: Eukaryota > Metazoa > Chordata > Actinopteri > Pleuronectiformes > Cynoglossidae > Cynoglossus > Cynoglossus semilaevis. Next base: position 8,482,551 of record NC_024327.1, on the reverse strand, counting down.
CCGGAGTTGAACAGAGTCAGATAAGAGATGGGAGAACAGAGAGAGAGCTTGGGTTGCCTGCAAAACGTGGAGTAACATACATCATGTAAAAGTACCAACAGCTAAATCATTTCAGGAAAATACTTGAATCTGTAGCCTTGCTACTATTCACATCTTCAACAATAATTTCATGTGCTTAGCATGAAATAGTGCAGCTAATTTGATGTATTTAGTGGGACCCGCAACCCCCCCATGTTGTTCCACTCATTTGTCCCCTGCAGCAGTGGCCTATCCATCACACTCTTCCTGCCCAAAGCAACATGACGAAAAGCAACCTGACTCTCATTCATGATTTACAACTCTTTTCTGATGTAAAAGCAAAACAACCCCAGGATACTTGTTTGCAGACTTGGAGCCTCGCTACAGATACAGCTGTTTGTGATCCATTAGGAGGAAGTAGAAAAAATGACAGGCTGGTTTGTCAAGTGACAACTTGTGAATTCTTTAGTTCAAACAGTTGTTATCGTCGCACTGCTGTGAAGTAGGATTTTAGAGAGTTTGATGAAAACTTCCATATTCTTCCTCTAATACAGCAAATATATGACCTATGAGCAGTAAATTATGTCCACTTTTCTCCAGGTGGCACACTCAACTGTTTTAAAACCAGAACAAAAGAAGAAAAAAAAGAAAAAAACACCAGGGTGAAGGATCCTTTTTTGCTGTTATTATGATTTGCTGCCATCACGTTGGATGACAGATTGGAGAAATGACCCACTAAAAACAGCATCAGCTCTTTAAATCTCAGGTTAAACTCATCACTATCAGTGTAGTGTGGCATGATGATTCCATTGACGTATACTGTGCATCCTCCCCATGATGGGCCAAGGCTGCAGCTTGCAACTTGCAACTTGCTGTGTCATTACTAAAACAGTTCTGTTTGAAGAAAAAAAAGCCCATTTGCAGTGTATATCCATGGTCAACAGTGACAGTTAATTTGCTGGCAGACAGTGGTCTCTCCATTTGACTTTCTACAGATGTTACCTTGACAATGTGACTTTCTGTTTGTTTTTCCCTCTTTTAAGTCTAAAAATGTTGTTTTTTCCCCTGCATGCATATACTGGGAAGATCGGCTATCAAAAATCACATTAGATAAATCATCTAATGAAGAAAAAAATGGCCAAATAATTTAGAAAAAGTCAATAAATATCAATGAATAATGAATGTTCACTACACCTCTGAAGATTTTGAAAAAATACAGAGAAGTACAGATTTTATTGAGAATTCTATGTATTATGCAACTTTTTTTAAACCTCCTTTTAAGTACAAATTATACAACTGGCTTGACAGAAAACGAGCACCAGGGAGGAGATCTAGTGCAGTCGTAAGAATGGTGAGGAGGTAACAAGGAAGCGCTCCCCTTACTAAAAACCAGATGAAAGTCATAATAGCATGACGGAACATTAGATAAGTTGGAAATTACCAAAAGGGGAGGAAGAGATTGATGAAGACGAAGGAGATTTGACGGATTGCAGGCAGAGAGAATGACAGTCAGTGCTCCAACCGAGCACTGCACCACAAGCCCAATCAATATTGTGCATAACTAGCCACGGCCTGCCCAATACCACGGGAGCATGAGGAGATGACATAATCATAAATTGAATCTGTTCCCGATGGTTACCTAATGACTGCAGTCCTACTGGCACCGTACGGTGGGTTATCGCTGTTAACTTTCTCCCATCCAGCGCATAAACATTCTGTGGTAAGGCTAACATCTTGGTCGGCAACCCAACCTGTTGGAGGAAAACCTAGTGAGAAAAGAGTCTAGAAAATTACCATCTGCCCCCAAATCCACAAACACCAGAACAGGAAAACACTCCTGTCCCCACAGAAGTGACCCATGAAGCAGGAGCCGTGGGGCCAGATTGTCAAAAGTGGAATGACTCACCAGTATGGCCTGTTCTACTGGTGAGCCCAATCTTTTGGAATGTACAACACTCTGGTGCTGATCTTCCGTCAGGACGGACCTTAAATACTCCCTCCGTCCTGATTGGGAGTGCTGGCAGGTGCACGCCTCCACCATCAAGCTAAATCACCATCCGCTGTGAACAGTGGGCATACGCTCACACCCGGAAGCCAACCACCACAACTGGAGTGCTGCATTTGGGTCCTGCATGCTTCCTGTGTCTTTTAACCAAAATATATATTCTACTCTAATGCTCTTTTTTTAGAAGAAAGTGATACCCTTAATGATGGCCAGTTCTTAATACTACCATCTATAATTTTGTCAATAATTTGCCACACTGATCCATCTGCAGAGCACAATTGGTGGATTTACAGTAATTAAAAGGTCTAAACCACACATGGCAAACTCAGGCCTGCAGTGTTATTATATTTGGCCTGTGAGATCATATCAAATGTGTACTAGAGCTGGCCTGCCACAATATAGGGGCTATGTACTGGCGGACCAACTCTAGTACACATTTGATTTGATTTGTATGTCCTTTGTATGTATGTTATAGCACATATAGTTAGTTTTTTTCTGTTGTTGGCCTGTGAAAAAAGATACGTTACATTAACGTATCTTTAAAAAGGAACTTAAAGGGCCACTGATGTGTTTATAATATTAAGCTTTAGTTGTTCCAGATTCTCTCTCTATCTGGAGAGAAGGGAAAACTGCTGTAAATTTTTCAATAAATATTTAGTTTGGCCCGCGACTTCATCCCATATTTTAATTTCAGAATTTCATGAATTTGAGTTTGACAACTCTGGTCTAAACAGTGGATCTGGATAACATTGGTGTGAGTCAATTCTGTTCATACTGTGGCCTTTGATTACTTGTGTTTTTCTCCCAAAAACACTTTATAGGATTCACAAAGACAAACATTATATTCATATTTTGACGAGTCAGTATCATTAAATTGCATTAGCATTGAGACGTGAGGAGCCTCGTCACCTGACATTACCTTTTTATCAACAACAAAACCCTATATGATACTATAACGGCTGTCAGGTAAACAACCCCCTCACACACACACCTCCCATCAGCCCCTCCTGTAGTTATTCAATTTTATCAGGCATCAGTAGTGGAGCATAAAGAGAAAGGAAAATGTTTTTCACTTGTGAGTCAAAGGGATGTATCATAACCCTCTTGTTCACCATGGCTCATTATTAGAAGGCGTTAACAAGTCTGTGTTCTGGCTGAGGGAGAATAAGTACACACTAATTGACAACTGGCCTCGCTAATCACACTAGAGCCTCAATAAATTGGACTCTGCTTTCACCGGCGTGTAAGATGACTGAGGGAACATGCTTGTCTCATTTGTTATCAGATCGAAGCATAAGGCCTCCACAGATGAACCATAAACCTGCATTTTTCATAGACCCCACTGTGCGTATCTGTGTCTTTATCTCCTCACTTGATCATCTTCATTGGTGACTGAGAGGACATTTGTGTGGCAGTGTTTCAGAGCACAACACATCACTTTAACATCCAATAGCACACACATACTGTATTTATGCACACACAAACTGTGACTTGAATGTCGAAGACATGTCGGGTGCAGAGCACAGCTGCGGTTTGATAGCTGTTGAGGCTCGCGTGTGTCTGAGCCAGCTCCTTAGAAGCAGGCAAGGGTGACAGCGTCAGCTTGGCTCTCCTAATGAATATCTCACTTCCCCCGGCACACTCCCTTCACTCTCCCCTTGCAGGCACCTAGCACTCCTCCGCCTACGGGCCCCACATTTCACCAGTCGACAGCTAGTGACATCATTGACTTGACCTCATGGCCTCCCAGCCTCGCCTGTGTCACTTTAGCTTTTGGGAAGGGCTGGGGTTCTGGGGGTTGGTGTCAGGGCACAGTGAAGGGTGAATAGATTAATAGAAGCTAATGAGAGACAGAGGAACAGTGCAGTCCATACAGGAGCTGAGGGTTTGTTTGTGTCTTGGCTTTTACAGTGGTATGAAAAAGTTTGGGCACCCCTGATCATTTTCAAGATTTTCCTTTATGGATCATTGGTTGTTCGGAACAGCAATTTCAATTAAATATATCATATAGCAAACAAACACAGTGATATTTAAGAAGTGAAATGAAGTTTATAGGATTTACAGAAAGTGTGCAATAATTACTTAAACAAAAGTAGGCAGGTGCATAAAT
>NC_024327.1:8469321-8478354 GCF_000523025.1 Cynoglossus semilaevis | reverse complement strand
GTTTGATGGTTTCCGAGCATGGACAGCCCGCTTTAAAACAGACCACAGATTTTCAATGATATTCAGGTCTGGGGACTGAGATGGCCATTCCAGAACGTTGTACTTGTTCCGATGCATGAATGCTTTGGTAGAATTTGAGCGGTGTTTAGGGTCGTTGTCTTGTTGAAGTATCCAGCCCACACAAAGAGAAAAGTGCAAACACTATCACAGTTATTGGTCACTCAACCACTTACAATGTAATGACAGTGATCAGTGGACACCATTGACTGTCCCTCTCTTAGACGTCTCTGTCCCTCCCACACAGACATGCTGCCCTCAAACGTGGTTAAATGCATACAACACGAGCTCACGTACTGTGTGTACTGTAGCACACACCAGAGGAAAATTTGTTATAGGCGACCACTAAGACCCCCCCTCAGCCCCTGCCTGTACCCCCCCTTCATACTTTCTCTTCCCCGACCTTGTATTTTTTTCCATCTTTTTTGTACTCTTCATTTTGTTGCATATCTATCTACCTGTCTCTCTGCTTTGATTGGGGGTATTCGATGGGGTTATCCAAGGCAAATCACCTACCTTCACGAGCAAGGTGACAATTACATGATCTGCAAGCTGAGGGACATGCTCATCGACATCTATAATCTGTGGGAACCCCTGTCACACACATGCACACACACACACACAAACACACACACAAATACACACACACAGAGACCATCCTGCTATGTATGCCTACCAGCTTGCACAAACACTTTACCACCCCCACATGTCTCCTGCAGTTCCTCACACAGAGGAATGGAGAAAGCAAATCCAGCAGGATGACACACACACAGACAGGTAGACAGACACACAGACAGGTAGACAGACTTACAAACATGTCATTATTCAAGCTTCTCCGTGACAGTGGTTTGCCTGACAACAGAAGGGCTAAGGACCTTACTTGCCGTTCCATGATTCTCAGATTCTGCTAACACAGACAGACACACACACACAAACCTGCAATTTTGCACCTTTCATCTCATTTGGGCAAACTCAACATCGCAGGTTATGGGGCAGGAAAACCAGTAGTCACACAAATATTTTATGAGACTCTGCAGAATTAAAGAACACATTAAATGTGAAAGGGAGATTCAAGCAGTTTCAATAGCTGTGAATCTTTTTATTCTAAAAACTATAATCGATCAACTTTTCTATTTAAACAATTGCAGAGGAGTAAGAATGTAGCCAGCACCAAAGAGCACAAAATATACTGCAAGTAAACTAAACTACATATTGTCAAAGCAGAGCATTAAAATACGATTTGTATGTGTGACTCACCTGATGGACACAAATTGGTTTCACAATAGTGATGGGAAGACCGACTCTTTTTACTGATTCGAATCTTTGACTCTCGAACAGTAAAATGAACGAGTCGTGAACGAATCTTGAACTAATCATTTCATTCGTTTTACAGCAGGTGGCGCTTTAGCCCTATTGTGGGCGTTGTAAAGAAGGCTGCGGTTCTCCGACACTAAATGCTGAAGGCAACATGGTTTGCTTCCGCTGACAAAGTCTATAAAGTACACAAAATGCCATAAGCAATTAAAACCATGCGAGAAGTTAAGAAATAAAAACACACCACAATGTGAAGATGAACGAGAGCAAAAAAGACCCGAGCTCTTTCACGTGACAAATGAAACAAATCTGCGAGAACGAGGCGAAAGATTAGTTCACAGAGAATGATTAGTTCACGGCGAAAGATTAGTTCACTGCGAAAGATTAGTTCACAGAGAATGATCCGTTCATAGTGATTAGTTCACAGCGAAAGATTCGTTCACAGCGAAAGATTAGTTCACAGCGAAAGATTAGTTCACAGCGAAAGATTAGTTCACAGCGAAAGATTAGTTCACAGTGAAAGATTAGTTTGCAGAGTAATTCCATCGTAGTGAAAGATTAGTTCACGGCAAAAGATTCGTTCACAGCGAAAGATTAGTTCACAGCGAAAGATTAGTTCACAGCGAAAGATTAGTTCACAGTGAAAGATTAGTTTGCAGAGTAATTCCATCGTAGTGAAAGATTAGTTCACGGCAAAAGATTCGTTCACAGCGAAAGATTAGTTCACAGTGAAAGATTAGTTCGCAGAGAGTGATTTGTTCGCAGTGAGTGATTAGTTCGCAGTGAGTGATTCGTGAGTTCAATACGAACAAATCTTTCATATGACTCGGTAGTCACGGGTCATATGAAAGATTTGTTTATTTTGAACGAATCACTCGCGAACGACACATCACTATTTCACAACTAATTATAGTGACTTTAATCACAAAAATATGCAGACTGTTGTGACGTCATTGATACGTTTTAGAGGCAGAGCAGTAACCTCTGCTGACCTCAAACTAATGTCGGTGTTTTGATACAGGTCTGGGACACACCAAGATCTATGACCCTTATTACTGTTACAGGGTGTCAGGAAACTTTTCCTGTTAGATAGGACTGTAAAATATGCTGTTAGTTCATACCCCAGTTTCCCAACACACAAATAATCGAATAAAATCCAAATAAAGAATCAAATATGGGATCTCAAAGTTTTACTTGCAAGGAGTGCAGAACAATGATTACATTCAGAACAGCACTGAGGAACACCTCATCACTTTGTTCGTTATGACACAGAGGTTGCTTATATTTTAAATATAAAAAGTGAGTATTTTTAAGGCTATTATTCTTCAGTTTTCTCTAAAAACATATTGTTCCGTTTGAAAATGTAGGTTAAATTCAATGGATAAATAACCTGGTCGATGACACCCGAGACTGTCTGAAGTTCTACAAGAAGCATTTAATCTGTAGTCATAACACAGCTGCCTGAAGAGCTTTGGTCAGTCTCAAAGTAGTATTTGTTCATGAGTTATTTGCACTGATTAGTGTTGCTTTAAAACTAAAGGTGGAAATGAAAAGATTCAGTCGAACACAAAAACAGCTGAACACACTAGTTCTTCTTTTTCTTTCGGCTTTGTCCCTTTTTCAGGGGTTGCCACAGCAAATCATTGATTTCCATCTCTCCCTGTTCTCTGTATCTTCTACTCTGACTCCAACTACCTGCATGTCCTCCCTCACTGCATCCATATATCTCCTCTTTGGCCTTCCTCTCTTTCTCCTACCTGGTAGCTCCATCTCTAACATTCTTCTACCAATGTATCCACTGTCCCTCCTCTGCACATGTCCAAACCATCTCAATCTGGCTTCTCTAGCTTTTTCTCCAAACCTTCCTGTCTGTGTTGTCCCTCTAATGACCTCATTCCTGACCCTGTCCATTCTTGTCACTCCTAAAGAGAATCTTAGCATCTTTAACTCTGCCACCTCCAGCTCCTCCTCCTGTCTTCTGCCTATTGCTACTGTCTCTAAACCATACATCATGGCTGGTCTCACCACTGTCCTGTAAACCTTTCCCTTCACCTTAGCTGACACTCTTCTGCCACCGATCACTCCTGACACTTTTCTCCAGCTGTTCCATCCTGCCTGTACTCTATTCTTCACCTCTCTTCCACAGTCTCCGCTGCTCTGAACAGTTGATCCTAAGTACCTAAACTCCTGCACCTTCACCACCTCTGCTCCTTGTAGCCTCACTATTTCACTGTTCTGCCTTTCGTTTACACACATGTACTCTGTCTTGCTGCGACTGACCTTCATTCCTCTTCTTTCTAGTGCAAACCTCCACCTCTCTAGGTTCTCTTCTAGCTGCTGCCTACTCTCACTACAGATCACAATGTCATCTGCAAACATCATAGTCCATGGGGACTCCTGTCTGACCTCATCTGTCAATCTGTCCATCACCACAGCAAACAAGAAGGGGCTCAGGGCCGATCCTTGATGTAGTCCCACCTCCACTTTGAAGTCTTCTGTCCTCCCAACAGCGCACCTCACTACTGTTGTACTATTCTCATACATGTCCTGCACCAAACTAACATACTTCTCTGCCACTCCTGACTTCCTCATACAAAACCACAATTCCTCCCTTGGCACTTTGTCATATGCCTTTTCTAGATCTACAAATACACAATGCAGCTCCTTCTGACCTTCCCTGTACTTCTCCATCAACATCCTCAAGGCAAATATTGCATCTGTGGTACTCTTCCTAGGCATGAAACCATACTGTTGTTCACAAATCTCCACTTCCTGCCTCAACCTAGCTTCAACTACTCGTTCCCAAATCTTCATTGTATGGCTCATCAACTTTATCCCTCTGTAGTTGTTACAACTCTGTGCATCACCCTTCTTATGAATTGGCACCAGAACACTTTTTCTCCACTCATCAGGCATCTTGCCAGTCTCTAAAATTCTGTTAAACAAACCAGTCAGGAAATTTACTGCCACTTCTCCTAAACACTTCCATACTTCCACTGGTATGTCATCAGGACCAACTGACTTTCCACTCTTCATCCTCTTCAGGGCTTTTCTAACTTCATCCTTTCTAACCTGATCTACCTTCTTCCTACTAGTCTCTGGCTCCTCGTTTCTACTTTCCCTTTCATTTTCCTCATTTAACAACTCCTCAAAGTATTCCTTCCATCTTCTCAGCACACTTTCCTCACTTGTGATCACATTCCCCTCTCTGTCCTTAATCAACCTCACCTGCTGCACATCCTTCCCAGCTTGATTTCTCTGTCTCGCCAATCTATACAACTCCTTTTCTCCTTCCTTTGTTTCCAAACTCTCATACAACTCCTCATATGCCTTTTGTTTGGCCTTGGCCACTTCCCTCTTCACCTCCCTTGTCCTCTCTTTGTACTCCAGTCTGTTCTCTTCTGTTCTGTCACTGTCCCATCTCTTCTTCGCTAATCTCTTTCTCTGCACACTCTCCTGGATCTCCTCATTCCACCACCAGGTCTCTTTGTCCTCCTTTCTCTGCCCAGAGGACATACCTAGCACCTTCCTACCTGTCTCCCTCATCACTGCAGCTGTAGTCTCCCAATCATCTGGGAATATCTCAACACTACCCAGAACTGCCCTTACTTCCTTCCTGAAGTCTTCACAACATGTCTCTTTCCTTAGTTTCCACCACTTGATCTTCTGCTCTGTCTTCACTCTCTTCCTTTTTGTCACCTCCATCGTCATTTTACACACTACCATCCGATGTTGTTTGGCTACACTCTCACCTGCCACCACCTTACAGTCTCTAATCTCCCTCAGATTACATCTTCTACATAGAATATAATCTATCTGTGTGGACCTGCCTCCACTCTTGTAAGTCACCCTATGTTCCTCTTTCTTTTGGAAATATGTGTTTACCACAGCCATTTCCATTCTCTTTGCAAAATCTACCACTGCCTGTCCTTCTACGTTTCTCTCCCTAACACCAAACCTGCCTATCACTTCCTCATCTCCTCTGTTCCCTTCCCCTACATGACCATTTAGGTCTGCTCCAATCACCACTCTCTCTCTCCTGGGGATACTCTCTACCATCCAATCTAGCTCCTTCCAGAACTTCTCCTTTTCTTCCAACTCACAGCCCACCTGTGGGGCATAACCACTAACAACATTAATCATCTCTCCTTCTACTTCTACCGAGCTATGTGCATGTGCTGTAGTTAATCAAGTCAGATAAGACCATGCAGTTCGGATGTTTTTCTCCCTTTGTCTTTTGTTGGTCTTCCGTCGGTTTCCTTATTTGGGCAAAGAACCTAGTTCTGGCCGGTTCTGTGTCCTGTCTCTATCTCCAAGTGTAACAGTCGGTACCATTCAGTGCTGTCCATATCATCCTGTTATGTAAACCATCAGCACACCTGTCTTCAGCACTTTCCCTTTTAGTACAGCATAATAACAGCATTCAATAACAGTATAAATTGATATGGAAACTTAATACAATAAATATATTGTAAACATTGAATAAATGTATTTACAACATCTTAACACAGGGCTTATCTGGAAAAGAAGACTTTGAGATCTAATTTCTACCTGCAGAACTTTCAGCACAACATCGTTACGTGGTCCCACACCAACCCTCAAAGTACTTCATTACTGCTGGTATTAAAGTTTGTAGCTCATGACTGTTGGTCATGTGGTGAAGGTGCAGGAGTTTAGGTACTTAGGATCAACTGTTCAGAGCAGCGGAGACTGTGGAAGAGAGGTGAAGAATAGAGTACAGGCAGGATGGAACAGCTGGAGAAAAGTGTCAGGAGTGATCTGTGATAGAAGAGTGTCAGCTAAGGTGAAGGGAAAGGTTTACAGGACGGTGATGAGACCAGCCATGATGTATGGTTTAGAGACGGTAGCAATAGGCAGAAGACAGGAGGCGGAGCTGGAGGTGGCAGAGTTAAAGATGCTAAGATTCTCTTTAGGAGTGACAAGAATGGACAGGATCAGGAATGAGGTCATTAGAGGGACAACACAGACAGGAAGATTTGGAGAAAAAGCTAGAGAAGCGTGATTTACCATTAAACGTCTACCATTTTTGGTTTTCATCTGTCAGCTAGTTTTCCAGCTGTTCACAATCACAAAACACATCCTCAAACCTCTGTCTTCCCTTTCCTCTTCTATTCTGTTCTGGCGTAGGCCCTGTCTGGACTTAAACAGGAAGGGCGTGGCACTGAGGTGGCACACCAGGGTCACGACCTGGCCTCCCTCCCATCATTAGAGCCTCCAGCTGGGCCAGGACGTTCGTTGATGTGGTCCACCAAGGAAGAAGGCAGGGGAGGAACATCCCCTTAATTGTACCCTAGGTCATGGCGAAAGGAATGTCTGAGGTCTGAGGCCTTGTTATACACACACATACACACTCACAGACACACATCCAAAAATGCTCATATACACGCTCTCCCTTACGCTCTTTCTCCTCTGCCTCCCATTCTCCTGTGTTCTCCACCTCCTTTACACCCACACCTGCGGAGAAGGCCACTAATTGGCACATTGGCTGCCAGTGTGGGTGTGGAGGGAATGTCAGAGCGCCACGCCATAGCAAGGAACCCACAGACATCTCCACAGCAATATAGGGACCCTGGGGAGAAACGGGAAAGTTGAAGAGCACCCACAGACGCTTTTGACCAGTGCATGATAAATATAGATAAAAAAATAAGATGCAGTGCAGTAGGTCAGTGGGTTTTATTAGTCAAAAGATAATTATCTGTTACAAGTTAATGTCGTGCATGTTTTATTTGTTCTTCTTCATGATAAAATGTCCTCCATTCTGCAATGATAAGTGTGTTTTTGTTGATTTATTTCATTCAGTTTTTAATAACTCACTTGGTAACACCACACCTTTGAAATATGAGGTAGACACAGTCATTTATGTTATGGGCAAGAGAAAAAAAAAATCTAGTCCACATCCTAATCTCCATCCACTGGGGATAGTAAAGAGAGGTACAGTAAATTAAGGCCAGACCATTAAGGCCTCTCCTTGAATCGCAACCTTAACGTGGTGGAGGGGTTTGAGTATCCGAATGAACCTAGGAGCTATGTTGTCGGGGGCTTAACGCCCCTGGTAGGGTCTCCCAAGGCAAACAGGTCCTAGGCGACGGATCAGACAAATAGCGGTTCAACCCCCCCCTTTGTGATGAAGAAAATAATTAAATCAAAGAGGTTCACGTCGCCCGGATTGGCGTCACCGGGGCCCCACTCTGGAGCCAGGCCCGGGGTTGGGGCTCGCAGGCGAGCGCCTGGTGGCCGGGTCCTTGCTCACGGGACTCGGCCGGGCTCAGCCCGAACAAGCGACGTGAGTCCGCTTTCCAGTGGGCCCACCACCCGCAGGAAGGCCCACAAGGGGCCGGTGCCTTGTGATTTGGGTGGCGGTTGTGGGCGGAGACCACGACGGCCCAATCCCTGGACAACCACTCTAGCTATGGGGACATGGAATGTCACCTCGCTGGGGGGAAAGGAGCCTGAGCTCGTGCAGGAGGTTGAGAGATACCGACTAGATATAGTCGGGCTCACCTCCACACACAGCTTGGACTCTGGGACCCAACTCCTTGAGAGAGGCTGGACCCTTTTCTACTCTGGAGTTGCCCGCGGTGAGAGACGGCGTGCTGGCGTAGGCTTACTTATAGCCCCCCAGCTTGCCAGTCGTGTGTTGGAGTTCTCCCCACTGAGGGAGAGGGTCGCTTCCCTGCGCCTTCGGGTCAGGGACAGGTGCCTCACTGTAGTTTCGGCCTACGGGCCGAACAGCAGTGCAGAATACCCGGCCTTCTTGCTGACACTGAGAGGAGTACTGGACAGTGCTCCTCCCGGGGATTCCATCGTCCTGTTGGGGGACTTCAACGCCCACGTGGGCAACGACAGTGACACCTGGAGGGGCGTGATTGGGAAGAACGGCCTCCCCGATCTAAATCCGAGTGGTGTTTTGTTATTGGACTTCTGTGCTAGTCACAGTTTGTCCATAACAAACACCATGTTCAAGCATAAAGGTGTCCACCAGTGCACTTGGCACCAGGACACCCTAGGCCGGAGGTCAATGATCGACTTTGTAGTCGTGTCATCTGACATCCGGCCGTATGTATTGGACACTCGGGTGAAGAGAGGGGCTGAGCTCTCAACTGATCACCACCTGGTGGTGAGTTGGCTCCGCTTACGAGGGGCAAAGCTGGATAGACCTGGCAGACCCAAACGTATCGTGAGGGTCTGTTGGGAACGTCTGGCAGAATCCCCGGTGAGGGGGGCCTTCAACTCCCACCTCCGGGAGAGTTTTGAACAGGTCCCGAGGGAGGCTGGAGACATTGAGTCTGAGTGGACTATGTTCTCCACTTCCATTGTTGATGCGGCTGTCCGAAGCTGCGGACGTAAGGTCTCCGGTGCCTGTCGTGGCGGCAATCCCCGAACCCGGTGGTGGACACCGGAAGTAAGGGAAGTAGTCAACCTCAAGAAGGAGTCCTATCGAGCCTGGTTGGTTCGTAGGACTCCTGAAGCAGCCGAAAAGTACAGGCAGGCCAAGCGGACTGCAGCTCGGGCAGTCGCGGAAGCAAAAACTCGAGTCGGGGAAAAGTTCGGGGAGGCCATGGAGGAGGACTATCGGTCGGCCTCGAAGAAATTCTGGCAAACCATCCGGCGCCTCAGGAAAGGGAAGCAGTTTCCCACCAC
>NC_024327.1:8462682-8467078 GCF_000523025.1 Cynoglossus semilaevis | reverse complement strand
CGATGGTAAATCTTTTAAATTAAAATTACTAAAAACTAACAGCCTTCACTTTGACTAGTTCCACATTATGTTAGACAAAAAATGTGCACAGCATGTAGGCTGCAGAAAAACAGTCAGACTAGCATAAAAAAAAAGAAATAAAATAACAACGGCATCACTTTGTTCGTTATGACACAGAGGTTGCTTATATTTTAAATATAAAAAGTGAGTATTTTTAAGGCTATTATTCTTCAGTTTTCTCTAAAAACATATTGTTCCGTTTGAAAATGTAGGTTAAATTCAATGGATAAATAACCTGGTCGATGACACCCGAGACTGTCTGAAGTTCTACAAGAAGCATTTAATCTGTAGTCATAACACAGCTGCCTGAAGAGCTTTGGTCAGTCTCAAAGTAGTATTTGTTCATGAGTTATTTGCACTGATTAGTGTTGCTTTAAAACTAAAGGTGGAAATGAAAAGATTCAGTCGAACACAAAAACAGCTGAACACACTAGTTCTTCTTTTTCTTTCGGCTTTGTCCCTTTTTCAGGGGTTGCCACAGCAAATCATTGATTTCCATCTCTCCCTGTTCTCTGTATCTTCTACTCTGACTCCAACTACCTGCATGTCCTCCCTCACTGCATCCATATATCTCCTCTTTGGCCTTCCTCTCTTTCTCCTACCTGGTAGCTCCATCTCTAACATTCTTCTACCAATGTATCCACTGTCCCTCCTCTGCACATGTCCAAACCATCTCAATCTGGCTTCTCTAGCTTTTTCTCCAAACCTTCCTGTCTGTGTTGTCCCTCTAATGACCTCATTCCTGACCCTGTCCATTCTTGTCACTCCTAAAGAGAATCTTAGCATCTTTAACTCTGCCACCTCCAGCTCCTCCTCCTGTCTTCTGCCTATTGCTACTGTCTCTAAACCATACATCATGGCTGGTCTCACCACTGTCCTGTAAACCTTTCCCTTCACCTTAGCTGACACTCTTCTGCCACCGATCACTCCTGACACTTTTCTCCAGCTGTTCCATCCTGCCTGTACTCTATTCTTCACCTCTCTTCCACAGTCTCCGCTGCTCTGAACAGTTGATCCTAAGTACCTAAACTCCTGCACCTTCACCACCTCTGCTCCTTGTAGCCTCACTATTTCACTGTTCTGCCTTTCGTTTACACACATGTACTCTGTCTTGCTGCGACTGACCTTCATTCCTCTTCTTTCTAGTGCAAACCTCCACCTCTCTAGGTTCTCTTCTAGCTGCTGCCTACTCTCACTACAGATCACAATGTCATCTGCAAACATCATAGTCCATGGGGACTCCTGTCTGACCTCATCTGTCAATCTGTCCATCACCACAGCAAACAAGAAGGGGCTCAGGGCCGATCCTTGATGTAGTCCCACCTCCACTTTGAAGTCTTCTGTCCTCCCAACAGCGCACCTCACTACTGTTGTACTATTCTCATACATGTCCTGCACCAAACTAACATACTTCTCTGCCACTCCTGACTTCCTCATACAAAACCACAATTCCTCCCTTGGCACTTTGTCATATGCCTTTTCTAGATCTACAAATACACAATGCAGCTCCTTCTGACCTTCCCTGTACTTCTCCATCAACATCCTCAAGGCAAATATTGCATCTGTGGTACTCTTCCTAGGCATGAAACCATACTGTTGTTCACAAATCTCCACTTCCTGCCTCAACCTAGCTTCAACTACTCGTTCCCAAATCTTCATTGTATGGCTCATCAACTTTATCCCTCTGTAGTTGTTACAACTCTGTGCATCACCCTTCTTATGAATTGGCACCAGAACACTTTTTCTCCACTCATCAGGCATCTTGCCAGTCTCTAAAATTCTGTTAAACAAACCAGTCAGGAAATTTACTGCCACTTCTCCTAAACACTTCCATACTTCCACTGGTATGTCATCAGGACCAACTGACTTTCCACTCTTCATCCTCTTCAGGGCTTTTCTAACTTCATCCTTTCTAACCTGATCTACCTTCTTCCTACTAGTCTCTGGCTCCTCGTTTCTACTTTCCCTTTCATTTTCCTCATTTAACAACTCCTCAAAGTATTCCTTCCATCTTCTCAGCACACTTTCCTCACTTGTGATCACATTCCCCTCTCTGTCCTTAATCAACCTCACCTGCTGCACATCCTTCCCAGCTTGATTTCTCTGTCTCGCCAATCTATACAACTCCTTTTCTCCTTCCTTTGTTTCCAAACTCTCATACAACTCCTCATATGCCTTTTGTTTGGCCTTGGCCACTTCCCTCTTCACCTCCCTTGTCCTCTCTTTGTACTCCAGTCTGTTCTCTTCTGTTCTGTCACTGTCCCATCTCTTCTTCGCTAATCTCTTTCTCTGCACACTCTCCTGGATCTCCTCATTCCACCACCAGGTCTCTTTGTCCTCCTTTCTCTGCCCAGAGGACATACCTAGCACCTTCCTACCTGTCTCCCTCATCACTGCAGCTGTAGTCTCCCAATCATCTGGGAATATCTCAACACTACCCAGAACTGCCCTTACTTCCTTCCTGAAGTCTTCACAACATGTCTCTTTCCTTAGTTTCCACCACTTGATCTTCTGCTCTGTCTTCACTCTCTTCCTTTTTGTCACCTCCATCGTCATTTTACACACTACCATCCGATGTTGTTTGGCTACACTCTCACCTGCCACCACCTTACAGTCTCTAATCTCCCTCAGATTACATCTTCTACATAGAATATAATCTATCTGTGTGGACCTGCCTCCACTCTTGTAAGTCACCCTATGTTCCTCTTTCTTTTGGAAATATGTGTTTACCACAGCCATTTCCATTCTCTTTGCAAAATCTACCACTGCCTGTCCTTCTACGTTTCTCTCCCTAACACCAAACCTGCCTATCACTTCCTCATCTCCTCTGTTCCCTTCCCCTACATGACCATTTAGGTCTGCTCCAATCACCACTCTCTCTCTCCTGGGGATACTCTCTACCATCCAATCTAGCTCCTTCCAGAACTTCTCCTTTTCTTCCAACTCACAGCCCACCTGTGGGGCATAACCACTAACAACATTAATCATCTCTCCTTCTACTTCTACCTTCACACACATCAACCTGTCTGACTCTCTTTTCACCTCTACCACATTTCTTACATATTCTTCCTTTAGGATCACCCCTACTCCATTTCTCTTCCCATCTGAACCATGATAAAACAGTTTGTAGCCTCCTCCAATGTTTCTAGCCTTACTGCCCTTCCACCTGGTCTCCTGCACACACAAAATATCTACTCTTCTTCTCTCCATCACATCAGCTATTTCTCTACTTTTCCCTGTCATTGTACCTACATTCAAAGTTCCAAACTTCAGACTAACACTTCTATTCTTCATCTTTTCTCTTTTTCTCCTAACCAAACGCCCTCCTCTTCTTCTCTGTCTCTGACTCTGTCTCTGACCAACAGTAGTCCAATTTCCATCAGTGCCCTGTTGGTCAACGGCACTGTTGGCGGTCGTTGTTAACCCGGGCCTCGACCGATCCGGTATAGAAATCGTTTTATTGATCTGCATATTTGATTTAGCTAAACGTTTTACGCCGGATGCCCTTCCTGACGCAACCCTCACCATTTATCCGGGCTTGGGACCGGCACTATAAACACGGCTTTGTGTACCCTAGTGGCTGGCTTAAATTCTATATCCAGCTTAAATTAAATTCCATATGGAAAAATGTACAATATCGATGGGCGTACAATTACAAATCAGGTTAATTAAAGAGCCGATGTGTCAAAATTCCTGACATCTAGTGATAAAACCAAGGACTCCTCCTGTTACGCCTCCTTTTTCCCAGCAGTGTCGGCGAGACGTGGCTTTTTTTATTACAGAGATAGTGTAACCACTTGTACACACTTTCACACCTGTCTTCACTTTTCTTATCTTTCTTTTCAAATGGTTTTTGCAAGGAGGTCAATGTGGGCAGAGTTTCATGGCAAAAGTAAATCATCTGGAATTTGTAAGCTATAACATATATCTGAGGCTAGTAAACATTTACATACATTTCTTCTTATTTTAAAGCCATCTTACATTCACTTACAATCATCTCCTTTAAATATTACACACTGGACCTGGACTTGAATATGTCCCTGGGCATAACTTTGTTTTTTGACAACCTGTCTTCGCTCAACGTATATTTGAGTTTTTGAATGGTAACTGTCATGACTTCGCATGGTGGAGAGCGGACGCTGGCATGCATGTTGTCGCTGCTCTCCGGCCGTTTGAGCTCATTCCCCTCCTTCTTAGTGTTTTCTTGGCTTTCACTCCATCACTACCGACTTGCTTTCATGGAATTGTGCTACACCTAATCGGTTCCATTGTCCTAATATATCCTGCTGTAACTCCAGCACTTTTGTTTGCAAGTGCTCGGGCTAACGCCGGTAGC
>NC_024327.1:8457579-8458721 GCF_000523025.1 Cynoglossus semilaevis | reverse complement strand
TTTACAATTCTCTGATAGTGGCCTACAGACTTGGATGGAAGTGTATGGACCCCTGACATTTGTCCATGAAATTAAGTATATCTTCCATTGAGTTATTGATCGCTGTGTTTTCTTAGGTATATAATCAGTTTATTTCCTTTGTGTGCATTGGAACTACACAAAACGGAGAAAAAGGCAAATTTCACATAATTTCTAACCATTTTATGAATCAAATCACGTGTTACTTTTGAATGGAAGTTACTTGACATGGTCTATGGATGTACTTTTGCACTAACAAATATATTTATCATTTTATCAGGAAGCCATATTTTATTTCAGTGCTGTTGTGGCAAGCTCCCTGTTCTTTGATGGGCAGTTTAAAAGTCTCCATAAAGTAATGTAGTTTTTTAAGAAAGTAAGTCATTTCTTTTGATGTAGGGTCCTAACTCATCTTTATTAACGTACATATTTCTATATTATCTATTACAGATGGAGTTCCCAGCAGAAAATGTTTGGCTGTGTCCTGTGAATGTTACTGCACATTGGATTCTTGTGGTCTGTTTCCAAAATATTTGATTTCTGATGACTCAGTACAGTACAAATTTTCTCTTTTGTTATGTGGACATATTTAAAAATGAAGTCTCTGCTTCAAAAAATTAAGCTTGCTGTGCAAGACTCTGTAAAGTAACCATTAAGCATAGTAAAGGTAGTCCTTATACACCCTGTTTATTGATATGAAATTACTTTACTTAACGTTGTGAACATGGCAGAGAGGTCCCTCTAATTGACCCAATGGGAAATGAGAATGCCTACAACAGGAAATTCTGAGGAACTGGCGGTAATATGTACAATAATTTGTATAGATACATTTTTTCAAGAGAGCAAAAAAAGTTTTAAAACAATACTTTTAGTGCTGTAATAGAAACTTCCTGAGGAACAGGTCAAGGGAGGAATCCAAATATGTGTGGACAGTGCACACCATGGACCACAACACAGATGGATTTCAGCAGTTGTGGGGTTCTAGTGTTGAAGGTACTATTTCGATACAAGTTTATGTTTATGTACTTTGAAGATTAAGCTAATAGTATTTAATTGTAAGGATTATGTATCTAGAAGAACATGTGTTCTATGTGTAGTATGTAGATAATGTACCAAATCAAGCA
>NC_024327.1:8455897-8457479 GCF_000523025.1 Cynoglossus semilaevis | reverse complement strand
GTGGTAAAACCTTACCACGACACTAGCAACAGGTGCATTGACACCAGCTGCCAGAAAGCAGGTGTACCAGGATTTCCAGGGTGTGTGGAACACTCTGCAGTCATCTGGGAGCAGATCCAGAGAGTGAAAAAAGAGAAAGGTGACCTGCATGTGATATGGCTGGACCTTGCTAACGCATACGGATCCGTCCCCTATCAACTCATCGAGTATGCCCTGGACTTCTTCTATATCCCTGGCTCCATTAGAACCTTAGTAGCCTTTGAAGTTTGAAGACCTCAAGATGTGCTGCACCCACCAGGACTACACTACAGGATGGCAGCAGCTGGAGGTAGGTATAGCCATGGGATGCTTGATCTCTCCCATTCTTTATGTTGCAGCCTTCGAGATCGTCCTAGGAGATCGTCCTAGGAGCAAGGACGATGGTCGGAGGAGTAAAGCTACCATCAGGGCAGAGGCTACCACCAGTAAGAGGATATATAGACGACATCACCACCATCCTTCAGACAGCAGCATGTACAACAAGACTGCTGAAGAGGATTGACGAGCTTATGGAGTGGGCAAGGATGAAGATCAAACCTGCCAAATTTTTTTTTTCACACTTGCTCTCGAAGAAGGCGGACGCTTTTTCCCTTGCTCCTTTCCTCCCTTCCTGCCCTTATCTGCCCTGCTACTGCTCTATGTCTTGTACCGTCTCTGTCAAACTATCTCGGAGCCTCTCTCATTTTTTTCTCCAAAACCAAAATGATGGATCTGGTCAACTGGTCTCTCAACGCAATTGATCAAATTTTCTCAACCATGAGAATGGGTAAAGGAGAACCCGCCTGCCCTGACGGAACCTTCCCGGCCGGGTACACGTTGGACTCCTGGGCAGATGGAAGATCGTGTGCCTGTCCGCGCTTTCTGTGGAGGATGTGGAAGATTTGTACCTATTTGGATTTATGATGGCAGGTTTTCTGCTGATTGGCCTGGGCACCTTCCTGTTCCATCGTGAAAAAAAAGATGATGCTACAATTGGCAATCGACAAGCTCATCGCCCTGACTGACGGATGGGGCAGGGCCGTCAACACTCAGACTCAAGCGATTTGCGAGCTCAACCGCAAACTGGATGCGGTTTTCGAGCGCTTTCGCATACTGGATACCAACTTGGAGAAGCTGGCGGCTCGGCTCGGCTGAATCTGGCCACCAAATTCGGACTTATTGAAGCAAGCCACCGGGAGACCCAGAGACAGACACTCAAGGGCAGACAGAAGATTCCAGCGTCGCCCTGTCCCAAAACAATCTACATTACATCATTGGCTCGCACACATAACCGGCCTTCTCAAGGACGGTTATCTCTCTACTCTCCTGGATGTTTCTGCAGACAAGACGCTCCGAACCCCCCCTCCCCCTCTCTCTGGGACACTCACCCTTACCCCTGATTCAACGCCTTCTTTGGCCCCTTACAGCCTCCCTCCCTCCCCTGTTGCGACGCGGTCGGTGAAGGTCGAGAGCAGCGCAGGTCCTGCAGCAGCCCGCCCAGACTCGATCGTGCTGTAACCCCCCGCCCCCATTCTCCCGCCCCACTCCCACATGTGCAGATGTT
>NC_024327.1:8452428-8455635 GCF_000523025.1 Cynoglossus semilaevis | reverse complement strand
TCCGCCGGCCCCCCCACACTCGATCGTTCTGTAATCCCCCGCCCCCATCCTCCCGCCCCACTCCCACATGTGCAGATGTTTCCGTCCTGTTATAATGTCTTTGATTGTGTTTTGTGCTGAGAGGTTTTTTTTTCTAAATCCCCCCCTCCCGACGGGGCCTAGTTTGGAGTTGTCTTTTTTTCCTCTTCCTCCTTCCCTATCGTTTTTCAGTTGTTTTTCATCTAATATAAGGGTGCGCTGACCACGGGCTGCATCCTGGCCTTCCTGTTCCTGTCCCCCCTTGTCAATTATTTGTATTGTCTATTCATGTTTTTTTCTTGGAACGGGTGGTACAAAACTAAATTTCGTATCATCTTCCCTGGTGCATATGACAATAAAGAGATTCTGATTCTGATTCTGAAATCCCACAGCCTCTCCCTGAGGAAAGGAGTTAGAAGTGATAATACCACATTTGTTGTAGGTGGTGAAGAGATCCCATTGCTGGCAAGCCAACCCATCCGCAGCCTTGGTCGTACCTATACTGTAGAGCTCTCCGACAAGAAAATGGGGGAAACAGTGAGGAAGCAACTGACAGATGGCCTGGCCAGGATCAATCAGAGCCAGCACCCCGGCAAGTACAAAGTATGGAGTTACCAGTTCATACCCAAGTGTGATGTGGCTTCTGAAGATGAGCTCCTCGTCGGTTGTGGAAAGGATGGATAGGCTGGCAAACTCGTTCATCAAGAAGTGGCTGGGACTGCCGAGATGCCTCTCAGATGTAGGCCTTTTGGCAGAAATGCACTGCAGCTGCCACTGCGAGCCATAAGACTGGGCTACAAACAAGAGAAGGTCCGGATAGTGCTGGAGCTGAGGAATTTCACTGATCAACTGGTGAGAGCAGCTGCCCCCAAGTACGAACAGGGAGGAAGCCCAGGAAGAGGTGGACAGGGCGATCAGCCGGCTGAAACACAGCGAGGTAGTCGGCAGTGTCCAGGAGGGCTGGGCAGGCCTCGGATGGAGCAAGACCCCCCCCTTCTGGTCAAAAGCCACTAAAGAACGGAAAGCCATGGTGGTGGCAGAGGTGACAAGGACCGAGCTGGAATGCCTTAAAATCAAAGCGGTGTCTCAAAGCCAACAGGGAGGCTGGATGTCACGGGAAGGTGTTACAGACAGGCCCCTGGCGTGGGCTGATATGTGGAAGATCCCCCAGGCCAGGCTCAGCTTCCTGATCAGGTTGTCCTACGACACCCTGCCTTGTCCTAGAAATCTCCACCTGTGGTTTGGTGCGGAAGAGTCCTGTGCCCTGTGCAGCACCAGCAATGCAAGCCTCCAGCATATCCTGTCGGGCTGTAAGACCACATTGTCCCAATGCCGCTACAAGTGGTGTCATGACCTGGTGTTAAGGGAGCTGGCAGAGGTGGTGGAATCATGCAGACAGGAGGCCAACAACAGACCTTCCACCTCAGCAAGACATCCCATACGGTTTGCAAAGGCCAGAGAGAACGCCAACCTCCTCGCCAGAGAGTAACACCAACACTACCACTAAACAGGCAGCGAGTGGTCAATAAGGGTCGACCTGGGGAGGCAACTCCAATTCCCCCGGTAGACCACAGGAAGTTCGCTCCAGCCAGATCTGATCATGTGGTCAGAACCACGCAGGACCATTCTGATGGTGGAGCTCACCGTCCCATGGGAGGAAGGGGTGGAGATGGCCAACGAGCGGTAACATGCAAAGTACGCAGACTTAGAAGCAGAATGCAGAGAGGCCGGCTGGAAAACCAGCATGTGCCCCATTGAAGTAGAATGCAGGGGCTTTGACTTGGTCCTGCTCCACGAAATGGGATGCACAGGAGCAGGGCGCAGGAAAGCCATGAGGGAACTAGCAGAAGAGGCAGAGAAGGGCAACTTATGGCTGAGGCTAAGGAGGAAAGAGGGGAGTTGGGGGGCAAATAAAACATGACCCATTCACATAAATGTGACCCACTCACACCAACGTAAATTTACTCGCAATAATCAACATCAAAAATGTCTTCTTTTTCTTTCAGCTTGTCCCTTTTTCAGGGGTTGCCACAGCAAATCATTGTTTTCCATCTCTCCCGGTTCTCTGCATCTTCTACTCTGACTCCAACTATCTGCATGTCCGTCACTGCATCCATATATCTCCTCTTTGGCCTTCCTCTTTTTCTCCTACCTGGTAGTTCCATCTCTAACATTCTTCTACCAATGTATCCACTGTCCCTCCTTTGCCCATGTCCAAAACATCTCAATCTGGCTTCTCTAGCCTTTTCTCCAAACCTTCCTGTCTGTGTTGTCCCTCTAATGACCTCATTCCTGATCCTGTCCATTCTTGTCACTACTAAAAAGAATCTTAGCATCTTTAACTCTGCCACCTCCAGCTCCGCCTCCTGTCTTCTGCATATTGCTAGTGCCTCTAAACCATACATCATGGCTGGTCTCCCCACCGTCCTGTAAACTTTTCCCTTCACCTTAGCTGACACTCTTCTGTCACAGATCACTCCTGACACTTTTCTCCAGCTGTTCCATCCTGCCTGCACTCTATTCTTCACCTCTCTTCCACAGTCTCCTCTGCTCTGAACAGTTGATCCTAAGTACTTGCACCTTCACCACCTCTGTTCCTTGTAACCTCCCTATTTCACTGTTCTCTCTTTCGTTTACCCACATGTACTCTGTCTTGCTACGACTGACTTTCATTCCCCTTCTTTCGAGTGCTTTCTCTCTAGGGCAAACCTCCACCTCTCTAGGTTCTCTTCTAGCTGCTGCCTACTCTCACTACAGATCACAATGTCATTTGCAAACAACATAGTCCATGGGGACTCCTGTCTGATCTCATCTGTCAATCTGTCCATCACCAATGCAAGAGCACCCCTCACCACTGTACTATTCTCATACATGTCCTGCACCAAACTAACATACTTCTCTGCCACTCCTGACTTCCTCATACAAAACCACAATCCCTCCCTTGGCACTCTGTCATATGCCTTTTCTAAATCTACAAATACACAATGCAGCTCCTTCTGGCCTTCTCTGTACTTCTCCATCAGCATCTTCATGGCAAATATTGCATCTGTGGTACTCTTTCTAGGCATGAAACCATACTGTTGTTCACAAATTTCCACTTCCTGCCTCAACCTGGCTTTAACTACTCCTTCCCAAATCTTCATTGTATGGCTTATAAACGTTATCCCTCTGTAGTTGTTACAACTCTGT
>NC_024327.1:8451994-8452239 GCF_000523025.1 Cynoglossus semilaevis | reverse complement strand
ACTTCATCCTTTCTAACCTGATCTACCTTCTTCCTAATAGTTTCTGGTTCCTCATTTCTACTTTCCCTTTCATTTTCCTCATTCAACAACTCTTCAAAGTATTCCTTCCATCTTTTCAGCACACTTTTCTCACTTGTAATTACGTTCCCATCTCTGTCCCTAATCAATCTCACCTGCTGCAAATCCTTCCTAGCTTGGTTTCTCTGTCTCGCCAATCTATACAATTCCTTTTCTCCTTCCTTCGT
>NC_024327.1:8447150-8451495 GCF_000523025.1 Cynoglossus semilaevis | reverse complement strand
CAGATTACCTCTTCTACATAGAATATATTCTATCTGTGTGGACCTGCCGCCACTCTTGTACGTCACCCTGTGTTCTTCTTTCTTTTGGAAATAGGTGTTTACTACAGCCATTTCCATTCTCTTTGCGAAATTTACCACTGCCTGTCCTTCCAAGTTTCTCTCCCTAACACCAAACCTACGTATCACTTCCTCATCTCCTCTGTTCCCTTCCCCTACATGACCATTAAAGTCTGCTCCAATCACCAATCTCTCTCTCCTGGGGATGCTCTCTATCACCCAATTCAACTCATTCCAGAACTTCTCCTTTTCTTCCAACTCACAGCCCACCAGTGGGGCATAACCACTGACAACATTAACCATCACTCCTTCTATTTCTACCTTCACACACATCAACCTGTCTGACTCTTGTTTCACCTCTACCACATTTCTTACATATTCTTCCTTTAGGATCACCCCTACTCCATTTCTCTTCCCATCTGAACCATGATAAAACAGTTTGTAGCCTCCTCCAATGTTTCTAACCTTGCTGCCCTTCCACCTGGTCTCCTGCACACCCAAAATGTCTCCTACATTCAGAGTTCCAAACTTCAGACTAACACTTCTATCCCTCCTCTTTTCTCTCTTTCTGCTTACCAAATGCCCTCCTCTTCTTCTCTGTCTTTGACCAACAGTAGCCCAATTTCCATCAGTGCCCTGTAGGTCAACAGCACTGTTGGCGGTTGTTTTTGACCCAGGCCCCGACCGATCCGGTATGGAAAACGTTTTAATTCGCATTCTTTGTTTTGGCAAAGGTTTTACACCGGATGCACTTCCTGACGCAACCCTCACCATTTATCCGGGCTTGGGACTGGCACTATAAAACACTTTTATGGTTTTCCTTTTAAGAATTGATTAACCAAAAAAAGATTATATTATTATTCGTTATGTTTGCTATATTTTTAATTGTAAGTTACTTTTGTATTGCTTTGCTAATTTAGTTCTATGTTTCTTAAACTATTTTTTTTTCTGTTTCTATTACTGTACTGTACCAGGCTCTTATTGGACAGCACAGTTGTCAATCACAAATAGGTCCGATTCAAATATTAATGTTACTTCTGAAACCAACATATTTGTACTTGTTCTTCTCTGGCTGCGCACGATTCTGAAATGTCTACAGTAGTTTTTAATGTTTGTTTAGGGGCATGCTGCTACACAGAACACACATGCGCGTGTCAGGAATGTATTACGTAATCCCTGTCACTGTTTCAATATCACTTCACATTCCTCTCTGTCTCAATGGGCAAACACTCATATTTCGGCCTGCGTAAATTATTCAGATCAATGACAGAAGTGTTCTGCTTTTCAGCAGGGAAAATAGGTATGTTCCATTTACTGTATGTAGTGTTTCACAAAAAGGGGGATGAGAGACAGATATTGATGTATGTAAGGGTAACACTTGACTGTTGTAGCATATGTCAACTCTACTGCATTCAAAATGTCATCAACAGAACTTGACTGTTGTAGCATATGGAAAAGAAGGTAAAGCGGAAGTGAAAAGAAGGTACAGCGAAAGTGAAAAGAAGGTAAAGAGGAAGTGAAAAGAAGGTAAAGATGAAGTGAAAAGAAGGTAAAGAGAAAGTGAGAGAAAGTGAAGAGGAAGTGAAAAGAAAGTGCAGAGAGATGTAAGGGTCAGGTCAGACTGTTTCTAGAGGCAAAAGGAACATTGTGTAGAGATGGTTGTTGTTTCAGATACCTTACAGAGGGACTGAAAGCGGCATTAGCAGTAGTCCTGAATATTTGATTGAAGAATTCTATAGAAGATATTCTGGTGACACATTAAACACAAAATAAGACGTGAACGGGAAGGGCAATATGGAGAATTAGAATAGGAATGGCAGAGTAAAGTATGCAGTGGAGTTGGCAGTGTGGGAAAAGAACAGGCAGACAATGATAAGGATTTTGCAGCTGAAATTATTTGGCAGACTGACAATATACTCTCCTTCTCTCCTGCAATGTCCTTGTTAGATAAAGGTCCTGGTAAGAAGAGGGTGTATCAGCCTTTCTCATGCACAGACATGAACTGTATTCTTAAAAAGAAAAAAAATGTCCAGTCCCACTGCAAGGTTATGGATGTCAATATTTTTCCAACTTACAGGAGTCTACACTATAGCTATTAGAGATTGGCATGCATTCATAAGTAAAAAAAAAAAAAAAAACTTTGGCGCACAAGTCAATGAAATATATGTATTACCTGAAGGTAAACCAATTTTACCAAAATCATTGTTTAAATGGGCTGCAATGTTGAGCCATGGGCCTTGCCATGTCTCATTGAACTCAATAAAATTGAACTAATTGAACTCAATAACAATGAAGGACAAAAACATTGTTTAGTCATAGTGGACACCTTTTCAAAATGGGTAGGATATGTAGGTACTACCACAGTCCTGTTAAGGACTCTAACTCACATAATTCCACTGCTTCCGGTGAATCCAAATACGTCACGATCATTGACCTCCGCAACCTTTAAATTGGGGGGTCAGCCCCAATTTCTTTTTCTCTGTTCAGGATCTGCGTGGGACCCCTGATGTAACGTAGTGCTGTGACCAAAGCAGTTACTGAAAAGTTTAGAAGCGACAGGATTCCTTCTAACAGTAATCGTGTGAACCAGCACATTGACAATCAGAGACTTTTCCTCATGAAGCGGACCAAGAGGACTCTCTGCACCCAGTGGAACCAGACGGACGTCCCCAACTCTGGCGAGGACCCAAGAAGTGCAGACTTTCCACTACCTTTAAATACGAGCAGACGTTAACTACAATAAGGCTGGCATTTGGGCACGTTAGTTTTATTTTTAGTATTGTTAAATGCTCCACGCAGTACGCCTCCCTTCCCCCATATACTTGGATAACATAACAAGCACTGTTTTATTGTACCTGAGCGCATCTTGGTGCACGTACACACGCTTCACGTGATTCCTGTTGCCGTTGTTCTGAAGTTTTTTCCTTCCTGAAGTTTCTTCCTACCCGTAGCGGAAATTTATAGCCATATCTGACATTTGTGTTCAGGGTGGTAGCACATTATTATACCCATCAAATCTCAATAAATACCTGCTTATCACTTAATTTAGAGTGGTAGTACATTACTATAGACATGAAATTGCTATAAATACATGCTTATCACTTTGTTCAGAGTGGTAGCACATTATTTGAGGCTACTAGTGATGTGTCGTTTGCGAGTGATTCGTTCGACCCTACATAAAAAAATGACTTACTTTCTTAATAGGTACATCATCTTGTTCTCCACGAGATGATTTTTTAAACTGCCCATTAAAGAAGATGGCACTTACCACAACGGCATTGAGATAAAATATGGCTTCCTGATAAAATGATCAATATATTTGTTAGTGCAAAAGTACAGTACATCCATAGACCATGTCAAGTAACTTCCATTCAAAAGTAACACATACCTTGTGGGTGATAGGGTGTGTCTCAACCCACCTCCTCTGTTGAGTGTTGTTTTTTCCAGGTTGACAAAGATGGCTTATTTTATGGTTCTCTCAAGCCATCTGTCTTCCCTGGTCAAAATGTGAACATGAGTCCTGTCCAGAAGAAGTTGGCCCCCCTGTGATGACTAAGAAGCAGCATAGACATAAGTTAAAAATGTTTATGTGCATTGCTATATAACTTTCAGCCCCAATTCATCCAATGTAATATATTTTAGAATGTAAGATCAGTGACTTTTTTCTACTAAATGTTTATATTAAAAGTATTTCTCTCAGAGAAAAAGGCAACTCTGATATAAGTTCACACAAGATTCATAAAGAAATTAGAAATTCTGTGAAATTTGACTTTTTCTCCATTTTTGTGTAGTTCCAATGCACACAAAGGAAATAAACTGATTATATGCAGTACCTAACAAAACATAGCGATCAATAACACAATGGAAGAAATACTTAATTTCATGGACAAATGTCAGGGGTCCATACACTTCCATCCAAGTTTGTAGGCCACTATCAGAGAATTGTAACGAGCTTATGAAATACTGTAAACCCTGCGCTAATTTAGTAGGTACTGTTTTAAAACAGCTGGAAAATCACCGCGCTATTAGTGAATTGAATACACATAAGTTCGAAGGCTACATGAGGAAGTTTTTGTCATGTCTGTCTGTTTCCGTGTTTTCCTGTGTTCTTTGTGGGGTAATCATGGGCTCACACTCACCTGTTGTTAATTAGCTTCACTTGTGTCACCTGGTGTTCCCTGTGTATATATACCCCTCTCCCTCACTCTGTCGGTGTTGGATCAGTGTGATTGTGGTGGTGTGTGTTTGGTCATTGTGACTGTGTTGGATCTTCGTGTTCGTGAGTTTC
>NC_024327.1:8441186-8446317 GCF_000523025.1 Cynoglossus semilaevis | reverse complement strand
CGGTGGCCACACCCCCCGTGGTTCGGAGGACGACGGTTGTCGCATCTCCAGTGGTTCAGGGTGCTTGGGGACGTTGCACCCTCCGAGGTTTCTGTCTCAGTGACTGACGCTCCCTCAGCAGTTCTTGGTCCGGCTGGGGGAGCCTTTGTGACGATTGGTATGCCTTGGTCTAGGGAAGGGACTCCTTACCAGAGACACAAGTTCCCTAGACCAAGGTACAAAAAAGGGCCAGGCCAAGTATAGGGGTACTTGAGCCTGGAATTTTTTTTTTTCTTCCTCTTCTGTTTTTCCCCTTGTGCCTATTTTTTTTCCATGTTTTAGAATAGGCCTTGTTTCTGTTTTGGTATCCCTCCCACCCAACCAACCCAGAGGGTTGGTGGTAGGCTTTTGGTAGTCCGGGGGACGTCCATTAGGAGGGGGGTACTGTCATGTCTGTCTGTCTCTGTGTTTTCCTGTGTTCTTTGTGGGGTAATCATGGGCTCACACTCACCTGTTGTTAATTAGCTTCACTTGTGTCACCTGGTGTTCCCTGTGTGTATATATACCCCTCTCCCTCACTCTGTCGGGGTTGGATCATCGTGATTGTGACTGTGTGAATTGGATCAGTGTGTTAGATCTTCGTGAGTTTCCTACTCTGTTTCCTCGTGTTCCGAAGAGAGTTCCATGCCTGCCTGTTCTTCGTGTTTTGTTAATTTAGACCTTGTAAATAAAACTTCCTGCACCAGAAAGAGTCTCACCAGTACTGCATTTGGGTCCTGCCTGCTCCCTGCGATGCCCGCACGTGACAGTTTTATGACTACAAGAAAATTACGCAAATTTAGTAAGGTACTGTTTTACAATAGCTGAAAAAATCTGAGGCTATATGGGGCAAGTTATATGACTACATGAAAATGATGATAAATCGCAGTATTAGCTATTCATACTGCATTCAGACACAATCTCATGCACGTGGCCAGTTGAAATAAGTTGACTCTCAAACCTATGCATTGCATACTGGTCATATAATGCATTAAAAATAAAAGAAACTAACCTTGTTTAATGGTGGGGTAGCAGAAAATTATGGCTTGTCTGCAGCGGCAAATTGGCCGATGTGCGCATGCGCAGTTGACACGCGTAGCAAAAAACTATAGGTAGGAAAAAACTTCAGAACACCATGAATTAATCCTTCACCATGAACGAATCACTCTCTGTGAACTAATCTTTCCCTTCATTTTCACAGATTCGGTTCATTTGTCACGTGACAGAGAGCTTGGGTCTCTTTTGCTTTCACTCATCTTCACATTGTGGTGTGTTTTTCTATGTTTATCTTTATTGACATGGTTTAATTGCTTATGGTATTTTTGTGTACTTTGTCAGCGGAAGCAAACCATCTTGCCTTCAGTATTTAGTGTCGGAGAACCCACAATAGGAAGGGCTAAAGCGCCACCTGCTGTAAAACGAATGCAATTATTCGTTCAAGATTCGTTCACGACTCATTCATTTTACTGTTCGAGAGTCAAAGATCCAGATCAGTAAAAAGAGTCGGTCTTCCCATCACTACTGCAGATCATGGGATTCACGGCCTCTTTAAATATAGTTGTATGCGTAGGTAGGGGCGTGGTGTGCTTGTGCGCTCAATGCCACATTGGGATTTACAAACGAAACGTACTTGGATTTTTGCGTAGAGACACTTAGATAACTCAATGGAAGAAATGCTTATTTTCATGGAAAAATGTCAGGGGTCCATACACTTCCTTCCATTCCATCCAGGGTAGGAAAAAGCTATAGGTAGGAAAAACTTTAGAGCACCCTCCCTTCTACCTCTCAGTTCTTCTTCCACTGCACAGTTGCATACGTGAACACGTCTCAAGGGCTTAGTCGCTTGCTTGGTAGCTAAGAGGCAACATCTCTCGGTTTCTCTCTCTTACACGACCACTCGTCTACACACATCCACACACACACTATTGTGCCTTGTTTAGTTTATTTATCAACTACTATCATTAACGTGATAGGGTTTTGTTAATAAATTAGATTTTTTTTTGTAAACTGTGTTTGTCTGTGTTGTTACTTTATTCATTGGAGCAACCCAATTTGCCAAGAACTCCAGAAAATCCTTCAGATATTTAATTGTTTGTGAATATTATTGATTGTAGTATATTTGTAATACTTTAAGTAAAACATTATTACTATATTATTAGGATAACATAACAATTAAAGATAACTTTAATGAGACTGATCGTGTTATTGATTTGAGACTGGTTAATAACACCGAGTGCTCCTACGCAGCACTCGACCCATTGCACGTACAAATTATTTCCATCAAAAGCTGCTGATGCCATCACAGTGGCAAAAGCATTGGTCAAACAGATTATACCAAGATTTGGTATACCACAGACCATTTACAGTGACAATGGACGTCATTTCGTGAACCAAGTCATATCAAGCATAAGCCAAAAGATGAAAATAAATTTAAAACACCATTGTGCTTATCATGCACAAAGTGCAGGGCTTGTGGAAAGAACAAATGGAACAGTCAAATTAAGACTTAAGAAATGCATGGAAGAAACAAAACAACCATGGACTAAAGTCATAGATATGTTAACACCATTTAAAATAATACATGGACGATCATACCGCCTACCTGAACTCCAAGTTTTTCAACAAAACCCTGATGAGATGGATCTAGTCGATTATATGACTAAGATGCTGAGAACAAAAGAAATACAAAATTCTAACTTTATGCCAGATACACCTATATTTTTGTAGGGTGACAAGACGCCAATCCAGGTCGGCGACTGGGTGCTGATAAAACTCATCAAAAGGAAGTGTTGGTTGAGTCCCAAGTGGGAAGGCTCATACCCAGTCCTGCGGACAACGCCCACGGCCATAAAGATTGCTGAACGACCATCTTGGATTCGTCTTTCACATTGCAAGAGACAGAGGTTCTTGGTACAGGATCTGATTGGTTGAGAGGAAGTCCAACTACAAAGGGGTGTAGCTATATAGAAGCTATATGTCTTAACATTGGTGAATCAGGGAGATCCTCAGCCACTTAGCGTGATTACTGTACTGTTCTCACCATAGTCTTGCAGACATAAGATGATTGACAAAGAGAGTGAAGTGCTGGTAACCTCTCCTCTCAAAATGATGAATACAGAAGATACTCGACCCCAGCCAAAACCATGGCACTCAGTCAATTTGACTCTAAAATGTATATTTATTTTTCAGAATCGGCAGTTTCTCAAGGGAGCCATGTCTATCCATTTAGACTTACCGTACCACAATGGTAAGCACACTACAGCGGGACCAAATATGGCCAAAGCATAATTTTAGTAACTTGATCTTGAGCCTGCCTGTTGTCCTTTACAGAAATATGCCACCATCCTTCAAAGAATATCATGGAAAAATTGTTTACAAGCTGGAAGCTGTATTGTCCAGAAGCTGAGGATGGACAGCAATGACGTAAATGAGCTTATGATGTACTTCCCAAATTTATCAACTTTTCCAGTGCCTTTCAGTGTTCGCCTTCCAGTGAGATGACACCCAAATTCAGTTTAACTCGGGACACAGTGTACCGTGCCATACGAAACACGAGAGCGTTGTTATCAACAAAATAGCCAAGAGCGTATCAAATCTCACACACAGAAAGAGATAACGTGTGCATTAAAGATTCCCAATGATCAGATTTTGTCAGTCCAGAACTGTGACATCATCTCAGTGGAATACCACCTCAAGGTAAGCCTGCTTTAACTTATGTCTATGGATTTTGTGTTTTAAGTAAAACTGAATTGCTGTTTGATCACTGAGTACTCTTCTTTTTCCATATATCTCCTCTTTGGCCTTCCTCTTTTTCTCCTACCTGGTAGCTCCATCTCTAGCATTCTTCTACCAATGTATCCACTGTCCCTCCTCCGCACATGTCCAAACCATCTCAATCTGGCTTCTCTATCTTTTTCTCCAAACCTTCCTGTCTGTGTTGTCCCTCTAATGACCTCATTCCTGATCCTGTCCATTCTTGTCACTCTTAGAGAGAATCTTAGCAACTTTAACTCTGCCACCCCCAGCTCCGCCTCCTGTCTTCTGCCTATTGCTACCGTCTCTAAACCATACATCATGGCTGGTCTCACCACCATCCTGTAAACCTTTCCTTTCCTCTTAGCTGACACTCTTCTGTCACAGATCACTCCTGACACTTTTCTCCAGCTGTTCCATCCTGCCTGTACTCTATTCCTCACCTCTCTTCCACAGTCTCCTCTGCTCAGTTGATCCTAAGTACCTAAACTCCTGCACCTTCACCACCTCTGCTCCTTGTAGCCTCACTATTTCACTGTTCTCCCTTTCGTTTACACACATGTACTCTGTCTTGCTGCGACTGACCTTCATTCCTCTTCTTTCTAGTGCAAACCTCCACCTCTCTAGGTTCTCTTCTAGCTGCTGCCTACTCTCACTACAGATCACAATGTCATCTGCAAACATCATAGTCCATGGGGACTCCTGTCTGACCTCATCTGTCAATCTGTCCATCACCACAGCAAACAAGAAGGGGCTCAGGGCCGATCCTTGATGTAGTCCCACCTCTACCTTGAAGTCTTCTGTCCTTCCAACAGCACACCTCACTACTGTTGTACTATTCTCATACATGCCCTGCACCAAACTAACATACTTCTCTGCCACTCCTGACTTCCTCATACAAAACCACAATTCCTCTCTTGGCACGGAGTACTATTGAGTCATTAATGTTTTTTAGGCCTATCTGGACATTAGCTTTGCTTTTGATCCAGAGGTTGTTTTTCCAGTGGTTATTGTTCCTGCTGGTTTTGCTTCTGGCCATCAACCAAGTGCCTTTGGAGGTCCCCTTTCAGCAATGGGTGGTCCATCTAACAGTGACTTCCCTCCACAGCCAGTGTTTACGGGTCCATATGCTGCACCTCCACCGTTTGGATACCCGGCAGCTTAGGCCTATCCAGGTTTCCAGGCCGCCAACCCCTGCTGACCAATTCTTTCAATTGCCCTCTTCTGCATGCCTACTCCTCCTTATAACATATACCCCACTGCTCCTCCGAACAATGTGGTGCCCTCTGCACCAATGATGAACATAGACTTCCTGTCCCCGTCTGATCAACTCTGAAAATGGTTGTGAATGGGGGTGTGA
>NC_024327.1:8439863-8441086 GCF_000523025.1 Cynoglossus semilaevis | reverse complement strand
TAAGTAATACAATATTACTATATTAGTCGGATAACATAATAATAGTTAAAGATAACTTTAAAGAGACTGATCATGTTATTAATTTGAGACTGGTTAATAACACCGAGTGCTCCAAAGCAGCACTTGACCCATTGCACCTACAGCTGTGTCACAATGACACGTAGTTCACTTTCCTTCCTTCCTTTCCTTATGTATGTGACTGCTTATTTACAGATATTATGAGAACATATTCAGTGCCAGTGGCTGCAATGAGCTTGTGGAAAAGTTTGGTCTGTGGTTCTCTTTGGATCAGAATCTTCGGACTGAGATATTTAGAAGGAACCAGACTGATGTCAAAGATGTGGGATCAATGATCTGCCTCATAAGGTAAGAAAGAGTCATACAAAGTTTATTAAATTGGATTCTATGTTTTATTTGATTTTATAAAATTCCAGCGTGCTCTGCCTAGAATAGAATAGAATAGTCTTTATTGTCCTTGTACAGTGTACAACGAGATTTGAGCGCTACTCGGTGCAAAAAAAAAAAAGAGTAGAAGAAAACAATATATCAAACATATAACAAACATATCTTTGGTGTGATTAGTTATTGCACATAGTTGTTTCTTTATTGCACAGTGATCAATATGATCAGTAAAGTGTGAAATTGTGTGGACTATTTTAACTGGTTTTGTTACTATTGTTCACTGCTGAGATAGCTTTCGGGAAGAAGCTATCTCTGAGTCTGTTTGTCCTGGTTTTGTGTGACCTGTACCGTCTGCCTGACGGTAACATGTCAAACAGAGAGTTACTGGGGTGGGACGGGTCCTTTATGATGTTGCTAGCTCTGCTGAGGTAGCGAGAATTGGCAATGTCCTCCAGGCTGGGCAGAGAGCAGCCAGTGATCTTCTGGGCTGTGTTGATGACTCTCTGTAGAGCTTTCCTGTCTGCAGCTGAGCACCCTGCGTACCATGCTGTGATGCAGTACGTCAGGATGCTCTCTATGGCGGCTCTGTAGAAGGTAACCAGTAGCCTCTCCTCCAAGTTGTTTCTTCTGAGCACCCTCAGGAAGTGGAGACGCTGCTGAGCCTTCTTCACCACCGCTGTGGTGTTTGCAGACCAGGAGAGATCGTTGGAGACGCGCACGCCCAGGAACCTCATGGAGTGGACCCTCTCCACACAGTCACCGTGGATGTAGAGAGGGGCCGGGTCTTCTCTGCCCTTCCTGAAGTCCAGGATGAGTTCTTT
>NC_024327.1:8433491-8438796 GCF_000523025.1 Cynoglossus semilaevis | reverse complement strand
AACTCCCTTGGGAGATAGAAGGGTCTGCACGAGACTGCCAGAACCTCTAAATCAGGAGAACAGTGTGTGTTAATGATCCTACTATTACAGCATCACTCGATGTTCACGTAAACACAGAGCCCCCCTCCTCTGCTCTTACCTGAGTCTCTGTTTCTATCATGCCGGTGTAGCGTGCGTCCTGCGAGCTCGACTGCAGCGTCGGGGATCCGCGGGTTAAGCCACGTCTCCGTGATGAATATAATACTGCAGTTCCGTACAAAACTCGTAGTTGCCATCTGTAGCTCCAATTCATCCATTTTGTGGGTGATGGATCTAGCGTTGGAGAGGAAGAGGCTCGGTAGTGCTGGCCGATGTGGTTGTTTACGTAGCCTCGCATCCAAGCCCGACCGGCATCCCCGCTTCTGCTTCCTCTCTCTCCGCCGCCTTTTTCGCCTGCTGGGCGGGCTGACCATCCACGGAGACCCCGGTGGTCTCGCTATGTCCTCCGGTATATTGTGTGTTCTCTGGTAATCGCCAGTAACACAGAGATTGTGTCTGAAACCCAGGTCGATTCGGTTCTGGCGACTGTATGAGGTAACGGTGTCACATAAATAAAAAAAATCACTCAAAAAAAGTGCTATATACAGTAAAAACAAGCACCAAGTTAGAGAGCTACGAGCCGCTGCACCCGTGCGCGCCGCCATCTTGCTATTTTCCTAATAACTCTGCAAAGAACAAAAAAGATATATAGGGGAGACGGTATGGTTGTAACATGGGGAGAGTTGTAACACCACCAATTCCACCAATTAGGGATAAGATAGGAGTTATATGATCATTTCAGTGTTTACCCACTTCCTCCCCGATCCCACATGGTGGTTGTCAAGGTTGGAAACAGGCGCATGCAGATTCTATAGAGAAAAAATGGATTTTGAGGTAAGAAAGTGCATTTTTTTTACCAAGACTATATTTTGTTTAGTATTTATATTATTGTACATAAAACCATATGACTTACAGTAGATTAAATTGTAGTTTCTCAGGCATAATGTGATGCATTTTCCCCCTGCTAATTTCAAACCACTATTCTAATACAGCTAGCTAAACAATGGCTGACAGGGGTGGGGTGGGTTGTAACACATCTTTAAAAAGTGTTACAACCATCCCCTTACATACAAATAAGAACACTTTATTAATTTTAATACATTTTACAAATAATGGATAGTGGATAAGAAATACTGACAGAGGTGTGCCTGCAAATGTTTAAAAAAAAAGATTCTGATGAGGTCACAAAGAAGGGCAAGTCAGTCAGATCAGTTGAGAAGGCACATGAAATCTGCCATGTAACTGAGCAGAAGCTGAGAGAGGCTGAGGCAGGGGTCCATTGATCTTCCTAGTATAGGTTACTGAAGCAGCAACAAAGTTTTCTCTGAGGTGCAGAAGAAGTGTTGGCTGAGGCAGCAGACCTGTATTATGGACTGACTCCACGTGAGGTAAACATGTGACAGGTTAGTCACTGGAGACCAGAGAAGAATTGAATACTAGCGTAGGTGCCAGACAAATGGAAAAACTTTTTGTGTCTATGTTCTCAGGTTTTCTATTCCACTTTCTTTTATGTCAGAAATTTTTCATATCAACTGGCAGTAATATATAACATCAAACACCCACAAACATCGGATGAGAAGCAGATGGCAGGGCCTGACTAGTTCACATTTTCTATGAAGCGGCCAGCCTCTTTTTACAGCGCACTCTCACTCTCAAAATCTCTATCTCCTCACAACCCCATTTTGAAGCATAATGATGCATCTTATATAGCTGGTATGGTACCAAACCACCCAAACCTGTCAAGCTGTTATTGGCCCAGAATGCATTGAAATGCCATGAGCCAATGACACAAACTGAAAGACTATGAGCCAATGAAAAGCTTCAAGACATTTTGAAGCAATGAAGCGCAAAGAGAAACAGCATATATATATATACATATATATACATACAGATATATACACAGTACATACATATACACATGTGTATATGTATGTACTGTGTATATATCTGTATGTATATATATGTATATATATATATGCTGTTTCTCTTTGCGCTTCATTGCTTCAAAATGTCTTGAAGCTTTTCATTGGCTCATAGTCTTTCAGTTTGTGTCATTGGCTCATGGCATTTCAATGCATTCTGGGCCAATAACAGCTTGACAGGTTTGGGTGGTTTGGTACCATACCAGCTATATAAGATGCATCATTATGCTTCAAAATGGGGTTGTGAGGAGATAGAGATTTTGAGAGTGAGAGTGAGAGTATTTTTGGAAAGACAAACCATTATCTTAAAGGTTTTCCTGAAAAACACTTAATGTTAAAAATAATGTTTCTGAATTCAAATACCATGATCATGTGCAAAGTAGGAAGGATCTCTAATCCTGTTAGGGACTTTTAGTACAGTTTTTAAATAAAGCTTTAAATAAACTCTTAACCAACATTTAACCCTAATATAATTAGCCTTTATTCTTTGGGTTAATCTGGAATGTGTTTTAGAGTATGGGGGAGAGCATCTGCACATTTTATTGTAATGACGATATAATCATTATTTGGTATGAATGAACAAAACACTTGAATGACCACACAGACTTTTCTGAACTTTTATTGCTGTCATGGGATACAGTTTCAGTGCTTCAGTCGTGCTCTTTAGGGGTTGCTATGGCTTCAGTTGTCCACCAGATGTCACCGTCACTGAAGTCTTGAAGCTTTGAATCTTTTTCGGCACAATTGTCAGGAAAGGCTCAGTGCTTCAGGAGGCTTCACTTGCCCACCACTACTTTTCGGTTTACATCTGGAGTCACTTGCCAAACCTGAATCGCTATAAGTGTACCAACACAACTCCTACCTCAAAGCCCGTAAGTTCACAGATTTTTACTCTTCCTTACACGTCCAGTGTTCAAGATGCTTAACATCCAATCAGTGCCTGCATATTGTAACATACAGTCAGCGTGGAATTTCATGTAGTGAAACAACAGTGGCCTCCTAACATCTAACAATTTTTCATCTGTGAAAAAATTAAATACAATGCTTATACCAGCATTTTAAATGATTAAATACAATCTTTTTTAATACAAAACATCTACAAACATCCATATTTACAATCATCAGTTGGATATGAACACATACATTGGTAGCTAAATTTGGTCTAATAATGTCTAACTGTTAACCTACAACTTGTGTTTTTTTTTTTACTTTTATAAAAGACTTCCTACAAAGTGTCCTGCATTTAAGAAAAACAGTTCACCTATTCATGTGGAAGTAATGACCCTGCTCTGACTGTCATGTTAACACAGGTACAATGTATTGCATGTAAAGCAACAGGAAGTTAAACGCTCTTGTACTTATTTATTATTTTCGTCTCTGTCTCTTCAGGTGGAGCGGAATATGGCAGTATGCCATCCGTTTGAAGTCAGTGTCTCTCTGTTGGCATTGTGTCTAATGCTGTGTTTAGCTGCAAGTGTGTCACAATTGCTGATATGTTGCAACTCCTGGAATGGGTTGGATGTTGGATGTAAATGTTTTAGAAATCTTGACACCAAATAATTTTTTTGTGCCAATGTCCTTAAAATAATTTAAAGCATGCATAATCTTCATCTTGCAGGAACCTTTGCTCGACACTTGATCAGTTCTCACCCTGTTCGTCATGGAGATATCAAATTTCTGCTGCCTTAAACAAGTGTAATTCAGTGAACCTGCAATACTAAGTCTGTGGAATGTTCCTAAAGTAGAAAACAAACCTTTTATAGAAAATGCATAGTTCTGTAACTTGTTAATAAAACAACTGTAGCTTTTGATCTGAGTTATTGGTAGAAATTAGGAGACAAACTCTTATTAGGAGTTAACTGGTGACAGGCATATATTTATTCCCTAAGTATATTTACTTATTTTTTTCCTACGGACATGTTACCAATGATTAGCAATATATTTAAATGCAACACTTTGTATTTTGAATGCAATGACATTTTTTTGTGGACTGTCAATATAAAATATAATAAAATATAAAAAAAGGAAAAACAAAATTGCCTTTGTGAAATGTCTTACTGACATTTTGTTAGTGTTTTTTAGTGGCATCCTTTGGTGTTGGGGTCTTAATATTGTATACCCTCTTTCAGGTGACTGTTTCTAAAGATGGACTGTGTGAGAAATGTTTACCCTTGATTACCTTATGCAAAATGTAGATCGTTTTATTTTTTTTACTACATGATCAACATAATTTAGAGTTTAGCTTCTATATTTGTCAGGTTGGTGCCTAGCCACAAATAGTTTATTATAAAATCAAATCAAACAATGTCCAAAGTATTCACATTTAGTGGAACGTGTGAGGTAGGGTAAAGTTGGGTTTTTTTGTCTTCGACTGTTTATTTATTTATCCTATAGAGGGCAGCATTTCATTGAACAATATCGACCTACCAGCGACACTTGATCGAGTAACCGATATACGAATCTTCCTTCACATCTGTCTTTTTAAATGTGTAGCTATTCTACTCTAGTCTAATATAGCGCTTCGTGTTTTTACTGCGTTACTCATTAGCCTTTAAAACGTGATACCTTAAAAAAGGGTTACATTTATTGTAATGTTCCCGCTAATCCACTGCTAAATTTTTTCACATACGTCACGACAATAATAAACTACGGAAGCGTATTGCTGCCACACTAAGAATAAAAAATGTGGCTCAGTATCACGTAATTACGTGATAAGTTTCACGTTATTACGTGATAAGTTTCACATTATTACGTGATAAGTTTCGCGTTATTTCGTGATAAGTTTTACGTTTTTACGTGATAAGTTTCACGTTATTTCGTGATAAGTTTTACGTTATTACGTGATAAGTTTTACGTTATTACGTGATAACTTTCACCTTACAGTGGTCCCTCTCTGTATCGCGGTTCTACTTTTGCTCCCTCAGTACATCGTGGATTTTTTAATCCAATCTCTAAACATTAAAAATGTTTTAATTTCCAATATTTTCATTTTTCTAGCCTACAAGGGAAAATAGTATTTAAATAAAAGAAAAGGCATTTTGCAACACATAAATACATACAGGGTAATACATAAAAAACATGTACAGTACGTACGTTTGGGAAATCTAAGATATATGTACTGTCTAAATTCTTCTTTTTCTTTCGGCTTTGTCCCCTTTTTTTTCAGGGGTTGCCACAGCAAATCATTGATTTCCATCTCTCCCTGTTCTCTGTATCTTCTACTCTGACTCCAACTATCTGCATGTCCTCCCTCACTGCATCCATATATCTCCTCTTTGGCCTTCCTCTCTTTCTCCTCCCTGGTA
>NC_024327.1:8425968-8430335 GCF_000523025.1 Cynoglossus semilaevis | reverse complement strand
AGTGAAAGATTAGTTTGCAGAGTAATTAGATCGTAGTGAAAGATTAGTTCACAGTGAAAGATTAGGTTGCAGAGAGTAGTTCGTTTGCAATGATAGATTAGTTTACAGTGAAAGATTAGTTTGCAGAGTAATTAGATCGTAGTGAAAGATTAGTTCACAGTGAAAGATTAGGTTGCAGAGAGTAGTTCGTTTGCAATGATAGATTAGTTTACAGTGAAAGATTAGTTTGCAGAGTAATTAGATCGTAGTGAAAGATTAGTTTGCATAGTAATTCGTTGGTAGTGAAAGATTAGTTCGCAGAGAGTGATTTGTTCGCAGTGAGTGATTCGTGAGTTCAATATGAATAAATATTTAATATGACTCGGTAGTCACGAGTCACGAATCTTTCATATGACTCGGGAGTCACGACTCATGTGAAAGATTGGTTCATTTTGAACGAATCACTGGCGAACGACACATCACTACTATTCCAGACTGGTTGCTTGGATCATTCGCGGCCTGCGGACTGTATTTTCGTGTGAGTGATAATATTTAACACCACGATTCAAAATTCCTATTCAGACCTATTTGTAGGATTCTTACCGATTTGGAGCCTCTAACGACTGTCTATTTTTAAAACCCGCGATGTAAGGTTTTTGCTAGTGATAGTATAACTCCATAACATTCACCAATGTAATCATATAGGCTAAGCTACGCTAACTGCTCCCACATAAACATCTTAGAGGCGATGCTACCTTGTTAGCTAAATTAGCCTCGAATTGATTGGAAATGGCAGGTACAGGATGGGTTCAGAATATCTTAACACCAACTTGAACCTTATTCCACAGATACAACACCCACCACCTGGGTGTTTTATACATAAATATACACACATTCGCGTTAAATCCTTTTGACAGCAATTAATAGCGATCTTTACTGCTGCTCCACTTTCTGATGCTGGTATGCAGAGTTCCCACGTGGTAATTGCTAACTTATTAATTGTTAGTATAAACTTTTATCCTGT
This sequence comes from Cynoglossus semilaevis, assembly GCF_000523025.1. Taxonomy (NCBI): domain Eukaryota; kingdom Metazoa; phylum Chordata; class Actinopteri; order Pleuronectiformes; family Cynoglossidae; genus Cynoglossus; species Cynoglossus semilaevis. The sequence goes on along the minus strand of NC_024327.1, from coordinate 8,429,332 downwards.
GATTTGTTATCAAGTTTTGAGTTAAGCTGATAGCGCCCCAGATTTATTGTATGGGTTGTTGGCGTGAGATGCATGTCTATAGTTGATATTTGTTTTGTTCCTGCAGGATGAAAGCTCTGGACTAGATCATAGTCCATCAACAGGAAGATTCAAGAAGCCGTCAAGGACTCAAAAAGGAAATATGGCGTGCCCAAACTATGGCAGCCTAAGCAAGGCTCAACTCACCTTTGAGTACCTGCACACAAATTCGTAAGTACTGCACTCAATGGGAAGTCAAGTATTTTTTGTTGATCCAGTTTTTGTGATCACGTTGCTATATGCGATCATGTGAGTGATTGCAAAAATTTCTTTCCCAGCAATTGATGAACTTTTGTCTGTTTTCAGGACAACTCATGAGTTCTTATTTGGAGCCTTGGCTGAGCTTGTTGATAATTCAAGGAAGGGGTTTTTATTGTTGCAACTATATACAAACTAAAGCTTTAACTGTTTTTTAAATCTAGTTCTAATCCGGCTGTTGGTTTGTTTCTTTCAGAGATGCTAATGCCACACGAATAGACATTTATACAGGTACATTTTTAAAATAAAAAAATAGCATATCAGTTAATGTATAACTTATAATTCCTGACTTTAATTAACCTGTCTTTTGACAGAAAAAAGGACAGAGTTGCGGGGTGGCTACATGTTGTGTTTCCTGGATGATGGAATTGGAATGGATCCCAGTCAGTGACCTTACTGCTACTTTACTTGAAGTTTTACTTTTTCCTTATGTTTTAGTTTTGTTTCTGGTCATTCTGACCTGGGTTGGTCATTGTATCATTTTTGTGTAAAAATTAAAAATGAACAACCTTCTTCTTTCCAGATGAAGCAATGCATGTTATTCATTTCGGAAAGTCAAACAAGAGGTCACCTGTGTCCACTCAGATTGGACAGTATGGAAATGGACTGAAATCGTAAGGCTGCAACGGTGTCATTCTGGGTTGTTTTTGGAAAAAAAAAAAAAAATCAAATACTAAAACATGTTTGTTTTTTCACAGTGGCTCTATGCGTATTGGAAAAGATTTAATCTTATTCACAAAAAAAGGAAGTTCACTGACTTGCCTTTTCCTGTCAAGGACATTTCATGAAGAAGAAGGGCTGGGTGAGGTCTGTGTAAATTATTTGTTTTACTACTATACTAATATGTTTCCTTATTGGGTATTTGCCTAAAAAATATAAACCAGTTTAACCAGATTTGAGAAAATCCACAAATCTATTCAAGGCAAACTCTTCAGAAATGCAATACATAAAACATGTCAATTGTATCTTCTTTTAATAATTGCTTCTAAAATTCTGTCTCTATACTGGTCTCTCTTCAGGTGATTGTTCCCTTACCTTCCTGGGATCTCAAAACAAAGGAGCCTCTGACATCTGACCCAGAGAAGTATGCCATAGAGACAGAGCTGATCTTCAAATATTCACCTTTTAAAAACAAACAGCAGCTGATGGAGCAGTTCAACAAAATAGAAAGCAGCAGTGGTGAGCAATGTTCTCAAACGTTACCGTGGGTTGTTTATAATGCTTCCAAATAACACAGATAATAAATTCCTCCACTCTTTTCAGCCTTATTTCTTACACATTAATTTGTTTGATATTCAATATTTGTTCAAAGGGACCCTTGTGATCATTTATAATCTGAAGCTGATGGACAACAGAGAACCAGAGCTCGATGTAGAGACGGATCGTCAAGACATTCTCATGGCTGGGACACCTGCAGAAGGAGTGTAAGAAGTGGTAACTGTGTATTTGCAAAGCTGACTTCACAGACTTACAAAACTCATGGCCACTGTTGTTAAGCAGCATGTCCCAACAGTTTGCATGATGTCTTGCAGGAAGCCAGAGAGGAGATCATTCAGAGCGTATGCTGCTGTTCTGTACATTGACCCACGGATGAGGATTTTCATACAGGGACACAAAGTCAGGACTAAAAGACTGTCATGTTGCCTTTATAAACCAAGGTTAAATATGTATATTATACACAGTGTCTGTATCTTCTTCATTTAAATGAGAGATTTTTCTAGAACTTTTTTTTGTCTATAGGGTTTATAAATACTCCTCGACTCGCTTTAAAACTCGAGCAGAGCAAGAAGTCAAGAAAGCAGATCACCTTGCAAAAATTGGTGAGTTTGTACTGTTTTTTTACTAATTAAATTTAACTTGGCCTGGCCTAACTGCTATGTGTCTTTTTTTTTTTTACAGCTGAGGAAAAAGCCAGAGAGGCTGAAAGCAAACGCATGGACTTAGAGGCCAGATTAGGAGACGATATTTCGAAAGATTCCCGGGTATGCCAAAAGATTCCATACCTCTAACACTAATGCTTTTGTTACCTGGAGTTAAAGAGTGACATTGTGATGGAAAAACTAAAAAAAATCGTCTATTTGTCTAGGTGATTTTGAGAAAGGTTCATGATTCAGCCATGATGCTGCAACGTGATGCTGACATGAAAAAAAGGATTCTTGAAGCCAAACAGAAGTATGATTTAAAAAAAAATTGATTTTAATAAGATGTAATGGAACAACATATTTAAATTCATTATTTGGCAATATTGATCACTTTTTAAATCTAAACTTATCATAAATTTGTGTTGTATGTGTTAATGTGCATAATTTCTTTTTCTTTTTTTTTTTTGCTCAGAGCCTTAAAGGAGCCCAAGGAATTGAATTTTATATTTGGAGTGAACATTAAACAAAGAGATCTGGATGGGATGTTTGTGTACAACTGCTCCCGTCTCATTAAAATGTATGAAAAGACAGGGCCGCAGCTGGAAGGTGGCATGTGAGTGTATTGTACACAAAGGTTTTGCAGTGAAATATTTAATTTTGATGCCAAAGATTGGGTGATGACAATTTGAAAACATACATCAACAACATACATCAAACAACATCTATAATATCTACACTGCCGGTCAAACGTTTTAGAACACCCCAATTCTTCCACTGTTTTTACTGAAAATTATGCCGTTTAATGTCTCATTGCACTCAGACGTGAAAGCATAGTACAAATAAGCAATTGGAGTCAAAAAAGAAATGATGGAATCAATTTATAGACCAAAATGTATTCTAAACTGTTGACTCATCAAAGTAGCCACCTTTGGCAGATATAACAGCTGAACATACACGAGGCATTCTTTCTACAATAGAGATCAAATATTCTTCAGAAAGTTCTTCCCATGTCTGTTGCAGAAGTTCCCATAAATGTGTGGCACTTGTGGGTTGCTTTGCTTTCACTCTTCTGTCCATTTCATCCCAAACCAGCTCAATGGGGTTTAAGACTGCAGACTGTGCTGGCCACTCCATGTTTTCAAGTTTACCAGCTTGTTCTTTTTTCG
>NC_024327.1:8416986-8425851 GCF_000523025.1 Cynoglossus semilaevis | reverse complement strand
ATGCAGACAGAGGGGGTTGTAAGTAATCCAGAAAAGTTGGGACACCTGTAGGAATTAGTAGCACCAGCTTTCAAGGCTGATTCAGCTTTAAATTGTTAACCCACGTTGTGTTCCCTGAAAATGGCCTTCTTGTATAATTCTGAAATGTACATTATTTTTCGGTTTTGGGTAACCAAACCTTTTTTTTTAACCTCTGGCTGTTCAGTACTTACCTATGTACCATTTCAAGCTATTCATTGGGTCTACACAACTTGAATTGCAATAAATGACTGGGAAAATTGGGGTGTTCTAAAACTATTGACCGGTAGTGTATCTCTGTTTACCTTTCCCAGGGCCTGTGGGGGTGTTGTTGGTGTAGTGGATGTTCCATATTTAGTTCTAGAGCCGACTCACAACAAACAGGACTTTGCAGACGCTAAAGAGTATCGCCACTTGCTCAAATCCATGGGAGCGCATTTAGCTCAGTACTGGAAAGATACAAATATTGGTGAGTTTACCTTTTCAATGCTCTGTACATTTCTTTTGTACATTTTAAAGGTAAATCAAAGCCATAACTGTAATATATAATTTACAAATAGATTTTTTTTATCTGTTTGCTCTGCAGCCCAGAAAGGCATAGTGAAGTTCTGGGATGAGTTTGGATACCTTTCTGCTAGCTGGTCTGCACTGCCATCATCAGAGCTGAGATACAAGAGACGCAGAGCCATAGAGATACCAATTACTATTCAGTGTGGTTAGTTAGTCATCAGTATGCAAATGCATATAATTGCATCTCCCTTAAGTACATGTCTCAAAGTCCCTGTTGCTTTTTCTCCTCAGATAAATGTTTAAAGTGGAGAACATTGCCGTTCCAGATGGACACTGTAGACAAACGCTACCCAGACAGTTGGGTTTGTCTCATGAACCCTGACGGCAATCAGGACAGGTACAATGTCTTATTGATGTTACTTTTAAAGTTGCAATCAAATAGGTTTAAGTACCCATACATTTACTACATTGCACAATACTATCTGCTATCTAACTATCTGTTAATAGTATGTTTTACATTTTTCAGGTGTGATGCCCCTGAACAGAAACATAATTTCCCTGTTGGTGTTCTGAAAAAAGAAAAGGTGACAGTGGAAGACAAACAGAAAGAGCTGGCAGAGAAAATCAGACAGCAGCAGGAGAAACTGGAGGCCTTGCAGGTTGACTTTATTGAATCTTTCTGTCGCCCTCTGTTTATTATTTTGTGTATTCCTTAGCCTAAAAATTTTAGTTTTCCCTTTTCAGAAAACCAGCACCATCAAATCTGCAGCAGATGTCAAAAAGCTACTACTTAACGTCAGCATGAAACCAACCGAGAATACTTTTCAGGTTCATGTAAATAAAAAAATTAGATTCTGTATATGTCAGATAAAACAGCTGCTGGTTATGATACATTCCCCTTATGTAACATATGCTTGGTCTACTTCTAATCCAGGCAACAAGATCCTCAGACAGACCCACACGAACCCGTTCACCACCACTTCCAGCCCACCTTAAAAATGCCCCTAGTGACCCTCCAGCTCGTGCTTCCTTACTGCGACCCACCCGTGCAGCTGCTGCACCTCCACCACCTCCAAAAGTGGAACAGTCAAGATCAAAAGCTGTGTCAAAGACTCCACCTGCTCCAGCAAAGTCTGCACCCAAAACTTCTGCCAAAACACCTCCACCAACTCGCAGCTCGAGGGTAAGTCACTGGTTTTAATAATACTTTTACTAAAATGATCCCCCTGTAACTCCTCATTTAATTAGTGACTTATGTTCACAGACTCCGGCCAAATCATCACCTGCCAGAGGAGCAGCTGCTGGACAACGCAGGAGATATGTAGAGCAAGAGGAAAGTGATGAAGAGGAGGAAGAAGAAGAAAAAGAAGAAGAGAGTGAAGAGGAAGAACCACAGACAAAGAAATCAAAGATGGCAGCAGCTGGTGGGAAAGTGTTAGAAAAAGCTTCGCCTCCCAAACGCGAAAAGTTGGATGAGGTAAACCAGCTGGAATTCACATGTGAGAGAATGTTTCTGTAGGGTCAGGGTCAGGTCAGACCTGCTTCCTGGGAATGCATCAAAAGCAAAAGAAAAGTTAAAAAAGTTAAAGTTAAAGTACTGGGCAGCATGAAACTGTCGGCTACTCTGCCAAACCTCACACTGTTGACCCGAGTCTACATTAAGCCTGTATTCATTGTTTGAGGCATGAAGCAATGTTCTATGAATGTGTTGGCTACAGCATCTTTTTGCCACTTTTTGTGCATCCTGTCGGCAGCAGTTCCCAACCTTGGGGGTGTGGCTCCTGGGGGTGTGGCTCCTAGGGGCCCTGGGGCCATTTAAAAGGTTATTTTTTTAATTGGGCCACAGTGAGGAAACTGGAGTGATTTGTAATTATATTTAATTTGTTTAATTTAAACAGCAGTTTTGTAGGAGTTTAAATTTGAAATAAAGTTCAGTAGAGTTTTGAATACCTGCGATTGTGTCGAGATGGTGAGCTAGACAATAGTCCTGTCTAAAAAAGCGGGGAGGTTTACAACATGTTTGGGAAACACTGGTCTAATGAGAGATTAACTCTCTGCAGTAAATCAATGAATACAAAAAGAGAGATTTGTTCGCCAACCAAGATGCCTTAAATGAACTGCTGCAGAGGAGCTGCTAAAATTAATTTCAGGTTATTGAACAAGAATGTTAGAAATATAATCAAATTACTGCATGTTTCTAAACACTCCAGTCCTAAGCCATGTGCTGTTAACCCTACAGGTTAAAACATTATTCCAGGCTGCGAAAAATAGAGTGTCTACTCCCACACGGCAAACACTAAACACAGCGAGCCCTGCTCCTAAATCTGTTCCCATTGAACAGCATGGTGCTAAAGATAAGGTAGCTTTCTTCAGACACAAATGATGTCCCACTAATGCTGGGCTGCCTTTAATCTCACACCATCCAACTAATAACACAGCCGTATCGATATCTAATTTAGGTGTTGGTCTGGCATTTCTTCTAACAGTCTCTCTCTTAGTTTTCTTTTAATCACTCTGCAGTCAAGCATGCCACTCTTAACGACTGGTCTCATTCTGAGGCTTACACTGTATTCATTAACAGATATGCTTATCTTTTAACATCACACTGTCTCATAAAAATTATGATCACACCTGATGGTAAAAATTTGATTTGTTTGCAGGCACTCAACAAGGCTCCACAGCCAGAGAATGACAGTAAAAATGCTCAAAAAGGTGAGATGATAAACTGCATCAAGTCACTCAAGTGGAGGAGGAAAGCTACAGCAGAAGCAGTTTTTACATATGTACTTGTTTTTGACAGATAATGGTCTTCTGGTTGAAGTACGTGTCAATAAGGAGTGGTTCACAGGCGAAGTTATTGCTGTGGAGACCAATAAACAAAGCATTCGTTGGAAAGTTAAGTTTGATTATGTGCCTCGGAACATGGCCAAAGACCGATGGTAAAATGTGTTTTTTGTTTTTGTTTGTTTTTTTGTGACAGTCACATTGTAGTTGTATTGAATAATTTTTATCCTGTCCTCACATCTGTTTTTTTCCTTAAAAAGGGTGTTTAAGGGTAGTGATGAGGTTCGGTTGATGCGACCGCCATCTCCAATCTGTCAGACACCAGACACACAGCAGGAGACTGAGAAAGGTCCAGCACCTATGGAACCAGACACAACTCAGCCAGGAACCAGTCGAGCAGTGACGGACAGCCTGGTCACAATGTTAAGGTGAGGTACTAAGAAAGTACAGCTACATTTGTGATAGTCATGAAGTTTTACTATTTTTCATTTAGGTCTTCAAAGGGTGTTCATTGATCTGTTCATGTTCCCAGGACAATGCTGCGTTACTTTTTTCCTCCTGCTTTCCGGATCCCCAAAGATGTTGTCAACAGCATGACAGCAGAGGAATTGGTGTCCTTTCCTTTGGTGAGAGACAACACATCATGTGGCTACATCTTTCTATATTGCAGTTGTTGTCATAAAACTGAAAAACAAATAAAAAGAAGAATAAACAGATCCATATGACCAGCATATTCCCATGTCTTCTGGGTGAAATTTGAAAAAATATTTGTGATGATAATGTATTATCTTGGAAAAGGAGAACTGCCATAGCCCAAGTATAAATGTGGTCCTTTAGGAAAACACTACTCCTGTTTTCCTATTAATGTTAATGATATCTTCTCCCTCCATGTAGAAAGAATATTTCCAACAATATGAATCTGGCCTGCAGTCTTTGTGTAACTCCTACCAGAGCAGAGCTGATGCCAGGGCCAAGGCTGTGGAGGAGAAGAACCACAGCACAGAGGTCAAACTGAAGGAGGCAGATGAGAAACTACAGAAACTGCGAACCAACATTGTAGCACTTCTACAGAAAGTACAAGAGGTAACAATATTCTACTTATTGTATCTTAAAGTTAAACCAAGGGACTGGTCATTATTATGTTTGGTTAGAGTGGTGAAGAAAAAAAAACATTTTTTGTGTGTGTTTTAGGACATTGACATAAACACAGATGATGAGCTTGATGCCTACATAGAGGATCTTCTGACCAAGGGTGATTAAAAAGACAGAAGAGAAACAATGAAAACAAGAGAACATGCACATTAACAGATTTCAAGTTCCATCATGACTATTACAAACTGACTTGAGTTGACCTATGCTAACAAGAAGAGTTCACCAGGAGTATTTGTGTGTATTTTTAACATTGATCCTTTTAAATGTTAGATGATAAATCATACATTTGATCTCAGTGTTTTGACAGCAACACTATACTCTTGAGTTGATGTTCTCTAATGGATCTATGGTCTTGACTAGTAACTCCTACGGGCCTGAGGTTTTTATTTTAGATTTTTATATACATACATGCTACAAAACCCTATGTCATTGTGTATTCAGGCCTTGCTGTCCTGATGAGCCTTGAAACTGTTTTCTAGGTTCATTAGAATTTCATCTTAATTTATAGCCAACTGTTTGTCTTATTAACAGCACACTACACTTATTTGTCATATGTTTATTGTCTCATGTGTGAGAATTGGACGATTTACTTAAACATTAAGTTTATGTGGGCTGAGCAACAAGCTGCTACATTTGCCTAAACATTTATTTTTATTTTATTAAGTGTTGCCCAAAACACTCCTCTACTATGGCATGCTGTTAAGCAATTTGTATCATATTTGATACATTGGGTCACAATGCTCAAAGATTATTTTTTCCTGAACAAACAAAAACATAATAAAACACAAACAAATCTAACAAATTTGTAAATACATATATAGAAAGTGCTACCATAATGCAGTAATGAGAAATCCACTAATGGAACTGGCTGGGTGGAAGTCTGGAAAACATATATGTATTTATATTATATATATTATATTTACATATAGGGGAGACCGGGTGTGGGTGTAACATGGGGAGAGTTGAAACACCACTAATTCCACCAATCAGTGATAAGATAGGAGTTATATGATCATTTCAGTGTTTACCCACTTCCTCCCCGATTCCACATGGTGGTTGTCAAATTTGTAGACAGGCGCATGCAGATTCTATAGAGAAAAATGGATTTTGAGGTAAGAAAGTAAATTTTTTTACCAAGACTATATTTTGTTTAGTACTTATACTATTGTACATAAAACCATATGACTTACATTAGATTAAATTGTAGTTTCTCAGGCAAAATGTGATGCATTTTTCCCCTGCTAATTTCAAACCACTATTCTAATATAGCTAGCTAAACAATGGGTGACAGGGGTGGGGTGGGTTGTAACACATCTTTAAAAAGTGTTACAACCATCCCCTTACATACAACTAAGAACACTTTCTTGATTTTAATACATTTTACAAAATTCCTAGGCAGTGGACAAGAAATACTGACAGAGGTGTGCCTGCAAATGTTTAAAAAAAAAGATTCCGATGAGGTCACAAAGAAGGGTAAGTCAGTCAGGTCATTTGCAAAGGCACATGGGATCTGCCATGTAACACTGAGCAGATACTGTAAATCATTGCAGAAACTGAGAGACCTGGGGTCCAGTGATCTTCCCAGTATAGGTTACTGAAGCAGCAACAAAGTTTTCTCTGAGGTGCAGAAGAAGTGTTGGCTGACTATTTGACTCAGGCAGCAGACCTGTATTATGGGCTGACTCCACGTGAGGTAAACATATGACAGGTTAGTCACTGGAGACCAGAGAAGAATTGAATACTAGCGTAAATGCCAGACAAATTGAAAAACTTTTTGTATCTATGTATTCAGGTTTTCTATTCCACTTTCTTTTAGGTTAGACATTTTTCATATCAACTGGCAGTAATATATAACATCAAACACCCACAAACATTGGATGAGAAGCAGATGGCAGGGCCTGACTGGTTCACATTCATTATGAAGCGGACCCCCAGCCTGGCAATGAGGAGTCCAGAGGCATTCAGCCTTACACAGGCCACAAGCTTTAATTGTTACAACTTACTCCAGCATGTGTTACAACCTACCCCGTTAGTGGGGTAGGTTGTAACAAAGGAACTCCATGTATTTGACATCAACTCACGAGGCCTGTGATATTCTTGCAGAGGTTTGAATTGGTGCAATTTGTAAACAAATGAGGGTACTTTGTATAAAAGTTTGAGAACTCTAGCTCAAAAATTCAGTGAGTTACAGGTGCTGAAGCAAAAAGTGTTACAACCATACCCGGTCTCCCCTATAAAATATATATTTATATCTAATAATGTATTAATATAATATGGTACAGCAAGTTACATATCTAGTTTTTTACTCTAAATGTACTAAATTATGTAATTTAAAAATAAAAAGACTGTTGCTATATAATGCATCAAATACAATAAAATGACAATTGACTGATTAGGAGTTACATGTATATATTATATATATATATATATTATATTTATATAGATATATAACTTATATTTATTATATCTTATTTTCCTTTCGGTTTGTCCCTTTTTTCAGGGGTTGCCACAGCGAACGATTGTTTTCTATATTTAATGTTTTTCTCATCTTAACCTTTTCAAACTTGTGTCCACCTGTATCCAAATCCTAAGTCATGGCAATCTTGTGTCACTGGAAGGCCCGCTAATGAGTGAATAACTATCCCCTGTTGAATTATCTGTGCACTACATGTATGTGATTGTATACATCTGGTTTTTCAAAAAAAAATCACACTGCTCATGTGGAGGGCTGTAAAACTCATGTATCAAATATGATACGTTTGGCGTTAGGGTTAAGAAGTTGAATTTGAGGCTTTGTAACAAATACTGCTTGCAGAACAGAATGTAAATATTACGGTATTATTTAAAAGAAATATCGGCCATTATTTGGTAAATGTCCGCAAAAAAGAAACATAATAGTGATGGGAAGACCGACTCTTTTTACTGATTCGGATCTTTGATTCTCAAACAGTAAAGTGAACGAATCTTGAACGAATTTCATTCGTTTTACAGCAGGTGGCGCTTTAGCCCTATTGTAGACGTTGTAAAGAAGGCTGCAGTTTTCCGACACTAAATACTGAAGGCAACATGGTTTGCTTCCGCTGACAAAGTCTACAAAGTACACAAAATGCCATAAGCAATTAAAACCATGCGAAAAGCTAAGAAATAAAAACACACCACAATGTGAAGATGAATGAAAGCAAAAGAGACCCGAGCTCTCTGTCACGTGACAAATCAAACGAATCTGCGAGAACGAAGCGAAAGATTAGTTCACAGAGAGTGATTCGTTCATAGTGAAAGATTAGTTCACGGCGAAAGATTAGTTCACAGCAAAAGATTAGGTCACAGAGAGTGATTCGTTCACAGCGAAAGATTAGTTCGCAGCGAAAGATTAGTTCGCAGAGAGTAATTCGTTTGCAATGAGTGATTAGTTCGCAGTGAAGATTAGTTCGCAGAGAGTGATTAGTACACAGTGAGTGATTCGTTTGCAATGAGTGATTCGTTCGCAGTGAAAGATTAGTTCGCAGTTTATTTGTGAGTGATTCGTGAGTTCAATATGAACAAATCTTTCATATGACTCGGGAGTCACGAGTCATGAAAGATTTGTTCATATTGAACGAATCACTCGCGAACGGCAAGTCACTAGTACTGCAGATTAAAGACACGCATTTCGATTCAGCTCTGAGTCCGAGACAGCGATAGCCTGTATTTTTGACGTCGTTAAGATTATTGCTTACCATTACATACAAAATCAAAACCTTTTTAAAAAATTGTTAAATGCAAAAACATACACTGAATAAACGAACTATTTATCCTGTGTCAATTATGCTACATTCTGATAAATTTAATAATCTTGTCGAGTATAGTACAGTAAGTTGTAAATAAAAATTATGAAGAAAAAATAAAGTAGAATAACGTGACTCAATATTTCTCACGTATATATTCGTTCATCACCTTTTCTAATTTTTCAGATTTTTGACCTTAGATTGTAAGTCCTAAGTCATGTTTTCAACAGTCGCCCTCCTGAAACACCGTGCTTCTGTTAGCTGTAACAGGGTTTGGTGTCTCTCAACGTAAAGTCCATGTCAGATCTCCAAGTGAAACTGAGGCAGGTGTAATGAAGTAATGAAGAGCACCCTTGGGAGCTTGTTACCATTTTCCAGGGTCAGATAGGAACTTTTTTTTCAGCAGATGCCTGCTGAGGAATCCATTTTCAGAGGATGCTTTTGTTAGATTTCACATTTTTTCACATTGGTTTGAGTCTGAAAGAAGGAAGCTGCTAAGACACAGGTATACAGTGGTATGAAAAAGTTTGGGCATCCCTGATCATTTTCAAGATTTTCCTTTATGGATCATTGGTTGTTCGGAACATCAATTTCAATTAAATATATCATATAGCAAACAAACACAGTGATATTTAAG
>NC_024327.1:8412994-8416789 GCF_000523025.1 Cynoglossus semilaevis | reverse complement strand
GGCCAGTTGCAAGTTGTTCTCCCCTTTGCATCTTCTCTGAAGATTGGCAACATGGGAGCCTCAAAACAACTGTCAAATGACCCGAAAACAACAATTGTTCAACATCATGGTTTAGGGGAAGGATACAAAAAGCTAGGATAGAGGATAGATTTCAGCTGTCAGTTTCCACTGTGAGGAACATAGTGAGGAAATGGAAGACCACAGGCACAGTTCTAGTTAAGGCCCGTAGTGGCAAAAATCTCAGATAAGCAGAGGCGAAGGATGGTGAGAACAGCCAAACTCAACCCACAGACCAGCTCCAAAGACCTACAACATGATCTTGCTGCACATGGTGTCACTGTACATCGTTCAACTATTCAGCGCACTTTGCACAAGGACATGCTGTATGGGAGAGTAATGCGCCCATGCCACAAAAAGAGTCGCTTGAGGTACGCTAAAGCACATTTGGACAAGCCAGCTTCATTTTGGAATAAGGTGCTATGGACTGATGAAACTAAAATTGAGTTATTTGGACATAACAAGGGGTGGTATGCATGGCGGAAGAAGAACACAGCATTCCAAGACAAACACTTGCTACCCACAGTTAAATTTGGTGGTGGTTCCATCATGCTGTGGGGCTGTGTGACCTTCAGCTTTAACAAGATCTTGTTAAAGTTGAAGGTTGCATGGATTCCAGTCAGTAACAGCAAAGTCTTGTGAACAATGTTCAAGAATCAGTGATAAGTTGAAGTTGCGCCGGGGCTGGATACTTCAACAAGACAACGACCCTAAACACCGCTCAAATTCTACCAAAGCATTCATGCAGAGGAACAAGTACAACGTTCTGGAATGGCCATCTCAGTCCCCAGACCTAAATATCATTGAAAATCTGTGGTCTGTTTTAAAGCGGGCTGTCCATGCTCGGAAACCATCAGAATGGTCAAAAATACCTTCAACCAGAATCCAGACCCTCATTGGAAGCTATAGGTTATTTCTGCAAAAGGAGGATCTACTAAATATTGATGTAATTTTTCTGTTGAGGTGCCCAAATTTATGCACCTGCCTACTTTTGTTTAAGTAATTATTGCACACTTGCTGTAAATCCTATAAACTTAATTTCACTTCTTAAATATCACTGTGTTTGTTTGATGTATGATATATTTAATTGAAATTGCTGTTCCTAACAACCAATGATCCATAAGGGAAAATCTTGAAAATGATCAGGGGTGCCCAAACTTTTTCATACCACTGTATTCACCCCCTTGGATGTTTTACATTTTTATTGCTTTAATAAATCAATCATGGTCAATAAAATTTGTCTTTTTTCACAAACATTTATTGGTAAAAATTCTTTAATGTCAAAGTTAAAACAGAGTTCTTTAGAGTAATGTTAAGGAAACAGAATTATATAAAGAAAAATAATTGTTTGCATAATTATTCACTCCATTATTTTTAATGGTCTAATTCAATAGAGGTCCATCCAGTTGGTGCCAATAGTCTCACAATTAGTGAAAAGATGACCTGAGTGGTTTGGGGTGTGTCTCAAGTGATTGAGGTATAAAACACCTATGTCTGAAGGGTCCAGAGACTAGTTGATCAGTATTTATGGCTACCATTACACCATAAGGACGAAAGAACATTCCAAGCAACTCAGAAAAGGGGTTATTGAAAAGTACAATTCAGGTAATGGATACCAAAACATTTCCAAGGCATTGAACACCCCCTGGAGTTCAGCAAAATCAATCATCAAGAAATGGAAGGAATATGGCACATGTGTGAATCTGCCGAGATCAGGCCGTCCTTGTAAACTGAGTGACCATGCAAGAAGGAGACTAGTGAGAGAAGCCACCCCTACCCCTACGACTATTCTGAAGCTGCTGACATGGGAGAGACTCTGCATATAGCAACTGCTGCCTGGGTTCTTCACCGCTCAAAGCTTTATGGCAGTAAGAAGGCCACTGTTGAAGAAAATTCATATTACATCTCGACAAAGGCATGTGGACGACTCCATGGTCAAGTGGAAGAAGACTCTTTGGTCTGATGAGACCAAAATTGAGCTTTTTGGCCATCAGACAAGACGTTATGTTTGGTGGAAACCAAACAGTGCACATCACCAAAAACACACCATCTCCACTGTGAAGCATGGTGGTGGCAACATCATGCTGTGGGAATGTTTCTCAGCAGCAGGCCCTGGAAGGCTTGTAAAGATAGAGGACAGAATGAAAGCTGCAAAATACACCAAAATCCTGGGGGACAATCTTAATCAGTCTGCAAGAGAACTACGGCTTGGAAGATTTCTTTTCCAGCAAGACAACGATCCAAAGCATACTACAAAAGCTACACAGAAATGGTTTAACCCTTGTGCTGTCCTTCGCATTTTTGTACACACCGTTTGTCCTTGCAATGATTTTCATCTTGTCCCAGAATATGAGTATTAATGAATATGAGGAAAAGTTGGCACAAGTCATGCAGTACAGGAACATGCACACGCAGACTCACGCACACGCACACACACACACACACACACACACACAGACACAAACTCTCTTCCCTGGTCAGAGAGAATGCACTTTGGGCAGCCATGCCTGTATATAATACTGCAAATACATCTTGCAACTTCTGCAGCTGATTTGGACTTGAGTGGAAAAGCTTCCACCCACTCAGTAGCTGTCAAAATGTATTGAAAGCCATTGACAGTTTTTGGTAGTGGTCCAGTAAGGTCGATCTCAATCAAACCCCACACACCGGAGACCTTAAAAGAAACATATTGTTCATATTTACAAATTTAAATGTAGGGTTTATTTACATGTTCATGGTCCTTTTTTTCACTAATGTGATTTTACACTATTGTTAGCTACTGTATAATATTAATATGTATTTACCTTTATCGGCTGTAACTCCCCCACTGCAGTCAATGGTTTTCCTACTTTCTGGCACTTGTCACATTCAAGACAAGATCTTGAAAATATATAAATTACATTATTAACAACTTGTGTTAACTTGATTGCATAGTCAGTTTATAAAAAAATAACATACCCATGTCCTTATATCAACATACATCCCATTCCAGTAAAACCTGGTAGAGATGGCTGTCCAAGTTTTCAGGATGCCAATGTGATCTCCCATGGGTGATGAATGAAACTCTGTGAAGAGACTCATGGCTTCCTCCCTGGTTTTCACGGCCTTCTTATTTCCAATCCAGAGATCTATTTTAATAATACTTTATCACCACGTACACTATTCTAAATAACATGCATCATAGACTTGTGATACTAACCCATTACTCTGAATTTGGAGGCATGTCTCCTGAGGTTTTGCTTCTGACGTTTGACTTTATGGTTTTCCACACATCTATTTTTTCAGTTTTTCAGGACTTTACGTATCTGGTTTTCAGGGATCCAAAGTCCTAGCTTGTCCAATTCCTGCCATGTAGGTAAGGTGCTGGCATGTGTTAAGTCTTCATGCACTGCTGTTACCACTTCACCTATGGCTGTTTCAGGGACCACCTTGCCTTTAATAATAATAATAATACATTTTATTTATAAGCGCCTTTCAGGTTACTCAAGGACACTGTACATAAAAATAAAATAAAAACAGATAATTATAAAACAGGGCATAGAAACACGTTTAAAATCAATGATGAACAGAAGCAAGGAGGAGGGAGGTTAGAGGGAATATGCAGTCCGGAACAGGTGTGTTTTGAGTTGAGATTTGAAGGTGGGGAGAGAGTCGCAGTTACGGAGATCGGGTGGTAAGGCGTTCCAGAGATGGGGAGCAGAGCGACTGAATGCTCTGGCTCCCATAGTATTGAGGCAA
>NC_024327.1:8405125-8408417 GCF_000523025.1 Cynoglossus semilaevis | reverse complement strand
GTCCCCCAAAGCACAAGGCCCCAGCCCCTTGTGGGCCTTCCTGCGGGTGGTGGGCCCACTGGAAAGCGGACTCACGTTGCTTGCACCGGCCGGGTCCCGGTGACGTCAATCCGGGCGATGTGAACCTCTTTGATTTATTTATTTTCATCATCAAGGGGGGGGGGGGGGGGTTGAACCGCTATTTGTCTGATCCGTCACCTAGGACCTGTTTGCCTTGGGAGACCCTACCAGGGGCGTTAAGCCCCCGACAACATAGCTCCTAGGGTCATTCGGATACTCAAACCCCTCCACCACGTTAAGGTTGCGATTTAAGGAGGGGTATGTGGAACGTGTAAAGTAGTATATGCACCGAGGATGCGTAGACGCACCACCATCAAGTACACATAACCTGCAACAACAACAGAGTGGATCACTCCAAGTGCTGACAAGTGAATCAGAAAAACATAATCAAGCAGCGGCTGGGCCCTCGGCTCCAACCGAGACTTAACAACTGCCCTAATCATGATTTGTTGCCAAAGAAAATGTCTTCAGAAGTTCAGAAGACAAAAAGCCCCTCCTCTAAAAAGAGGAGGAGATTCAATAGCCTAGCGTATAAAACACGCATACAAAGAAGAAGCTATGCATTACACGACATAGACATACATAGCAAGAAGACAATAGCAAACAACAATTCAACTACCATCCCAGAATATTGCCTACAAACTGGACCTTACATTGTAAGTAGTGCTTCATTTTGGCTACAATTCCTCACCTGGTATGTCTGTTGTTGCTTAGGCTTATGGTCCCTTGACCAACCACTACGACTTTTGCTCCTTGTTGAAGCACTGCTAAAATTTGGCCTTAACAACTGCTACTGCAGGATTACAGATAACAGTCTGTCCCTATTTGCAACTTATCTACTGGGCTGCAACAGAGTAGACACAACAAAATGGGGAGTGCTGCAAGGCTTTGCAGTACTCCTCTGGGCAGCCCTTGATCTTTGGTCCATTTTCAACTATTATGCCTACAACATCTTAATGGCTCTGCAAGGTACAGTCATTACTGCAATTGTGACCTGCATCCTCGCTTTAGTACTGGATTTACAAGACGGAGGAAGAAGGGACTGGCTGCCCAGAGTAGCAGTCTTGATTGTTACTCTCTTGCCTAAGTTGGGCCAACTTCAGAGATGTAGGCCAAGATGAAATCAGATTTTGGCTTATGACATATGGTGCCAGTCTCCCTCACAAATTCTCACATACTAAACCTCCACAAGCATTGGGACCATACTTCTCTCCATGGCTCCACAGGCTCCGGCTGAGAAGAGAAACCGTGGTGTAAATCACCAATATATACGATTACCAGCTACATAGCTTGCTTGCAACTGATACATATTATCATAATAACCTTATGTAATTATAATCTTACAGTTGGGACAAACGTGTTCCAGACAGGCTCTGGTGTGATTCCTGTGCCACCCACTGGATCCATCCTGCTAAAGGCTGGTTTTTGTCATTTACTGATGTTTCACAGTCGCTGTATCCAACCTTTGATCACCTCCTGTTTAACGACTTGGATGCTGAAAGAACTTTTTTTTTGCAGTCCAAGACACTACACTGCAATTTTATACAGACGGTGTATACTTTCCTGTTGTCAGAAAATTGTGGGCTTATTCTAATGGTGATCGAGTGTCAGTGTCTTACTGTGGAGGTGGTCAAGTGTGTGAGATTGGACCTTGACTGCACATGATCACCTCAAATCACGCATCCCCGGGTCCCCCACCTCCTCCAACTCTTGTCATCTATATCATCTGGAGTGGCAACACATACCCAAGAACCAGATCTGGACTACACACCTTCTACTCCCCCTTACGACATGGGAGAAGTGGAGCAAGTTCTCTCCACTCTAGGAGACGAGATATGGGCACGTATTTCATCTGGAGTGTCTACCACTACCACTACAATTCTGCAGCCACTGGTACTGGAGATGATCAGCCAAGCAGTCACTCCACCAGCTCCAGTAATACCACAACCAAAAGATGACAACAGTAGTGTTTCTTGGGATACCGTCACATCAGCTGCCATCAGCAGCCGCGGACTCCACACCATCAGCTATGACCCTTGAGACACCCACATTACCCACATCACCGTTAACGCCTAGCACTATGATGGTTATTGACCAATGGGAAGCTTCACCCTGGCCTGCTCCACTTTCGGCCCAACCTCCTCCTGATAACGACCCAGACGACATCCTGGAAGTTCTCAGTTCACGACGACAGCTTTTAATCACGCCCTCTTTACATATGTGTACGCTGACCTCTGGGGGGTGTATGGTTTATCATGTAGATACTGATCTCAAGGAGGGGGTGTCAAGAAGGGCTGAGCTCAGTATCCAGAGGTCATAAATCGAGTGTATCATAGCAGGCAAAAGTAATTATATTGGTTCCATATTTAGCACAAGAAAGGGGAACATGTGTCGAAATGTGCTATAAGAACATGTTGAGGCATGTTAGATTTCAATGGATTTCACTTTGGTTTGAGTCTGAAATCTGCTAAGACAGATATACAGTACAAAGACCTTCCCAAGTATACACACTCACATACATTCAAAAAGAATTTCTCCTAAATTCTCTTCACACCAACTCCCCAGACAGCTCCCTGTTGTTCAAAAAACACAGCTACTCCCTGGGAACAATGGGAAGACTCCCGATCCACATCCTTACAGAAAACGCTCCGTCCACTTCCTTTGTTATAACACCCCGCTCAGCCAGTCTTTTTGTTTTGCTTTACCATTGGACCTGTTTTGTTTTGGCGTTTGTTATTGAACGAATCGACCATCTACTGCATTCCTTGCCTGGGACTACCTGCAAGGTGATTTCTTCAATTTGGTGCTGTGACTATGGGGAGAAGAAATACTTCAATTGACACACAACACACACACAACGAAATGTGACCTCTGCTTTTAACCCATCACCAAAGTGAACAAAGCGCCCAGGGAGCTCAGAGCACCTCAGTAGTAACTTGGCAGCTGGTGGACTCGAACCTGAAGCCTTCCCAAGTCCACTTCCTTAACCACCAAGCCACCACTGCCCTATTAGTGTCATGCTCATGAACCAAGAAGAACCAAAATGCTAAACTGGGCCGAAAACCGGACTGATTATTGTCAGGTTTATTCTAACATAAATGACGACAAAGTAAACAACACAAACAACGTCTGGATCTTTTTCTTGCAAGGGGAGAGTGCAGCTTACTCTTCTGGCAGCTTCCTCATCAACTCCGAGTTGCTGCACCCTTCCTCTGCTCTTTTATTTAGTTTA
>NC_024327.1:8401044-8404904 GCF_000523025.1 Cynoglossus semilaevis | reverse complement strand
CAGTCGCCACCCAAATCACATTGCACCGTACCAAACCTTCCTGCGGGTGGTGAGTCCACTGGAAGGTACCAACCGCCCTAATCGGGACTTGAACTTGCCCAGGAGGTGAACCCTGGGGTTCCACACCAATGACAGAGACATTGCCTCTGGGCCAAAGCGCCACCAGCATGAAGCAATGATAATAAATTAAATTCTTCCAACAATTATACCAATGATATTTCTACTGGTGCCGTGACCCAGATCGAAACATAGCAGAAATCTTTCAGGCATGTCTCTAATCCAGGACAAGAAGGAGGTCAAGGTTTGGAAAACGTACACAGTGATTTATATGAACTAATGAAACATAAATATGTGTGTGATTTCTTACATTTATATTTTTAAAACTGAACACTGTCACATGTCAGACAAACTGTTGTTTTGACTGGAGCTGCAGCTAAACTAACAACGACCTTGAGGTTTTAGATTTATTTTGATTACGATTAGCATTAAAGTCAGGACGAAGTCAGCACCATCTCCAGCACTACTACTGTCCTGTCAACGCAGCAGCACAATGGAGTGGCTCCGGGATAAAGTCAGTTGGGTTTAAAGGGTTGCTTTTTTTTGCTGGTGTTGACGTTTCCACAGCAGACCAGGACAGGTTGTGTCAGTGAACAGCCTGGTGTCAGGCAGATCAGCAGGAGGGACCGCGGAGTAAACGTCAGTCAAAATGTCTCATAACAGCAACAGCGATGAGGTAAACATGCATATAATATACAAAACGTGTGTGTGTGTGTGTGTGTATGTATTGTAGCGTCCGACCGGACGTGTAATGAATGGCGAGGCGTTATTCAACGAACCTGTATTTATTATTGAACGTTCGATTACAGAACTTGGTTACTGTCGGCCGTAACCACGCCAAAACAACAGAACGCTCCCGGTCTCACACATCAACTCAACTCGTGTCCGTGTTCCATTCACACTTCTTTCTCAGTCAGGTAGTGATGTGTCGTTCGCGAGTGATTCAAAATGAACGAATCTTTCATATGACTCGTGACTCCCGAGTCATATGAAAGATTCTTGACTCGTGACTCCCAAGTCATATGAAAGATTTGTTCATATTGAACTCACGAATCACTCACAATTCACACTCTGTGAGCTAATCACTCACTGTGAACAAATCACTCTCTGTGAACTAATCTTTCGCCGTGAACTAATCTTTCGCGATTCGTGACTCGTGACTACCGAGTCATATTAAATATTTGTTCATATTGAACTCACAAATCACTCACTGCGAACAAATCACTCTCTGTGAACTAATCTTTCGCTTCGTTCTCGCAGATTCGTTTCATTTGTCAGAGATCTCGAGTCTCTTTTGCTCTCATTCATCTTCACATTGTGGTGTGTTTTTCTTTATGTTTTCACATGATTTAATTGCTTATGGTATTTTGTGTACATTTAAGACGTTGTCAGCGGTAGCAAACCATCTTGCCTTCAGTATTTAGTGTCGGAGAACCGCAGCCTTCTTTACAACGCCCACAATAGGGCTAAAGCGCCACCTGCTGTAAAACGAATGAAATGATTCGTTCAAGATTCGTTCACGACTCGTTCATTTTACTGTTCGAGAGTCAAAGATCCGAATCAGTAAAAAGAGTCAGTCTTCCCATCACTACAGCCAGGCGCTCTCACTTTTACCTGCTCCCCCGCCCCTTGCTCTTGCGTTCACTCAGACACATTCACAGACCCTGGGAAATCATAAAACTCTATCATGAACATTATAACACTGTAACTACTTCGGGGTCGCTACAGTATGTATGTATGTATGTATGTATGTGCAGGTGTGTGTATGTGTAGGCGTATGTGTGTCTCACTAAGGCCGTCAGCAGGGTTTCCCTCCTTGTCACCTGATTGGTCAGCAAAAGCAGTCATGATTAAAGTGAACTGAGTGTGAACTCGTATGTAAAGATAAAGTACAGGTTTAATTGGAAGAGTGCTGTAAAGTTGAATTAAGTAAATAAACTACGTTTCTTATTTTGTATGGTCAATGTCAAATTAATATTCATCAAGTAGATTCTAAATATGAATATACAGTTTGAACCCACTTACCCTGTTCTCTTTATTATGTAATAACAATGTATTATAGTGTATTTTGTCCTTTGTATTTAGTCATTGTTTTATTTGTTCTTTTTTACACCTAGTAAAGTAACAGACAGCACAGAGTCCAACGCTTTATGTGTTTTTATACTTGGCCATTTATATTCATTTACTTTCTGCAGACATCAGTGATTTGGCCCAGTCTGGGACTAAAGTTTTACAACGTTTTCTACTATAGAAACATCTTTAAAACACACTAGAGCCTGGTAAAACATATTATGAATACAGGAAGCAAATCCTTTTAGATGGGCCTTAACATTAAAGCTATTGCCTTAGACTGGAGGAGTGAGGAGAGACCTACACAACCCAGAGAACACCATCCTCATAGCCACGAGTAGTCACTGGGGTCATGATTGTTTTCTTTGAAACTACTGTTTGTACACTAATGTACATAGACCAGTTCCTGTTTTTTAACCCTTGTAAGGTCCTTCGGGTCTAGGTGACCCCCGGGTCACCTAGGCCCAATGTCTTTGTGTCTGTGTGTGTGTATGTGTGTGTCTGAGTGTGTGCGTGCGTGTGCATGTTCCTGTACTGCATGACTTGTGCCACCCTCATATTCATTAATACTCATATTCTGGGACAAGATGGAAATCATTGCAAGGACAAATGGTGTGTACAAAAATGTGAAGGAACGCACAAGGGTTAAGAGGTTAAGAAAGTTTATGGGAGACTCGCTGATGTTCCTCAGTGCTAGCCCTGAAGCATTTCACTCATAACACTTGCAATGACACAGAAGACTGAATGGCACAAGTGCAACCTTTTGTATTATTTAAGATTCATTTATTAAACATTTCTGTAAATAATCTTAGGCAACACCAAACCATTAAAAAGTTCAAAATAGGCAAAAATCTTAAAATATTGACAAAGTCTGAGGGAGTCAGGAGTCAGTGAGGAGTAATTTCAAATGTAAAATAAAAGTGACCTTAAATTTACATTAAATGTGAAACAGAATTAATGTTACTAGCAGTTTTCCTCTTGCGACAAAATTGCAAACAGATAAAACTATGTTTATTTTAACTTTAAAAATTGTTGAAAAGATAAAGTACTGGTAACATATTTACTATCTGCACCTAAAGCAACTTTTTATATTATATTTTTCAAATGCATTTGTTGCTGTAGCTGTATGTGTATGTGCTGTATATCCCTTTGAGGAATTCCCACATTTTTTTAAATAAATGAATGTTAGCTAATAAGTATATATAATATGTAGTATATATAATACCTTCAAAAAGAAGGCAGTTTTTTACGTTTTGATTATTTAAAAAAAACTTTTGTGAAAAATAATTTCAATGATGGGGTTAAAATAAGTAGATTAACAAATGCTTGTTTTACAGTGTGATCTTGTGATGAGTGCTGTGGACCAATGTGCATTTGTGAAGAACACACCAGACCATGTTCCATGGAGGGTGGCTTCATCAACTACCTTCAGCTGGTCCTGTGTCTGCTGCCTACCAACGCCATACAGCTCTTAATTACAGTACAGGCTCTAAATGTGCAGACTACAATTTCATGCTTATCCTGTGCTTCGCGTTAAGCAGACTTATAGTGTCATGTCTGTCTGTTTCCGTGTTTTCCTGTTGTCCTTATGGGGTAATCTTTGGGATCACACTCACCTGTTGTTAATTAGCTTCACTTGTGTCACCTGGTGTTCCCTGTGTATATATACCCCTCTCCCTTACTCTGTCAGGTTTGGATCATTGTGATGTGTTAGATCGTCGTGTTCGTGAGTT
>NC_024327.1:8400147-8400944 GCF_000523025.1 Cynoglossus semilaevis | reverse complement strand
TAAATGTATTTACAATATCTTAACATTTTCATTTTTGTCTTTTACGTACCGTACTGGACCGTTCGATTCCACGTGCTGTTTGAAAAGTTCTTTGGCTTTTTGGATGCACTTCTCCTCATTCGGACCGCACACTGTCTCCAGCAGGGCTGAGCGTAACACTTGTTTGGCGACAATGTCCTCTTCTTCCTATGTTTGTTTGTCCATCAGAGGGCCCAACAGATGAATAAAATCCTGTCAAATGAAAGAAGAGAGTTTTCCCGAGAAGGACAATTCCTGGTGTGATTTGCTGACAGTCATTGTAATTTCATCACTCTGATAAAAACCTGCTTCAAATGATTAACATCGTCAGTCTCCCTTGTTTTAATTTATCAGTTCAGCTACAATAGTCTCACAAAGATAACATTATGTTCTAGAAAAAGAGAAGAGAATGAGTGATTGCTGTGTGGTGTGTATTTTATTGGTGTGGGACAGTACGAATGGTCTTTCTTTGTAATAGATCATGTGAAGGTAGCGGACACTGTTCTAGCTGCACACTTACTACAGTAAATGCCTCAATCATACATAAAACAAAAAATCTCCTTAAAAATGTTTAGTTTTTTTGGCCCTCTTGAATACAGGGAGTGCAGAATTATTAGGCAAGTTGTATTTTTGAGGATTAATTTTATTATTGAACAACAACCATGTTCTTAATGAACCCAAAAGACTCATTAATATCAAAGCTGAATATTTTTGGGAGTTGGAGTGGGGCTTTTTTAGTTTTAGCTATTTTAGGAGGATATCTGTGTGTGCAGGTGACT
>NC_024327.1:8389715-8398869 GCF_000523025.1 Cynoglossus semilaevis | reverse complement strand
TGCTTAATTGGTAGTGGGCTTTCGAGCCTATACAGCTTGGAGTAAGACAACGTGCATAAAGAGGATGATATGGTCAAAATACTCATTTGCCTAATAATTCTGCACTCCCTGTATTCATGAAAGCGTGAATGGTGGTGTAAGTGCAGAAGATATTTGCATTTAAACATATTTCAGGATCAGGAACTACTAGAAAGAAAAAGCAAATTTTCTTAAATAAAAAAAAAACTAACCAATGGAAGGGATGTTTTTGTTTGACATTTTTTCTAATTAATTACATGTTAAGATTGTTTCTTTGACACAAGGAGTCAACATTCCTATTTTTGAACTGAAGGTTCAGTATAAATCAGTGTCTGGACATTACCTTTAAACGAGCAACCAGACCGAATTCCTGTCTTTTGTACAGCAGCCTATAGATATTGTTAAGCTGGAACAAGGCCTCTGTCACAGGCGGAGTCTCCGTTTCATTGGACAAGTAGTTTAACAAGTTGAGCACCTGACGAAATGAAACACGTCCCAGTCTGTGGACAGTGAGGGAACGGAAAAAGCAGTGGACAAAAATTTGATTAACAGAAAAATGTAAAATCTGTGTAGTTAACTTAAAATTAATTTTAAAGATTTTTTTTCTTTTAAAGATAGTTTTTCTTACCTTGAGAGAGCAAACATGTTGTGAATGAGTGAGGCATGGTCTTCACTCCTAAGAATGCTGACATTATTGGACAGAGCCATCCTAAGAGCGGCCCAGCCGTCATCATCATAGTGAACGATATAGAAGCCTGTGTTTCTGTAGTTCAGCTTTAGCCACTTTACACTTCCCGGTACTCTAAGAGTGGCTAGGAAAAACAGACAACAACGTTAGCAGACATGGACTCTACTATGGCACAACTTTGCTGAACTGGAACGTACAGTATATTTAGATGAGACCCCAGTTCTCGATGGCTCCTGCCAGAAAGTCAGGGATGGCCACCAATTTGTGGAAAGAAAGACAAGAATAATCTTAATAGATTAAATTAAATAAATATAATTTAAAACATGTCTATGTAACGTGTTGTGTAAAATGTCTGCACTTTTAGTTACCTAGTTTTTTAAGAGGGTAATTTATTTCAAAGAAATTGTTGTAGAACTCCAAGAGTCTGGAGGCTGCCTCCAGAGCATACATAGTATGCTGCTTTTTCTCTGGCACTGAATACACCGACACCTGAGGGGCCACACATACCAGAAACACACAGACCACATATAAAACAAACCAGATCGACTGACAAAATCAAAGAAATTGTTGTTTTAATCAAACCCACCTGCGTGTTTGAGACATTTGTGCTGATGGAGGTGAAATTAGCAACAATAAAAGCTACCAGGTAAGTACTCATGTTGACTTTAGAGTGTTCAAACTCATCTCGAATAAGGCCTCCAGGAAGAGCTGTGGATTGAGCCTAAAAAATACAAACAACAACTTCCATCTGATGTGCTCATGCTGACATCCAACAAAATTGCTTTTAAAGCTAATACAGGCCAAAAAATAAAATGTATATGATGGATTACAACAAATATAATTATAATATTAAAGTGACAAGTTCAAAAAGAAGTAATGAAGAGAAGAAGATGCTTAAGTTAAACACCACAGAGTGTAATTAGATTTGAAAAGATGTTACCTTAGGCATGTTAAGTCTGGTTTCCTGTTGATTTTAATCAGAAAGGTGGCTTTAAAACTGGGCTCACCAAAGCAGGGGAAGGTCTTCTTGGCTGATAGTGGTTCAAACTGGGTTGCAGCCAAGACCCTAGAATGATGAGAGATGACAAGAATTATGTATACATACATTCAACAACAATGTTTTTAGTCACTCACTTGAAGAACTCACATCAAATCCAATCCGAGTCAATCTTACCTTCTGACTCCATCCATCTCAGTGTACGAGATGTTGTAGAAACCATCGTAGGTGTGTGAGAGGTTGGTGGAGTAGTCTATGGTCAAAACACAGAACTGGCCTGCTTTTAGCTCCGTGGAGAACTTGATGGCCAACTGCTGTCTGGGTTTATATTCCAGTAAAGTCACATTGCTGGCCTGCCCATTTTCTAGAACATTAACCAGCTAAACACTTGAGATTAAAACAACAAAAACTAAGAGTTTTGAAACATACAAACATCAGATAAAGATTTGTACGATTTGTATGATTCAGGTAGTTGCTCTTTGAATGCTGTTTAAATCGACTTAAGCCTGTAATTGCACACTCATTTGCACAGGAACACAAGCTCTTACCCTAAAGGTAGCTTTAGCTATGATGAGATTAGCACCATAAAAGACAATGATCTTGGTTTTGTGGAGGACAGTCATGTTGATGACGGTGTGCCCAGTGAAGGTCATTGAGTCAAAGTCAGGGCTGATGGTGAGGTTGTAGCTGACAGGATGTATGCTGTAAGGCAACCGATACTGGGCCCAAGGAAACAGTTCTCCATTGGTGGACACAGGGTAGACCGGCTCCAAGGGTGCAGTCTGATTTGGTCTATGACAACCCGCCTGTAAAGGAGTGTTTATGTCAGTGAAGGAGATTTTGGGTAGAGAATGACTGATTATGGTATTGTGATTATGTTGTTGTCTTACCCTTGCGAAGGTGCATCCAGGTAAAAAGTACAGAACCATGACTATAGAGACTATGATCACCAGAAATAGCACACATACAACCATGGTCCTGGCTGAAGGAAGAGAAAGAGACCTGAAACCAAAAAAGAAAGGCATTCTGGTCAAATCTGACACATAGAGATTGTTAGCATATAAAACTAATATGTCAACTTGGTTTCTCCTGCTCTACAGGTTTGTTTACTCTCTGCGAATCTGGTGGTTCTAAAATGCTTTTAAACTTAGGAGTGAACCAAACCACACAGGTGTTCAGACATTTGTTTATTGAATTCAGTTTGAACTAATTTTAAGGCCTTTAAGCATTTATTCTGGACTTTGTAATCTCTTGGTATGCAACAAAATCAATTGTTAGACATGTAGAGATGACGACATGCATGACAAAAGTTTTTTCCCCATTTTTTCCTCATTTCATTTTTTTGTTTACATAGTTAAAAAAAACTCAAGGTTGAGATAAATTTACAATTTTAAGTGGATCTTTTCAGTTTTGCTATTACCTTTCACATTGTCACACAAAAACATTATTAAGGTTTTAGTACTGACTTAGTTCAATATTTACTGTCTTTGATCATTTTTTATAGTCATTTTTTAACATTGCCTATGATATTGGTATTTTACATAATTGTGTTGAGGCATATATTCCTTTCAACACACCGTACAGCAGACTAAAACTCACTCAAGTGTATCACCTGGGTGGACCCTGTCTAGTGTAAAGGGAGGAAATTAATCTGTGAGCAGAGCTACAGTTCACGAAGGACATCCCCAGCAGACGTGTCGAAGACTCATAGTCCTCCTCATCTTCGTCTAGGTCATTCTCTCCCACAGGGGACAGATAGGGTCTCGAACAGGTGACAGATGACATGTGAAAGTGTTTGCTTTTCAAATAGAAGTACAGTTTAATAAATATACCGAAACAAAGAAGAATTAAGCCTGAAGGCATAAGCATCCTAATGTGTTGTTGTATCTAAATTATAGTTTGTGTAGCACCCTTAGTAGGAGAAGACACGCTACGGTACATCCTTTAACATTTTTTTTTACCCATTGAAATGGACACACCAGATGGAGATATTGTTAATACATGCAGCGCTTTACTCTCATTTGCCCTTAAAAAACAATATGTGCAAAACTGATAAGGATTTAGGCACGAATGCGGAAGTAAAGATTACAACTGTCAGCCCTTATTATCTATAGGGGGGAAAAAACAAATCAATTGTTGTGTTGATAAAAAAGTAGATATAAATGTTGTCTTTCAATATTTCTGGTGTACCTGACACCTATTTGTCTCAGTTTTACTTTAACAATGTGTTACTTCAAAATGAAAATGTTTACTTTCACCATGTTATTGATTGAGGTGATTATAAATGAAAATACAAGAGCAGTCTGTATGCCGAGTAAGTGGTTCTTAGTTTACGTGGCCTGTTACTAATCTAGTGGAATATCCTGTTCCATTCATTTAATAAACATCTGGAGATTTTCAGCCGATGGTTCAGACACATGACATAAGGTTGAAAAAGCATACTGGAAATGTTGTAGAGTCTTTGGCTAAATCCACGTCGTCAGGCTCTTCTTCAAACATGCTGTTCTTGATCATGTTCCGTTCTGGAAAAAGGACAGGAACTAAATGATGGAGAGGCAAATATCTGAGAGGGAGGAACTTCACTTACATAATAGATGTACAGTCCCCTCCAAAAGTATTGGAACGGCAAGGTCAATTCCTTTGTTTTTGTTGTATACTGAAGACATTTGGGTTTCAGATCAAAAGATAAATCGGCTGATTCTGGGTTACCAAGGACGTTTAATACTTAACAAGGAAGAAAAAGATAACACACTGGAAACTATTTTTTTCCAATTTTATTTATTTTCTACGGAGCCCCTAAAGGGACATGGGGAAAAAGAAAAAAGAAACATATCTCGTGCGCACAAGATACTTTCTCGTGAGCACGAAAAAGTATATCTAAGACATTTTGCCACACATACATACAGGGTAATACATAAAAAAAACCAATCATGTACAGTACGTATGGTTGGGAAATCTAAGATACTGGCATGTCATGCGTGACATATGTACTGTATATATGGTGAGCATTTAATTAATGTAGGGTACCTCATTTAGACACAGAAGGGCACTGTTGTTCTACTGTTGATAACAGTGTAGGGAGGTTAGTGAGTGGTAAATACGTATATACGTAAATCATCCTCATCCTTCATCCTCCTCATCCTTCTGAGAGTACGCATACTATTAAAAATCTCATCCACTGAGCCCAATAATTGTAAAATCTCACCATGCCTCAAGCCAAGCATAAAGTACAATTCAACTGAATCGTGTAAACGAGCCATATTCTTGGCTCGCAGGTGGACTTTCATCATTTCATTAATTACAATGTTATTTATAGAGCGCATTTCATGCACAAAGCAAACTCAGTGTGGTTTACAGACATCACGTAATTACGTGAAAGTTATCACGAAATACACTGGTCCCTCTCCTATCGCAGTCGTTGCTTTTCAAGACCCAAGAAATGGGAAAAGCGTAGTAGAGTCCAGATAGTTATTAATGATTTACGTATATACGTATTTACCCTTCACGAACCTTCCTACACTGTTATCAACAGTCGAACAACAACAACAGTGCCCTCCTGTGTCTAACTGAGGTATCCTACATTAATTAAATGCTCACCATATATACAGTACATATGTCACGCATGACATGCCGGTATCTTAGATTTCCCAACTGTACGTACTGTACATGATTGTTTTTTTTTTTAATGTATTACCCTCTATGTATGTGTGGCAAAATGTCTTAGATATATTTTCTCGTGAGCACGAGATACGTTTTTGTTTTGTTTTTTCCCCATGTCCCTTTAGGGGCTCCGTAATTTTTAGCTCTTTATTGGATAATTTTACCGGTGGTACCAGCAGAAAAAGCTACTTGCACTGGTGCAAGCTGGGTACCAAATTACGTGCACTGCTCCAATTTTACGTGCACAAACTGGTGCATGCACGAGGTAATCGAGCCCTGAAAAGTATTGGAACAGACAGTATTAAATTAACTTAACCGTTGTAAGGTCTAGGTGACCCCCGGGACAATATGTCTTTGTGTCAAATGACAATTCATCATTTGAGTTCTTTGGATGTTTTCTAGAAAGCATTAGAGAGCAGGTTGAATGTGAAGTTGGAGTAGGCTATTCTGCTGTGTTTTGACTGTAAGAGTGAGTCATGTGCAGTGAAATCAGTCTTTGTGTTGTTAGTATCACTGACAACACACTGACACACAGCCTCCAGCTGTAAACAGCAGATGAAACAGTTTTAGGCTTTATTAGATTAAAGAAAAGTCACAGCAGGCCACTGTGTCCTCTAGTAAATGTCACTGACTGGGCGCATGTGGGCAGCTAACGTCAGTTATCTAGCTGGCCTGCTGCCGTTAGCTCTATCACACACAGGACTGACTGTGATATGTTTTCTTACCTGTAATTCTGCTGTCAAACTGATCCATGGTTATGATTTGTCACAGACCTTCAGCCAAGCGTCAGAAACAAGAGCAGCTGTTCGCTTTGACAGCAGCCTCACAGACAATGCAGAGGCCAAACCACAATAACCACAGGCGATGATGAGCTGGCCCTCACTGTACAGAGGCTACAGCTAACAGGAAAACAACTTCCACCAACACTGACTAGCACCAATGCACTCATTCAGCTAACGCTACCTGGGGTACACAACTTTATCCTTTATAGCTTTTAACGGAACTGAAACATAAACAAGATACTTTACATTTAAATCTTCACTTAAGAATAAATAAAGTGAAAAGCTTCTGTAGACAAACATTGCCGACCGCCCATCAACTTAAAATACTCGCATGTGATTGGCTAAAACTACACACAAAGTGGCAGACTTCGGCTCATGCACAGGCACAATGTGTGAACGCACTTTCATTATCTAATCTATAATAAACACCTCAGAATTTATTATATATTAACCCTTGTAAGGTCCTTCGGGTCTAGGTGACCCCCGGGACAATATGTCTTTGTGTGTGTGTGTGTGTGCGTGCGTGAGTATGCGTGCGTGTGCACCATAACCCTTACTTGCAATAACTGCATCGAGTCTGCGACCCATTAACTTCACCAGGCTGTTGCATTCTTCATTTGAAATGCTGTTCCAGGCATTTACTGCAGCCTCTTTCAGTTCTTGTTTGTTTCTGGGGGTTTCTCCCTTCAGTCTCCTCTTCAGGAGGGAAAATGCATGCTCTATTAGGTTATGGTCTAGTGATTGACTTGGCCAGTCCAAGACCTTCCACTTTTCCCCCTGATGAAGTCCTTTGTTGTGTGTTTTGGGTCATTGTCTTGTTGCATGATGAAGCTTCTCCCGATTGGTTTGGATGCATTTTTCTGTAAATTGCCAGACAAAATTCTTTTGTAGACTTCAGAATTCATTTTGCTGTTACCTTCATGAATTACATCATCAATAAAGATGAGTGAGCCTGTTCCAGAAGCAGGGTTAGAACCATGACATTACCGCCACCATGCTTCACAGATGAGCTTGTATGTTTTGGATGATAAGTAGATCCTTTCTTTCTCCATACGTTGGCCTTTCCATCACTTTGGTAGAGGTTAATCTTGGTTTCATCAGTCCATGAAACTGTTCCAAAACTTTTGTGGCTGATCTCTGTACTTCTTTGCAAAATCCAATCTGGTCTTCTGATTCTTTTTGCTGATGAGTGGTTTGCATCTTGTGGTATGGCCTCTATATTTCTTCTCTCGAAGTCTTCTTCGAACAGTGGATTGTGATACATTTACCCCTGCCCTGTGGAGGTTGGCAGTGATGTCAGTGACTGTTGTCTTTGGGTGTTTCTACACAGTTCACAATGTTTCTGTCATCACCTGCTGTTGTTACCCTTGGCTGACCTGTTCGATGTCTGTTGCTCAGTACACCAGTAGTTTCTTTCTTTTTCAGGACATTTCAAATTGTTGTACTGGCTATGCCCAATGTTTGTGCAATAGCTCTGATCGATTTTCCCTCTTCTCTCAGCTTCAAAATAGTTTGCTTTTCTCCCATAGACAGCTCTCTGGTCTTCATGTTTACTCAACAGCAAATACAGTTTTCACAGGTGAAAACCAAAGCCAAAAACAAGATATATTTAATGTTTCAGCAATCAATCTAAAAGGCAACACCTGAGCAACGAGAAAGTCACATGTTCTAATGCTTTTGCTCACTTGAAAAGTAGGTGGGTGCAAAGAAAAGGTGCTCTGTCCTGAGTTGTTTAACACATCTAGATGTCAATACCATGAAATATAAGCTGGAATTCTGAACTTTTGTCTCATATTCATCTTTTGATCTGAAACCCAAATGTCTTCAGTATACAACAAAAACAAAGGAATTGACCTTGCTGTTCCAATACTTTTGGAGGACTGGATATGGGTTCTGCAAATAGAGCAGTGTTTGTAAGGCAATATGCAAAGGAAAATATTGGTCATATTTCACTAACACAATGCGCAGTCAACATGAAAGCTTCTTCAGTTTCCTGTTGGTAAATTTCCTGCAGTATTTCCTGTTTCCTTGACCTACAAAACCACCCCTTTTTTTAAGAACTTGACATTTAAGAATCAGTTGAAGCATGATTTAAAAAGCATTTCTCTTCATAAACTTTGTTACCTACATGTTTGCAGGGCCACTCGTTTAACTGCAGTTTAACTCATTTAAGAGCTCCAAACAAGGTTTGTACTATGATAACGTTTTACAAACTGATACAAGTATGAATATTTTAATTTGTGTACTTGCGGATACTGAGTGGTATCACCTTTTCAGGTACTTCTTGAGGTTGGTTTTCAATAAATATACAACAAACTGGAAGGCAGTGTTTAAAGGTGGAACAGCTTCACAGAAAATAAGATGACTGTACAGTGTTTTGGTGAAAGTCTACCTCAAACCACGGTGAGGACACCAGGCGAAAAAATACTTACAGTCACTCTGTTATGCATTAACAGTAATCTATTTCAATCCAAGTAACAAATACTGTATTTATATGTTGAGCACATCTATCCACTGAACTGACACTGAACTGAGGAGCAATTTTTAAAAAATGCAGGCATCAGGTCACTAGAGCTGCACACATTTTAGAGTAAGAGTATTTGAATGTATCAGGCTGCTACGAATACTTCATACCTAAGAAATACAAATACTAGAGTGTTAGTTATTATCTACCCTGCATAACTTAAACTTCTGCATTTCTAACAAAAATCTGCACCATCAGCATCCTGAGAAAGATGACCACTCTCCATATAATTATGCTTGCGGACTCAGCATTTCCAGAAACAATCAGAGATATGGTCCACTGCCTAATGAAATAACATTAGACGTGGTTAAATGCTATGCACAGCATTTCCTCCATTCAGTCCTACATTCCATTTGCACTCATTACAAGGCAAGGACAATGCATTTCAAATTCAACTAGGTTAACATCAAGATAGGCATGAATTAAGTAGACAGAATGTGAATGAAGAAAAATTGTTCACGGAGGACAAAAAAAAGCTCTTAAAA
>NC_024327.1:8386490-8389606 GCF_000523025.1 Cynoglossus semilaevis | reverse complement strand
TGTTATGGGCTATCATTATGTCTCTGTTTGGACTTAGTACAGTCGTATCAATGTTAGGCTGCAAATAGACTGCAAGTAGTGGGTAATGCCTATGAAATGTCCAGAGCAGACAGCAGGATAAAAATTAGGTTGTGCATCTCCTCTCTATGTTGCGGTGTTGACTGTTAGAAAACATTAGAAAGTGATATGACCTGATGTGATGGTTATTATGTAGACTACCATTTAGTGAATGTGAATTATTAACCGGTTATGCTTTGGTCAATTTGAGGGGAGTAGGGAGTTGTCAAAGCTTTTAAGCATTGTGTTATAGCTATAACAATTATTAAATGTGGAATAATTTAAGACTTTGCATTTAAGAAGTTGTTGGATGTCCATACATCAGACTACCAGGTATTACAATAGTTGCTTAAACACAAAATTTATGGATAAATGTGTTTAAGTTTTGACCCAGTTAAGATCTTTATTTATGACCAGCTTTGACCAACTACATTTATAAACTGCAGACAAGGGCATTTTATCTACCTTATATGCAGTTTTTTGTGTGTTTGAGGGAAACATGTATTATATGCCTTTGCCCCAACATTGTTGTTTTGTGGGTGTTTAAAATCTTGTTGTCTCTGTTTATTATCACATCAAATTTTTGTGTACTGAAAATGAAAGCACATTAACAAAAAACAGGATGTTGAAGTGGCGTATGTGTGGTTTCACTTCTCTCAGGTCAAGACAAACCTCTCCTTCATAGAGAGCCGTTATTCTGACCATTCTTTGTTTGTTTTATTGAAGCGCTGGAAGCCTGAGCCACAGCAGAGACTATTAATTAGCTAACAGTTGGTCTATACTGTGACAAAACATAGCTCTAATGAAACCAACATGTTTAAATCAAGGAAATAACGCTACTGTGTTTGTACAGGCAGCAGTGGCAACAGCAAGACTTTGTTTTGGCAAAGTGAAACAAGAAGTTAGAAAAATGAATCATGTGTCTTAAAGTATAAACATTTGCAGGTTAAAGAGAAAATATTTATCACTTACCACAACAATATTCCTAAACCAAGGGGCAAAACATCTTGACTGACAGGAAGTGAAAAAAGACTAATGTGTCAGCCATTACACAGTAGGAACTGAGCCCATCTTTCAATCTGAGAGATTTGAATTCAAATCCTGCTGCTGGGTCAGACACTGAGAGACTTACCAGAAGTAACTTATCATATTCAACCTACCTAATGCAAAAGGTTTTAGAATAGCATCGTTAATGTATCACATTTTTGTCTCTAGAGCAGGTTCTAATGAAACCTTACTATACTAAGCTGACATTTTAGCAATATAATATTTGTATTTCTGTTAAGTACATTTGGCTAGTGTTTGATCTAAAATAAGGTTATCTAAAGGATCATTTCTACAGTATAATGTTGTTAATTTAGCACAGATGTTAGTCTTTTGACTGTTTGCATTCGAGGTATCACTTTCAAGTATGTTTCTATGCATTCAGTAAACGTTAACTTTATCTTGCTAACTTTAATTCATCATTTGAGTTCTTTGGATGTTTTCTAGAAAGCATTAGAGAGCAGGTTGAATGTGAAGTTGGAGTAGGCTATTCTGCTGTGTTTTGACTGTAAGAGTGAGTCATGTGCAGTGAAATCAGTCTTTGTGTTGTTAGTATCACTGACAACACACTGACACACAGCCTCCAGCTGTAAACAGCAGATGAAACAGTTTTAGGCTTTATTAGATTAAAGAAAAGTCACAGCAGGCCACTGTGTCCTCTAGTAAATGTCACTGACTGGGCGCATGTGGGCAGCTAACGTCAGTTATCTAGCTGGCCTGCTGCCGTTAGCTCTATCACACACAGGACTGACTGTGATATGTTTTCTTACCTGTAATTCTGCTGTCAAACTGATCCATGGTTATGATTTGTCACAGACCTTCAGCCAAGCGTCAGAAACAAGAGCAGCTGTTCGCTTTGACAGCAGCCTCACAGACAATGCAGAGGCCAAA
Organism: Cynoglossus semilaevis; assembly: GCF_000523025.1. NCBI lineage: Eukaryota > Metazoa > Chordata > Actinopteri > Pleuronectiformes > Cynoglossidae > Cynoglossus > Cynoglossus semilaevis. The sequence goes on along the minus strand of NC_024327.1, from coordinate 8,387,614 downwards.
CCACAATAACCACAGGCGATGATGAGCTGGCCCTCACTGTACAGAGGCTACAGCTAACAGGAAAACAACTTCCACCAACACTGACTAGCACCAATGCACTCATTCAGCTAACGCTACCTGGGGTACACAACTTTATCCTTTATAGCTTTTAACGGAACTGAAACATAAACAAGATACTTTACATTTAAATCTTCACTTAAGAATAAATAAAGTGAAAAGCTTCTGTAGACAAACATTGCCGACCGCCCATCAACTTAAAATACTCGCATGTGATTGGCTAAAACTACACACAAAGTGGCAGACTTCGGCTCATGCACAGGCACAATGTGTGAACGCACTTTCATTATCTAATCTATAATAAACACCTCAGAATTTATTATATATTAACCCTTGTAAGGTCCTTCGGGTCTAGGTGACCCCCGGGACAATATGTCTTTGTGTGTGTGCGTGAGTATGCGTGCATGTGCATGTTCCTGTACTGCATGACTTGTGAAGGACCGCACAAGGGTTAAAAAAACAACAACAATACTGCTACTACTATTACTACTACTACTAATAATAATATTTTGCATTTCTATATATGCCATGGAAGTCCCTGAAAAAAAATCCATATGATAATATATATGTTATCTCCTTAATTTTAATAGGCCACTTCAGGAGGGAAAATGCATGCTCTATTAGGTTATGGTCTAGTGACTGACTTGGCCAGTCCAAGACCTTCCACTTTTTCCCCCGATGAAGTCCGTTGTTGTGTTGGCGGTGTGTTTTGGGTCATTGTCGTGTTGCATGATGAAGCTTCTCCCGATTGGTTTGGATGCATTTTTCTGTAAATTGCCAGACAAAATTCTTTTGTAGACTTCAGAATTCATTTTGCTGTTACCTTCATGAATTACATCATCAATAAAGATGAGTGAGCCTGTTCCAGAAGCAGGGTTAGAACCATGACATTACCGCCACCATGCTTCACAGATGAGCTTGTATGTTTTGGATGATAAGTAGATCCTTTCTTTCTCCATACGTTGGCCTTTCCATCACTTTGGTAGAGGTTAATCTTGGTTTCATCAGTCCATGAAACTGTTCCAAAACTTTTGTGGCTGATCTCTGTACTTCTTTGCAAAATCCAA
>NC_024327.1:8364673-8383848 GCF_000523025.1 Cynoglossus semilaevis | reverse complement strand
TTTACAGACATCACGTAATTACGTGAAAGTTATCACGAAATACACTGGTCCCTCTCCTATCGCAGTCGTTGCTTTTCAAGACCCAAGAAATGGGAAAAGCGTAGTAGAGTCCAGATAGTTATTAATGATTTACGTATATACGTATTTACCCTTCACGAACCTTCCTACACTGTTATCAACAGTCGAACAACAACAACAGTGCCCTCCTGTGTCTAACTGAGGTATCCTACATTAATTAAATGCTCACCATATATACAGTACATATGTCACGCATGACATGCCGGTATCTTAGATTTCCCAACTGTACGTACTGTACATGATTGTTTTTTTTTTTAATGTATTACCCTCTATGTATGTGTGGCAAAATGTCTTAGATATATTTTCTCGTGAGCACGAGATACGTTTTTGTTTTGTTTTTTCCCCATGTCCCTTTAGGGGCTCCGTAATTTTTAGCTCTTTATTGGATAATTTTACCGGTGGTACCAGCAGAAAAAGCTACTTGCACTGGTGCAAGCTGGGTACCAAATTACGTGCACTGCTCCAATTTTACGTGCACAAACTGGTGCATGCACGAGGTAATCGAGCCCTGAAAAGTATTGGAACAGACAGTATTAAATTAACTTAACCGTTGTAAGGTCTAGGTGACCCCCGGGACAATATGTCTTTGTGTCAAATGACAATTCATCATTTGAGTTCTTTGGATGTTTTCTAGAAAGCATTAGAGAGCAGGTTGAATGTGAAGTTGGAGTAGGCTATTCTGCTGTGTTTTGACTGTAAGAGTGAGTCATGTGCAGTGAAATCAGTCTTTGTGTTGTTAGTATCACTGACAACACACTGACACACAGCCTCCAGCTGTAAACAGCAGATGAAACAGTTTTAGGCTTTATTAGATTAAAGAAAAGTCACAGCAGGCCACTGTGTCCTCTAGTAAATGTCACTGACTGGGCGCATGTGGGCAGCTAACGTCAGTTATCTAGCTGGCCTGCTGCCGTTAGCTCTATCACACACAGGACTGACTGTGATATGTTTTCTTACCTGTAATTCTGCTGTCAAACTGATCCATGGTTATGATTTGTCACAGACCTTCAGCCAAGCGTCAGAAACAAGAGCAGCTGTTCGCTTTGACAGCAGCCTCACAGACAATGCAGAGGCCAAACCACAATAACCACAGGCGATGATGAGCTGGCCCTCACTGTACAGAGGCTACAGCTAACAGGAAAACAACTTCCACCAACACTGACTAGCACCAATGCACTCATTCAGCTAACGCTACCTGGGGTACACAACTTTATCCTTTATAGCTTTTAACGGAACTGAAACATAAACAAGATACTTTACATTTAAATCTTCACTTAAGAATAAATAAAGTGAAAAGCTTCTGTAGACAAACATTGCCGACCGCCCATCAACTTAAAATACTCGCATGTGATTGGCTAAAACTACACACAAAGTGGCAGACTTCGGCTCATGCACAGGCACAATGTGTGAACGCACTTTCATTATCTAATCTATAATAAACACCTCAGAATTTATTATATATTAACCCTTGTAAGGTCCTTCGGGTCTAGGTGACCCCCGGGACAATATGTCTTTGTGTGTGTGCGTGAGTATGCGTGCATGTGCATGTTCCTGTACTGCATGACTTGTGAAGGACCGCACAAGGGTTAAAAAAACAACAACAATACTGCTACTACTATTACTACTACTACTAATAATAATATTTTGCATTTCTATATATGCCATGGAAGTCCCTGAAAAAAAATCCATATGATAATATATATGTTATCTCCTTAATTTTAATAGGCCATAGTGAATGTATTATGCTGTGTCGTTTTCTCGTTTCCTCTCTTTTGCAGAAAAAGTTGCAATGTCACTGGATGAACCGCTGGATGGCAGTAACGCTATTTAAAGATTTCAGAGCTTCGACTAAAACCCAGTGAAAAATAAGTAAGTTTGGACAAGGGTTGGCAAAATTATCTTAGGTTAATCATAATCCATTAAAATATCTTTCTTAATGTAATTATTACCTCCATTTTATTTGGTTGTGAAAAGAAGTTTGCATTGAAATAACCCAATGTAAAATCTGTTCTTAATATCAAATTATTCTATTTTTTCCATAAACACATCCACAGGCTCATATTGTGTTTTGTAAAGAAGAAAAAACTATTCCTAAAACTTGACTAATCATAACCTTTAACCATGACCTGAATAAGTGCTTTTGCAATGATACTGGAATTATAATTTTACAAAATATGTCTCCAAAAGTATAGCCTTTAAGGAGAACACGTGTAAGGTTTCCATATATTTACAGTACAACTTGTTTAACCAATTATTATTTAATTTGAACAAATGTTGTTCTTTGAAGAAAAAAAAACAATTATTTACGCATATACTTATGAGGGCTAGGTCAAAAAGAAAAGGTTTCATGTTGTACATGTGTATCTTTCTAAGTCAAAATTTTATATTGAAAGGAATTACAGTTAGACTTCTCATTTAAAAGTTTCTTTAAAAAACAAATACATTGTTATTTTTCCCAGATATTACTCAACAAGGCTGCTGATTCAGTTGTACAATGTAGGAAAATATTGTGTAAATGGAAGTATTTGATAAATAATGCGCAAATCAAATATACAATCAACTGTTAAGAACTGCTGTTACTTTACACACTTTGACACTGTTAGTTTCTCAGTCCATACATGAAGTGAACATTCTGGTGGTGTATTCTTACATCATTGAGCTCCTCTTGCTTCATGTTATACTAACTTTTTGACTAGCACGTCATAGTTCTTTTTGACAAAGTTCCAGAACAGGTGATGTCAGAGGTTTGGACTCGAGTCGCATGAGTTGGACTCGACTCAGACTTGAGTCATCAAATGTAAAGAGTCTTGCAACTCGACTTGGACTTTATCATCAATGACTTGTGACTTCACTTGGACTTGAGCCCTTTGACTCGACAAGACTTGATACTTTCTCAAAAACCCAAAGATTATAAAGTTATTAAGGAGCGCTCTGTCTCTCATTGTGTACATGTGTGCGTCTGTGTGTGTATGTACTGTCGACACAACATCCAATCAGATTAGACCTACGTTGTTTTGACTAGATAGCATGGAGTAAATCAAATTGAGGGACAACCAACGAAGAACAGTAGTGATGACCGACTCTTTTTATTGATTCGAATCTTTGACTCATGAACAGTAAAATGAACGGGTCGTGAACGAATCTTGAACTAATCAATTCATTCGTTTTATAGCAGGTGGCGCTTTAGCCCTATTGTGGGCGTTGTAAAGAAGGCTGTGGTTCTCCGACACTAAATACTGAATGCAACATGGTTTGCCTCCGCTGACAAAGTCTAAAAAGTACACAAAATACCATAAGCAATTAAACCATGTGATAACGTAAAGAAAAACACACCACAATGTGAAGATGAATGAGAGCAAAAGAGTAGTGATGTGTCGTTCGCGAATGATTCGTTCAAAATGAACGAATCTTTCATATGAAAGAGGCAGAGAGGATACAGCAAGAGGATGACGATGGCAGAGATAATCTTGAACCTGAACTCTGGTGTGACTTAACCCTGGAAGATCAGGAAACAGTAGATGTTGCTATGGCAAAGAAACAGCGTTTGCAGTGTTTTGCACACACTCTTCAGCTGGTGGTGGGAGACAGTTTAAAAGAAACAAAAGTGGTATCGCCTTCTCTTTCAAAGTTATCAAAACTCAGCTCACTGCTGCACACAAGCACAACATTCAAAGTGTTTGATGCTGAATTTGAGAACAGAAAGGCATCCCTGCTGCAGTCAACACAAGATAGAACTCAACACTTTGGCAAGTGAAGGCAGTTCTCCACTGCCATCATCTAAAGCTCTGTGCTGTTCTAGAAAAGGCTGGGCACAGGGAGTTGTCATTCACAGCACGGGAGTGGAATCTGTTGAAGGAGTTGGTGGACATCTTAAAAAATATTTGGAGGAGCAACTGATTTGACACAGAAGTCATAACAATTAGTGCTGTTGTTCCATCTGTCTTGTCCCTCAACCACCACCTTCAGAAGTTGAAGCCTCAAGTCTGCTTCCTGAATGGCCTGGTCAGAGGTCTTGTTAAGATGTTCTAAATACATTTATTCAATCTTTACAATATATTCATTATGTTAAGTTTCCATATCAATTTATACTGTTATTGAATGCTGTTATTGTGCTGTACTAAAAGGGAAAGTGCTGAAGACAGGTGTGCATGCTGATAGTTTACATAACAGGATGATATGGACAGCACTGAATGGTACCGACTGTTACACTTGGAGATAGAGACAGGACACAGAACCGGTCAGAACTGGTTTCTTTGCCCAAATAAGGAGACCGACGGAAGACCAACAAACGACAAAAAGAGAAAAACATCCGAACTCCATGGTCTTATCTGACTTGATTAACTACAGCATTTCCGCTCCTATTGGTGGAGAATCCTTGTTTGAAGCAGTCTTTACCAATCAGTGCTCAGAAGTTGCGCGAGAACACCACATGGCTGTAAAGGGTTAAGGTACTGACCATTGAAGTTTGTGTGTGTAAAAAAAAAGCATTGTATTTAAGATTTGAGCACTGAGGAGTAGTAGTAAAACTTTTAAAATTTGAGATCTCGTGTTTGATTCTTTATTTGATCAGATCTTTATTTGTTTTTTGTGTGTGTGTGTGTGTTAGGAAACCGGGGTTATGAACTAACAGCATTTTTTACAGTCCTATCTAACAGAAAAAATTTCCTGACAGGTCTCCAGGCATCCATCGATCCATCCATTTTCATCCGCTTATCCGTTACCAGGTCGCGGGGGCAGCAGTCGCCACCCAAATCACACTGCACCGTACCAACCCCCCTGAACCTTCCTGCAGGTGGTGAGTCTACTGGAAGGCACCAACCGCCCTAACCGGGATTCGATCTTGCCCAGGAGGTGAACTCTGGGGTTCCACACCAATGACAGAGACATTGCCTCTGGGCCAAAGTGCCACAGTCACCAGGCATCCCTGAACAAAAGATTTCTGGGAATCTTCATCAACGTGAAAATTGCTATGACACAAGATGTGGTCGATGCTCCATTTTCAAATCCAGTCTACCCCAAAGCAGCTGCCTTGGATCCAGCCTTTTCTCTGTTGTGGGTGGAGCCCCATGTGCTGGTCAAGCATGATGTCAAGGCAGAGGTGGCACAACAAGTGAAAGGTAAATGTAAATGTTAAATGTGAGTCTAATGTAATTTTTCCCCTCATTTTCCCCTCATCTGATTTAATTGACTGCAACAATAATTAAGTATTTCAGTCTAACACACTGCATCACCAACACAAATAATAATAAGGACTCTTGTGTCTGGTATTGTTTTTTCAGAATTGATCCTGCAAGATGCTGCAGAGACTGAGCAACCTGTACCTCGGGTTGCTGAAGAAGAACAAGAGGACCAACCTCTGGTTGATGTCCCTGTGGGTTCCTGGCCACCATGAGTACAACATGAGACAGATCCTGCATTCGAATCACATTTCCTTCCAGACCCAGTTCCAGCAGCCTGTGACATACAGAAAATAAGTATTTGGCCCCTTGCTGATTTTGCAGGTTTACCCACTTACAAAGAATGCAACGATTTATAATTTTAATCATATGTATATTCTAACAGTGAGAGACAGAATCCCAAAGAAAATTCCAGAAAATCACATCATATTCATTTATTTAAAAAGATAACCATCTGATGAGGAAAAACAAGTATTTGACCCCCTGGACAAACAGCATGTTAATATTTTGTAACGTTTCAAACGTTTTTTATAGTTGGTGACAACGTTTGTGCACATTTCGGCAGGGATGTTAGCCCACTCCTCCCTGCAGACAGACTCCAAATCATTCAGGTTCCGAGGCTGTCGCCTGGCAACTTGAATTTTTAGCTCCCTCCAAAGATTTTCAATTGGATTCAGGTCTGGAGACTGGCTAGGCCACTCCATAACCTTCATAGGCTTCTTCTTCAGCCAATCTTTTGTTGCTTTGGCGGTGTGCTTAGGGTCGTTGTCGTGCTGAAACACCCATCCTCGACCCATCTTCGGCTCTCTCACTGAGGGAAGGAGGTGTTGGTCTAGAATTCCATGGTACATGGCCCCGTCCATCCTCCCCTCAATGCGATGTAGGTGTCCCATCCCCTTGGCTGAAAAGCACCCCCAAAGCATTATATTGCCACCACCATGCATGACGGTGGGGATGGTGTTCTCTGGGTTGTACTCTGTGTTCTTTGCCCTCCAAACACAGCAAGTTGAGTTGAGCCCAAAAGGTTCTATTTTGGTCTCATCTGACCACATCACCTTCTTCCAGGCCTCTTCTGAGTCGTCCAATTCTTCAATGGCAAACTTCATGCAGGCCTGTACATGTTTCTTCTTGAGCAGGGGGACCTTGCGTGCGCTGCAGGATTTCAGTCCATGATGACGTAGTGTGTTACCAACTGTTTCTTTTGTAACTGTGGACCCAGCTTCAGTTGATTCATCAGTCCCCCCCTTGTGGTTTTGGGATGATTCCTCACCGTTCGCATGATCAGGGACACCCCACGAGGCGAGATCTTGTGTGGAGGCCCAGATCGAGGGAGATTGGTGGTGGTGTGGTGCTTCTTCCATTTCCTGATTACTGCACCGACAGTTGATCTTTTCTCTCCAAGTTGCTTTCCAATTTTCTTGTAATTTGCTTGTATCCCAGCCTTGTGCAGGTTAACAATCTTGTCCCTGATGTCCGTTGAAAGTTCTTTGGTCTTGCCCATGGTGAAGATGTTGGTGTTTGGGTGTGGACAGGTGTCTTTTATACAGGTAATGAGGTGAGGCAGGTGTATTTGATGTAGATAATAAGTTGGGATTGGAGATGTGTCTTAAAGAAAGACAAACTGGCTTGTTGGAGCCAGAATACTTGCTGTTTGGTAGGAGGTCAAATACTTGTTTTTCCTCATCAGATGGTTATCAATTTTTATAAATTCATATGATGTGAATTTCTGGTATTTTCTTTGGGATTCTGTCTCTCACTGTTAGAATATACATATGATTAAAATTATAGATCATTGCATTCTTTGTAAGTGGGCAAACCTGCAAAATCAGCAAGGGGCCAAATACTTATTTCCCCCACTGTATATGAGTTAATTCTGTATAATCTTTCTTGGGTAGTTAATACTGTATATTACTCTACTAAGCTGCAGTTCTTCTTTAGCACCACAGGGTGGAAACATTATCTGTATGGGAAACCACAGTTGAACGTTGACTTGCCTTTCCAACTTGCTGATGTCTGTGCTGTGGCACAGGGCATGAAGGATTTTGTCTTTTAGAACTTCAGAGAGGGAGAAGTTGTATGTGCGTAAAAGTGTTTTCCAGCCGTGGTTGTCCTGGGCTCCAACTGAATACACAGTCTGTGCCACATCTGTGGGTAAACTGGAGCAAACACAAACCTCAGGGACTTGTAGATCTCTATGTAAACTGTGTAACAACAATTTGATGTCTTTAAAAAGGAATGGAAAATTCTTTATATACTGCTGCATACAGTATAGTGTAGTTTTACTAAACTGAAACTATTGTAAAATATATGTTTACAGGATATAATTTCAGGGGGCTTTTAAACCAAATAATCAAAATACAAAATATAGGTTAGACAAACTTGAGAGTTCCATTAGAATGAAGCCAGTCCTTGAAAATACTTTTGGCCTGCTGGATGCAGGAAGGGTCATTCAGATGACAGGCCAGAGACAGGACCTCTGACCTCAGCCGTCTTTGCAACGCTGTGCCTTCATCACTCCAAGTCTGCTGATTGGTGGATTGACAGAAAAATGTTAGAATGTAAGACTGCACAAAAGTACACAAGAAACGCACATCAACCATCAATTCAGTTTACTGAACATTTTCTTTAGACATCACAGATGTGTCTGTCATCTTACCCTCAGAGTGTGCGTTAGCTCAGGCTCATTTCTTTTTTCAATTAAGCGATAAAATGCATCCAGTTATCCTAGTCTTTTCAGGAGGGGAACTGTGTTTGTCTCCTTTTGAAGAAAACTAATTAAATCTAGGGCTTTATGTATGGGCAGATGACCAGCGCTACAAAAAAAAACACAGGAGTACTTTTGAAGAACTGGTTTCATGCAAAGAAAAAAACAAAAACAAATAACAAACAAACAGAAAAAGACTGAGACAGATCACAGACACAGTGAGCTTATCTGACCAGTTGAAAAGCATTGTGAATCAAGTAAGTCCTGTCTTTGTAGCTCAGAGCAGTGTGGTTTTCTCTCAGGAGATTGATCATGTTGTCCCAGCCCCCGTCCTCATAGTGAACCAGGTAGTAGCCAGTCATATCAGTGTTCACTTTCACCCTGCTCACTTCTTCTCCTACATGTATACTGTCTGAAATTTAGAGAAAACAAAAGATAACATTAAAGGTTTAAAAAAATCAAGAAAAAAATTGAAATGTTTTGTATTTTTACGAAATTCCTGCCCATGTATTGTCATCAGGTGTCTGTGAATTATGCTGGAGCCATAAGTAAACTAGACATGGGCATTTCTTTTTTTAATTGGATAACCTAAAAATAATTTTAAAGGTACATTTGCTGGAAAATTCTGATAAATTAAAAATTCTATAGAAATAATCTTCGCAGTCATATCATGGGCCTCTAGAAGTCTATGTTCTACAGTGATTGTGCACTTGGATTCTTTTTTCATTAAGTCTGCTTATTGTTAAAACCCAAAGGAGAAGATGATTAGGGAAGGGTCAGGATCAGCTCCTGGGTGATGAAGGGTGAAAGGATAAAGGGTGACCTTTATCAAATTTGAGATAAATATGTAGGTAAAAACAATTTTTTATTATTATTTTAAATTCAGGCAATGCACGGACACACTTAACCTTGACATTCAACCTGCAGGAACAGCTTCCCCTGCTGGGAAAGATCTGAAGCCAGTTGCTGTGACATCACAAATTCATTGCAAAATTCCTGTGTATAACTACTTTAAAGTACTACTACTTATGTAGGTGTAAGTGAGTGCTCACCCCTTTTGTAGTGAGGGCCACAGCAGGTCTGAAGGCATGACCATTCTCAGAAATCTCTGCTGTCTGATCAGCAGATGAGGCCCCCTCCTGGTGACTGTTACCAGAGGAAGTGTTCATCATGGCTGTCAGATTCAGATGTTCTCCTACAAACAGGTACTGTGGAGAAACAGATACTGTATTACCAAAGGTAAATAGTGTAACATTTGTAACAGAGTGTGTGTTTCAGTGTTAACTCACTGCATTCTTGGTAGCCTGCTCACTGGTGTAACAGTGCTTTCCAAGTTCTCTTCTGTGAATGTCTGATAAACAAAATTTAGCTATATTATAATATTAATTCATTGTGATATGCATGCTTTTCTGCGTGGTATATGTCTTTGAATCACATCACAAACCACTAACAACAATATTTCTAAATTAGTACATTTTAACCAAGGTAAGCACCACTAGAAACCTGCCAGAAAGATGGAAATAGTCTCACCTGATGGGCAAGTTCATGACCAATCACCATGTTTACCCAGAGTTTGTCATGTAGCGAGGAGGTCAGAGGGTCATAGAGAAGGCTTGTCTCTCTGTAGGTAGTCAGACCCCAGTTCTCCATTGCACCAGACTGAAAATCTGGAATGGCTATCAGATCTGAGGGAGGAAAAACACAAATCAGGGAAAAGACATAAATCTACTGCTACAGTAGGTAGGAACAGAAAATCTGGTTTACATACAGAAAACCAAAATATATTTGACCTTGTTTGGGTAGAGGATAGCAGATGTTGAAGTACTTCTCATAGAAGCCCAGCATTTTTACAGCCACATCCAGGGCATAGTGGGTCTGAGTCCACTTCTCAGGAGCAGCATAGATGGACACCTGTAGATGAACAGAAAACAATATGGACGAAAAATCATTTAATCAATTAATGGGAATAAAGCACCTTTCAATGCCACACCTTTACTTCAGTATGTTCAGATGTTGTTGCAGAAACGGATCTGAAATCACAGATGACAAATGCCACGAGATATGTGCTCATCTTCACACTGAAGGCGAATCTGTCCTCAAGCAGCTCAGAGTTTACCTTAAGACACATGTTATAACACTTACAACAGGCATGTTGGAAAGAGCAATGTGCTCTGGGTTTCTCCTGATGTGAAGGTTGGCAGGGGCAGTGGTGGATTAGTGGTTAAGGAAGCGGACTTGGGTCTGGAAAGTGAAAGGTTCGAATCCATCAGCTGCCAAGTTACTACTGAGGTGCTCTAAGCAAGGCACTGTCCCCACACACTGCTCCCTGGGTGCTTAAAGCTGCACACTGTTCACTTTGGTGATGGGTTAAATGCAGAGGTCACATTTTTAAATATGGAGTAATTCTTTCTAAGTTTCCTGATTGTCCTACCTGGTCTCTCCTGCGGTGGTTCTGTAGGTGTTACGATAGAAACCAGAGAAGCCTTCTGCAATATCTGCCCCAAACTCGATATACAGGAAGTAAGTTGATGCAGTGCTGAATTTGAAAGATTATTGGTATAATCAAGCCAGTTCATGGCCCAGTTGAACAATTTGGCCCTTCTTCGATTGTGAGCATGACACCAATTGGAGGATTTCTTCTCCCCGTAGTCACAGCACCAAAATTGAAGAAATCACCTCGTAGGTAGTCTCAGGCAAGGAATGAAACAGCCGGTAGATGGTCGATTAGTTTAAGGTGTGTGTTTAAATGTGGTAGACCAATGGAAGACAGAGGTTTGGCCTCTTGTGGCCAATCATAATAACATGGTTGTGCCTGCAGTCACCACTATGTGGCGCTGCTGCTCCATGATTCAGCAGTGTTGGAGGACATGTTTATGAACCTTTTGTCACTGAGCAAGGTTTTATTACAAAGGAAGTGGATGGAGCCTTGGGGTCCAGCCAACAACAGGGGGTTATGTACTGTAGATCAAACGGAGTGGATGAATCCTTGAACAAAGAGGGATTCCCTGTAAAGATATAAATCAGGAGTCTTCCTATTGTTCCCAGGGAATACAGGTGTTGTGAAACAACAGTGAGTCGTAAATTCTACACCTGGGAAGACCTTTGTAGTGTATATCTGTGTTTTATGAGCTTCTTGCTTTCAGACTTAAACCAATGTGAAAACCACTGAAATCTAACAACTGGGAGAACCTACAAAATAATCAAAACATCAATTGATGTAAAGAAGGTTTTGGTTTGGAACAAAAGTTCAGATCAATGTCAGTCTTATATAATGTATATGCTAATGTGCTTCTGGACAAGACACTTAAACCAAAGTCCTATCTGCTGTGCAGGCAGTATTTTAATGATTATGTCAGATGAGATGTTGCATGCAGACACATTTTAGATGGTGAGGTTGAGTGATTTAGGATTAAGTAAACACAGACCAAAGCCATTGTAGTTCTCAACACAAATCAGAGTTGTTTAAGGTCACTAAGTACTGAGTAGTTGAAATTAAACAACATAGTACTAGTTTGCAACCAAATCCTTCTCACTACAAAATGAAACTTAAGTCTGTTACAATGACATACTTGTCTCTAAAAATGCTTAAAAATAGTATTACAAGTGCTTTGCAACATGACTTGGTTTCACATATGATAGCACATTGTCTTCCATTACAGAAAAATAGCATAAATATAGACTTTTGAAAGGCACTTCCATACTTCTTTTCACACAGTGCACACACAGCGCTGCCTTGTAAGAGTTAAAATCCCTGGCCCTTGGTGGTCGTTGTTAACCCGGGCCTCGACCGATCCGGTATGGAAATCGTTTTGGTGATTCGCATATTTGATTTGGCTAAAAGTTTTACGCCAGATGCCCTTCCTGAAGCAACCCTCACCATTTTTCCGGGCTTGGGACCGGCACTATAGTATCACTATAGTACCACTGGCTTGTGTACCCTAGTGTACCCTATTGGCTGTTTTTTCCTTCCCCACCCCCCATTTTATAAAAAAACTTTTCATACCTTTTAGGCCATAAGGTGAACCCTATTATCATTTCATCTTGCGCCGTCTGCTAACTACACAATCTTAAGTCTATGAAGATTCTCAGTTATCCAGGTCATGGTCAAGGTTGAAGAGTTTTGTTAGGTAACTGGACTTGAATTTTCTAAAAGAAGATGTTTCACCTCTCATCCAAGAGGCTTCTTCAAAGGAGTGTGTTTTGTCCTTAAAGTGTATGTGAACAGCTGAGTCCTGTCCTGAGGAGTTGGCCCTCCTGTGTTGGGCCATGCGCCTGTGTAGCAGTTGTTTGGTCTCCGACGTTCAAGGACCAAACAAGCACTACACAGGTGCATGGCCTTTGAGGACAACAATATCCACATTTTGGCCAGGGAAGACAGATGGTTTGAGAGAGGGGTAAAAGAAGCCATTTTTGTCAACCTGAAAAAAAACCATCACTCAACAGAGGAGGTGGACTCAGACACACACATCACCCACATACAAAGCACTCTTAGGAACAATACCCAAAAGATTCTCCTCAGTTTCACATAACAAAGAGGCAGGGGACCGAAACCTTTCCCATGAGGACCACAACGACCCATCAGACTCTTGACGACTGTTTACACTTTCCCAGTTGACCCCAAGGCCCCACCCAACAGGTGGGAGCTGAAGTAGCTTTATTCTTTCACACCCAGAGTATACAGTATATTTGCTGTACTCCCCACCACCAGTTAGAAGTGAAGAAGCCTCTTGGATGAGAGGTGAAACTCTTCTTTTAGAAAATCCACATCCAGTTGCCTAACAGACCTCTTCAATCTACACGATCTTAGCTTAAGAGATTAACATAAAAAAGAATGACTTACGTTAAACTTACAGCAAAAACTTTGTCGCAAAAAATCCTGTGTCGTGTACGGGCAACGCAGGAAGCAGGCAGGACCCAAATGCAGTACTGGTGAGACTCTTTCTGGTGCAGGTAGTTTTATTTACAAAGTACAAAGTAACTAAACACGAACAACTAACAGGCATGGAATTCTCTTTGGAACACGAGGAAACACGGAACACGGAACACGAGGAAACACAGAGTAGGAAACTCACGAAGATCTAACACACTGACCCAACACACTGATCCAAAACCCCCGACAGAGTGAGGGAGAGGGGTATATATACACAGGGAAAACCAGGTGACACAAGTGAAGCCAATTACCAACAGGTGAGTGTGATCCCACAGATTACGCCACAAAGCCAACAGGAAAACACGGAAACAGACAGACATGACATCCTGCCCAGTTTTTATGCGAGGCATTTTATGCTGAACTAAGATTTTGGTCCACAAGCGGTGGTACGGTTCAACACGTCATCATGCTAGACCAATCGAGTAGCTGATTGTTGTCAACACTTCGGCAACATGGCTACCTCCGTGGTTTTACTCAACGTTACAGATAGAGAGGAATTCTCTCAAGTCTTCTAAAGTGGGTCAAATGGATTCTAAACAGTGCTTTATACATAATCTCCTACACGAAAAACAATAAGGCAAACAGACGATAAGGTGAACTTTCTATGTTAAGTCATTTTGATCAATAAAAGGAAGTAATCAAAGACAAGGACCATTTGTTTATTCATTCGTTCATTCATTTGCTAACTAACTACACTGATCAATCATAAAAAATCTTTATTAAAACATACATACAGTATGTACAATATATAAGACAATACAAAACAGCATAAGAAATTGAATGGTAATGTTAACAATGCAACCACTGCAATACAACTCTGAGGCAATATACTACACATGACATTAGTCTTCACTGTCAGTGTCAGGGCGGTCATAATCCTCCTCCTCAATTTCCTTTGTGTTTGCACAGTTGCAACACCTACACAGGTCTGTACAACAGATTCCTGCAGAAACACAAGAACACCCACCTGTCTTACAGTCACTCTCCTTGCAACTGCAGTGTATGACATGCAAAACACTGTCAGGGACCAGATTTCTTGTCATCCATGTGACATGTAGGTTTCCATCTTCTAGGTGCCAACTGTATCCAGCAAGTGATGGAGCACCTATATTTTGTTTGACACAGGACCTCATGACTTCAGCCTGATAATTTGCCCTTTTGCAGTGCTGATGGAGGGCATCACTTGTAGAAGGAATAGACAATTCTGGCAAGGCTGATAATGCCATACAGAAAGCCTTGGTTGATCATACAGGTGCCATACAGATTTGCAAAGTAGTGTAAATGTTGAGTGGTCCAAGTTAAAGTTAGCACCCATATTTTTAAAAGCCTTAAGGTACTCTTCTTTCTCACATGCTACAGAAAATGTCTTTCTTTTGCATTTACCATAAAAGGCACTTGTGGAGTCACACCCAGAGAATGTATGTATGCCAATAAAGGCGGAACACACACACAGTTCCCAGAGCTGATGACACCTTGGTAATGTCAATGATGTGTGTCCTGTAGCCCGTCCCTGTGAAAAATATAAGCTGCATGGTATAATAATAATAATAATTATAATATACATTTTATTTCATAGGTAAATTTGTCTGCAGACTTACAGCAATGACTGCCACATCAGTGTCAGGGCTCTTAATGATGACAGTTGTGTGCTCCTGTGCAGCATGCTGTGCATGCAAGAACACCCTTGTGTTTTTCATGATCACACTGCAGGTCTTCAACAACAGATTATACATCCTCAATTACAGTCACACAATGACATTGATCGCTATGTGTTATGTACAAGCTGAGGTTTTTGCCCACTCCTGTAAGGTCTGCATTACGATGTATTTGTAATTTTTCTTGCATATTATGCACATGGCTGGAAGGATGGGGCCAGAGCTCGCGATGGACAGGCCTGACCTCTGTCTAAGTTTCTTTGTTGGACACGTAGTCGTTCTGCTTGATGTTGATGGGATGGCCTCACTTCTTGAGCAGTCTTCAGTATCCTCTTCTCTGTCTCTCTCACGCTCGAGACGCCTTTTCACTTTTGCAATTGCACTCTTGTCAAAAAACCTCTGGTAGCATGTGGGATGGAAAGCAGCGTTCTCGGGAATGCTTTCAAACTCCAAATCCAGGCAGTGTTTGTAGTTTTCAGCTACGTATCGACACCCCTCAACCCGAGCCACAGTTTTCTGAAAGTTTCTGAAAGACTTTTCATGGTTCACCATACGGCCTATTTTGAGAAATAAAGTTAATAGATAGATAGATAGATAGATAGATAGATAGATAGATCATTATCTTTCTGCTGATTGATTAATTTACTCATTTACTCATTTACTTGGCAAGATTGAATCCTGGTTAGGTCGGTTGGTGCCTTCCAGTGGACTCACCACCTGCAGGAAGGTTCGGGGGATTGGTACGGTGCAGTGTGATTTGGGTGGCGGTCGTAGAGACTGCTGCCCCTGTGATCCAGTAACGGATAAGCGGAAGAAGATGGATGGATGGATATTTACAAATTAAGATGCTTAAGACATGCTAAAACTAACATTTCCGTGTGTTTGTGTGAGAAAGGAACACAGCTGTATCCTTCCAGAGTTTAGCTAAATCCTTAGTTGGTTGATACCATCAGCCTCTCACCTCCAACCTAACAGCCAAGTGCAGCTGTGTGTCCTGTTGCTCAGAACGACTTCTGTTTATATTCGTATTCCTCCATTAATTTTCTTTTCTTTGTCATCACTGCTGGTTGAACTCTTTCTGTCTCACCACTCTCTCCCCACTTTCATATGTGGGTTTTTCTGTGTTTGTGTGCATTGGTTTAGACTACTCTAGTAGAATAATAGTATAACTTAAAGTTCACAGCAGTTAGCCATGTCAATCCCCCATAATACAATGCTCCTAGCTTACCTAGTAGTCCCACCTCTATCCCACTCAGTCATAAACCTTCCCTTCATAAATACAGACACAGAAACACATGGAACACAGTTGTAAACGTCTGATGAAGCAAAGATGACGGAGGCAACCAAGAGTCAACTCTACCTCCCTATGATCTACCTGTGGACTGGTAAGAGCTTTTATCATCAGAAATGATAATCTGAAAATTAGAATGTTTCCTTTAAATGTACTTGTTGTATCTTTAAACTTAATTTGAGTGACTATTTATTTTACTACAGTCTGTAGTACCCACTCAGACTGTAGTCTTTTTTGAAAATATCGATAGAAAGTTATTGACTAAGACGAATGAATGCAGATTGTTGTGCAGGAGGAGAAAACACCAAAAACTCCTGTGCTTCCTAGGACAGTTCACTGAGGTGTTTCATAGATGGATTAAAAAAAGAATATAGTTTCCACTAAGTGATTAATAAACTACTAAGGCTATTACTGTTATTATTTTGGCCAGAAAATTGTCCTTTTTATTTTATTAGATTGACTAAAAGGCTGAACCAAAGACTAAAAAAATAAAATGAAAATAATCAAAGAAAAGGCATTTTAAGTCTTTTCTGATGTCACATCCTTCGTGATGTGACTATTAATTTATTTTTCTATACAGCTTTATGTGTAACTGTCATCAACATTGACAGAGTGGATGGGGAAATTCCATCCATCCATCCATTCATTTTCATCCGCTTATCCGTTACCGGGTCGTGGGGGCAGCAGTCGCCACCCAAATCACATTGCACCATACCAACCCCCCTAAACCTTCCTGCGGGTGGTGAGTCCACTGGAAGATGGGAAAATTAATGATTTTGAATTATATGTTAATTATTACATGTTAATAATATAATATCGGCCTCTGTGGTTAGTTAAACTCTTAAGTATGCTGTTGTAGTTTAATCTGATTCAGTAATTGAATGTCATTTCTGCCATGCAAGGAGGAGGAGCAGAAGGTAACGTCCTGGCCTCTCTGGCTCCTCCTGTCCACCTGTCTGGGGAAAGGTTTGGTTGGACTCTCCTTATCTGCATGGTCAGTGACCTCAGGAGGGGACATCTGGAGGTTAGCTGGAGATCACCATCCCTGGACCACATGTCTTTCACACCTCACAGTGTGGCTCTCATCAGCAGGCATCGGCGTCACAGCCCCGTGTCCATTATCACAGTAATGACCAATGACTGGCCGTCATACCTGCTGTGTGACGTAGAGGCGACACCGAAAAGTCATCAGGCGACACTTCAGCGCCGCTTCAGGAAGTCAGTGACACTGCAGCCTTAAATATTTTTCACATTATGTACAGTATTTTCCGCATTATAAGGCGCACTTAAACGCCTTTAATTTTCTCAAAAAACGACAGTGCGCCTTATAACCCGGTGCGCCTTATGCATTACTTCTGGTTGCACTTACTGACCTCAAACTGATTTTGTAAAGCCAAACCACACTGCACATCACACATGATGGCACACAACTGAAGCACACTGGGAGCCAACAATGACAGTTAACTCTGTTATTACAATTAGAAGATGCTCAAAAACAATTGTTACAGTATGGTTGTATAACCCAAATCCGTACGACGTAACATTGTGCATCCAAACACCCGGAGACGGAGTTGTGTTTTGTCGATGTATGGTGTGATGGACGACTCAGACGCATCGCTGTAGATTTTTTCGTGGTCAAAAACCCTTTATTTTTCCTTTTTTAATCGATACAGGAAAAACACACTCTCTCTGAAAAACAACATCCACACTTCCGCATGAAACAGCGTCAAAACAACAGTACGGTGACCATCCAGAACAAAAATAGTGACAACCGCTTGACTCTGGAGGGGCGAACAACAACAACAACGTCCTTGTTAAGATGTTGTAAATACGTTTATTCAATCTTTACAATATATTCATTGCATTAAGTTTCCATATCAATTTATACTGTTATTGACTGCTGTTATTATGCTGTACTCAAAGGGAAAGTGCTGACAACAGGTGTGCATGCTGGTGGATTACATAACAGTATGATATAGACAGCACTGAATGGCACCGACTGTTACACTTGGAGTTAGAGACAGGACACAGAACCGGCCAGAACTGGTTTCTTTGCCCAAATAAGGAGACCGACGGAAGACCAACAAAAGACAAAGAGAGAAATCATCCGAACTGCATGGTCTTATTTGACTTGATTAACTACAGCACATGCACAGAGCTCCTATTGGTGGAGAATCCTTGTTTGGAGCAGTCTTTACCAATCAGTGCTCAGAAGTTGCACGTGAACACCACATGGCTGTAAAGGGTTAAGGTACTGACCATTGAAGTGCGTGTGTAAAAAACAAAAAACAAAACTGTATTTAAGCTTTGAGCATTGAGGTGTTCCTCAGTGCAGTTCTGAATGTAATCAGAACTTGCTGCAAGTAAAACTATTAAACTTTGAGATCTCATATTTTATTCTTTATTTGATTTTTATTTGATTCTTTGTGTGTTAGGAAACTGGGGTATGAACTAACAGCATATTTTACAGTCCTATCTAAAAGAAAAAGTTTCCTGACAGTCCTCCAGTGTCCAACTTAGGTCACTACCCTTTTCCACAAAACTCCGTTCCTATTGATCCATGCGCGCCCATCTCACCGATATTGTCAAAACTCGAAGTGAAGCAAACTAATTCGGGGCTTGCCATCATTCCAGGTAGAATAACAAATATTTAGCGGTAGGAATTATTTGGTGTTAACTGGCCGTTTAAAGTTAAATTGCGAGCTGCGTGGGAGCATTGGATGACAGAGGCGAACACATTCATCAAGACAGGGTGGCAACGCCGGGCGAGTTACGCCACTATCTGCCAATGGATCGTGGATGCCTGGGCTAAGGTATCGGTCTGAAATGTTTTCAAGACTGGACTCATCACTGAACAGCTAATTAACAGCAACAAGACTGACTCGGATAATGACGAGAGAGATCCGGACATGCTTGATTGTTCCACCTAATTGTTTCGATGACTGTTTTGCTTCGCTTAATGTGCCTTATAACACGGTGTGCCTTATGTATGAAAATATCCCCGTTCATTGATAGTGCGCCTTATGGTCCGAAAAATACGGTACTGTGGCGGGGGGGGGGGAAAAGGTACGTGACTATTATTAAGGAGGGAAAAGCTCGACAATGCCACCCTGGGAATTTTACCCAGGGAATTGCTCAAACACAAGGCACAAAGGTTTGTGGTTACTGGACTGCCAAAGAGAAAAGGTTCAAAGTTTGAAAATACAAATTTTATTCAACATTTGTTTTTAAGAAGTATACTCCGTAAAACTCATTCACACAAATAAAAGAAACCTAATCAGGGCTGAGGCCGAAGTGGATCGGCAAGGGCTAGTGCAGGGGCAGGATCCACCAAAATAAG
>NC_024327.1:8363452-8364162 GCF_000523025.1 Cynoglossus semilaevis | reverse complement strand
TTACAAATACCTTAAGTATAAGAACAAACAAAACGACGAGTGAGGTGAAGCAGCGGGCTGCCATACCTGTCGGGCACACGACCTCTGACCCGGAAGTAACACGGGTGACGATGGGAGCGCAGAGGAAGATCCGGTGGGCGGACTACCATTTTTATACCGCCTCACCTGAATGACTGGCGGAAGTGAGGAAGGGAAACCATAGCAACAGTCAACAGAAAGAGCGAGGGAAAAACAAGACAAAAACGCTCGAACTGCTACATTACGTTTTATCACTTCTTATATATGAATTGATCCTGGAAAGATTTGTAACATAAATAACTACAGAGGAGGTTTGTTCATATGATTCTATTATGGACTGTACAGAAGTGACCTTGATGTTGTTCCTTATGCTCCTGTGTTTGGTTTGACAGATATTTACGTGTGGAGAAACACAGTGGTTGTTCTGTGTGTCAGGCTTCTTTTCCTGAAAACAGTCATCTTTAACACCCTGATGACCTGCTACGTTGTTATAAAATGGTAAGGACGACAAAATCGTTTACCTGAGTGGTTATGATCAAACTTAACACATCAAACATAATTTGTATTTTCAAATGCCAGAACAAAATAAGACAAAAATAACTTAAATCACCCTCAGTGAAGAAATCAACTCCTAGGGACACGGCAAGATACGATGGGAGGACACCACCACCAGGTCACCAGCACCAGATCGG
>NC_024327.1:8359241-8359826 GCF_000523025.1 Cynoglossus semilaevis | reverse complement strand
GGAGCTGGAGGTGGCAGAGTTAAAGATGCTAAGATTCTCTTTAGGAGTGACAAGAATGGACAGGATCAGGAATGAGGTCATTAGAGGGACAACACAGACAGGAAGGTTTGGAGAAGGTTTGGCCAAAGAGGAGATATATGGATGCAGTGAGGGAGGACATGCAGATAGTTGGAGTCAGAGTAGAAGATACAGAGAACAGGGTGAGATGGAAATCAATGATTTGCTGTGGCAACCCCTGAAAAAAAAAGGACAAAGCCGAAAGAAAAAGAAGAAGAAATGCCAGAACACTGAGAGCTTCCAGCTTGTTGAAGCTGTGTTCCTGCAGTCTTTCCTGGATTCTATGACAGATTTAATGGGAGATAATTAACTGTCAGAATGACAAGCAAAGGAGATGCTTCAAATCTTTTGGCGCTGGGTTTTCAGGCCTCCGTACAGACACAGCAGGTGTGATGTAGACTGTGGCAGTTTGAAACCATACCGTATCAACAGCTTTTAAGAACTTTGATGAGCTGAAGAGTAAGGCAATGGAAGGTCTAGTGCGTTTCTGTTTCTTGTAAAATATTGTGTTTTGTCTGTTATGTTGAT
>NC_024327.1:8358328-8359174 GCF_000523025.1 Cynoglossus semilaevis | reverse complement strand
GTAAGACAACCAGAACCTACTCGTTTGCTGCCTCTGTTGTATTTACTTGTGGGTAGATGTTTGTAGAACTTCGTTCTTTCACTGTTTGAAAAGCTTTTCTAAAGTTTACACTAAGAACCTTTTTTTTCTGAGACAATGATTTCACAAAAAGTACTTTAGTAAAGAACGTCATGGATCAAAATTTCACCTAATGAGTATTATGTGAAAGATAAGCCCACGTTTTTTAACTCGTCTAATTTAGCAAATAAAATGTTATTTGTTTTATTATGATGCCATAAATGTTATTTTTAAGAGGTGTAAGCATTTTTGCATCAGCACTGTAGATGGATGACAACAAAAAAAAAAACAAAGAAATAAAACGGATTTATTAATAATTAAAGCTATTGACTAAACTATTACAACAAACAATTGGAACATGTTTTAAAAATTATAAAACTTTCGTTGTGTAACTGCTTTTGTCACACAAACAGTTGTACCATGGTGTATTTGCTCTGCCTGCTGGTATGTATTGACTATGAGAATATTCACGTTTTGTCTTCCATTTTGTCTTTATTGATTTTGTTTTTCGCAATAAAACACTTACACACGGTTTGTTTCATCATTGTCTTTTTTTAGCAGAACACACATACACTATATTACCAAAAGTATTCGCTCACCCATTCAAATGATCAGAATCAGGTGTCCTAAACCCTTGGCCTGGCCACAGGTGTATAAAATCAAGCACTCAGGCATGCAGACTGTGAAACAAGACATTTGTGAAAGAATGGGCTGCTCTCAGGAGCTCAGTGAATTCCAGCGTGGAACTGTCATAGGATGCCACCTGTGCAACAAATCCAGTCGTGAAAT
>NC_024327.1:8350636-8358039 GCF_000523025.1 Cynoglossus semilaevis | reverse complement strand
GGATGCAATGGTGTAAAGCACGCCGCCACTGGCCTCTAGAGCAGTGGAGACGCGTTCTCTGGAGTGATGAATCACGCTTTTCCATCTGGCAATCTGATGGACGAGTCTGGGTTTGGAGGTTGCCAGGAGAACGGTACATTTCAGACTGCATTGTGCCGACTGTGAAATTTGGTGGAGGAGGAATTATGGTGTGGGGTTGTTTTTCAGGAGCTGGGCTTGGCCCCTTAGTTCCAGTGAAAGGAACTTTGAATGCTTCAGGATACCAAAACATTTTGGACAATTCCATGCTCCCAACCTTGTGGGAACAGTTTGGAGCGGGCCCCTTCCTCTTCCAACATGACTGTGCACCAGTGCACAAAGCAAGGTCCATAAAGACATGGATGACAGAGTCCTGACCTGAACCCGATAGAACACCTTTGGGATGAATTAGAGCGGAGACTGAGAGCCAGGCCTTCTCGACCAACATCAGTGTGTGACCTCACTAATGCGCTTTTGGAAGAATGGTCAAAAATTCCTATAAACACTCTCCTCAACCTTGTGGACAGTCTTCCCAGAAGAGTTGAAGCTGTAATAGCTGCAAAAGGTGGACCGACATCATATTGAACTCTGGGTTAGGAATGGGATGGCACTTCAGTTCATAGTATGAGTCAAGGCAGGTGAGCGAATACTTTTGGTAATATAGTGTAGCAACAATGCACCAATAGGTGGCAGTACAATCAGATCTAAAGTTTTTTTTTTATTATCCAACAGCAAGACTATGGAGCTTAACTTCCTCTACAGGACACTACGTTCATAAATAAGTATTTCAACACTGATCAGTCACTCCAACACTCGCACATGATGTAAGAGGCAACACTGCCAAACAATTGGGGATTCAGCAATCGATAAGAGGACATTAAAACACAAAACAATTAAAAAATAAACAGAGTTGTAGGATTTTGGCATTTTTTCAGGAATCTAATGACATTCACTTCCCATGAGGCAGTGCTGACGTTCTGTATTCGTATCCCAGAAGACTCTGAAGCCATGTTTTCTCAGTGATTTGCAGCGTTTGGTCTAAACTGCAGTATCATTCCACATATTTTATCAAGGAACAGCTCTTCACCACTGGCAGTAGGAAAGAAAAGAAACGTGTACAGTAGCAGGTGTACAAACAGGGAACTATGAGACGGACAAGGGTGCTGGTTTGGTGGTGAGATATTTTCACATAAAAATACACATCCATCTTTGGCTCAAATGGAAAATAAAGGAAAACACAAACGTGAGCCAGCATTGATACGGTCTTCTGGCAATAACAAGCTGGGGCGTATCTTAAATGTGAATCTCAGGTGAAACAAAGACAGATTCAGGCACATCAACAGCAAAAATTATGCAGCCACACACACACTCACGTATGTATTTGAAATCAGGACTGAGGAAAAACAAGAAATACACACAGCAAGGACACGGTACTGATGCCGTTTGCTGCAAAGCATGTACATTCAATAGAACAACTCACAATGACTGACTGAAAACAGAGAAGTTGAATCAGCCATTGATTCAACTTCTAGGAGCTCCAGTAAAATCAACGAAAAAAAGACCATCTATTGTTTTAGCTTGTGTATTTGTTAAAGCACAAACGAACACTGATGTGGATCTGTAAAGAAAAAAAAATCAAAATAAAGTGCTTCAATTTGAACAAACATCCTCTGTCTGAGGTAATAAAGAAATTTCATAAAAAACACAACTACGCCATCATTACACTTTGCACTGGATTCAAAATGAACTATATACAGTTTGAAGTGTATAGTCTCACACTCTGTTCACCCACACGTCAATGCTGTTTGCAGTCAATAACATCTTATCCAAAGGTGAGGACACACACACGGTTAGTCATCTTCACATCTCCTGTGTTTCCACCACCTGATTGTAGCAGGAAGGATGCAACAGTCCAACGTCTCTCCTACAAAAACATCTTCTTCTCAGTAACTGTCAAGCTCGTTAGCCACTCTCCACACGAGAGGAATCAGTGCTCGGTATCAGTGCTCCGCAAAATACACTATTTCTAGTGCACAGAAATACACAAACCCACACGCATGCAGGCACAAAGAACAACTTCTGCTCCGGCTTTTACATCAATGCCAAACTCAGAGAACACAGCAGGAGGAGAAGGAGCTGTTTGACATTTTGGAAATGAGAGTGTAAGATGGAGAAGGCAGATCCACGGGGGTAAATCCTCCACCTGTCCCGACGTGGATACAGGCTCTCCATGTCCTTCTGGGCGCTGTACGCTGCCACTGTGAAATTAGCATCCCCGGTGGTCAGGAGATCAAACACACAGGAGTGGAAGTAAATGTCCTGCACCTCCAGCTTCTCCCTACAGTGTTCCTTTGCCCCTTCAATGCTTAAAACCTGCGAAGAACCGTAGGGGTATGTTTGTGTCTGTGAGGAGTAGCTGGGTCGACGCATCTGCAGGCCAAGTGCAGGAGGGCTGACAGGCAGGGGAAGATGCCCCGTCTGGTCGATGCGTTCTGCGCTAGGGCAGCCATTCAGACAGAGCTGCAGGTCCTGGGTGGCGTCGTAGGCCTGAGCCAGCTCTTCTGGGATCCTCACTGCCAGTGTTAGGTAGCGTCCCAGTTGGCGTATAATTACAGTTACACCAATGTAGCCAGCGTGCAGCTCCACGTGGTGGCCGGGGTTGCGCTCCGAGATCCACAGCGCCCGGACCTTCCCGGTGGCACCATCTGTACCACTGAGACTATGGATGGGGTCTCCACTGCTCACAGTGCCATCATCAAAAGCAGCAGGGAGGTTGTCTGTCACGGCCTGGTAGACCCTCTGGTCTGTGCAGCCCTCGAAGGGTTTGAAGATGATGGTGATCTGTGGACAGACAGACAGAGAAGAGTTTTAGAGTCAGCTTCTCTTCAGATAAACTAGTTCTTAACAAATACTTAACGTAGAAAATGTTCATCAGCTTGTAGTTTAACTCCACATATGGCAGTTCTCATTAAAACCTGTGAGGATGTTCCACAGAGGTTTTATGATTCACTGTGATGTTATTGTCTGTACTGCTGTGTTCCCATTCATGTAAAAAGAAAATAATGACATGAATAATGAAAATAACAGGAAGCTGTGCATTGTTTATACACAGTAAACACTGACAACACTCAACCTTTAAATTCTTGACAATGTACTTGGCACAAAATGAATCAGCAAATATTTTTTAATTAAAAGCTAATTATGAGCTGCCATTCAACACAGCCAAATATTTGGCACAGATTTATTCATTTAAGTCATTGTTTGGCCTGCATGTTATTATTAATAACTAGTCTTACAGCTCTAACTGATGGTGCTGTTTGAAAGACACACACACACGCACACATGTTATTGACTCTCATCAAACTACTTTTGAGAAATTACTAAATGGCTTTGTTGTAATTTGATGCAGCTATGCAAACATGCTCACATGTACGCACGTACAGGCTCACTCGCACACACACACGTATGAACATATACACATTAAAAAACACAAAGCTCCACTGGTGAGTGGAAGCAGTGGTGTATACAGGGCGTGGTGTAAGCATTACAGTTAGCACTAACATCATAGTTATGGTGAATGGCTGCTTTTTTCACATGACAGATGTGAGGAATAAGGCCTGGCAGGCCATTAAGCCTTAAGGGCTATTAATGTGTGTACAAAAAATGTGTGTCCCTAATAAACATATGTAATAATTTGCCCCACCTCTGACACAAGGTTTACCTTTAATTCGACAGTGTAGCAACCCCGACTATTTGCTTAATGTGAGCCGGTCTCTGTATGTGTGTGTGTGGGTGCAGTTGTGTTCAAAAAGCGTTTAAGCAAGTTTGACATTTATTTTTTATCTTTTTTGTATTCAGATCAAAGAAAGACTTGTAAACTAGACAAATGCAACATGCAATATTTCTGGTGATATACCAACAAATGTCCTTTCTGTGTTTACAACATTTACAAAATTATTCAACCCCTTAGTCACATTCATCCTTAGTTCTTAGTACAACATCATTTGGCAGTTATAATGTGAAACATAGCTTGACACACTTTGTTGCAGTGATCTACCGGTATCTTAGCCCATTCCTCATGGGCAAAAGTCTCCAGTTCATTCACATTCTTGGGCTTGTGTGCTGCAACTGCCTTCTTCAAGTCTTGAGAAATTTTCAATTGGATTTAAGTCAGAGGATTAAGATATTCACTCCAGAAAGTTCCAGTCCTTCGTCTGCAGCCAAGCTCTGGTAGATTTGGAGGTATGCTCAGGATCATTGTCCTGTTGGAAGGTGAAGACGGAAGCCTCAGGTTTGTGACTCACTGCATGACATTTATATCCAAGATCTCCTGGTAGTTAACAGAATTCATGGTACCTTGCACACACTGGAGATTCCTTGTACCTGAAGAAGCAAAACAGCCCCAAAGCATGACTGACCCCCCACCATGCTTCACAGTAGACAAGGTGTGCTTTTCTTTATAGGCATTGTTCTTCTTTCTCCAGACATACCGTTGATCTATAGGCCCAAAGAGTTCCAATTTTGTTTCAGTACAGTATCCCAAAACCTTTGTGATTTGTCCACGTGGTTTTTCACATACTGGAGTCGACTCATCTTGTTCTTTGGAGTCAGCAGGGGTTGGCACCTGGGAGTTCTGGCATGGAGGCCTTCATCTCACAGTGTCCGTCTTATAGTCTGAGCTGAAACCTGGGTACTTCCATCTGATAAATCCTTTCACAGTTTCTCAGCAGTCACCAGGGAATTTTTCTCCACACTTTGCTTCAGGTACCGGACAGCAGTTGGCATCAGCATCCTCTTTCTGCCACGCCCAGGTAGCATTTCCACTCTGTCTTTAGCTTTAAACTTGGGAATAATGCTTCCAATTGTGTCTTTTCAAATGTTTAATGTCTTTGCAATCATTTTATATCCATATCCTTTCTTATGAAGAGAAATTACCTCCTCTCTTGACTTCTTTGACCATTCCCTGGACTTCCCCATGTTGCAAAGATACAAGCAACTGTATAGAAGGAGCTGAGTATCACAGTCCTTTAAAATCTGCTTGATTTTTGCTCGTTATGGTTCTGTTAACATCTAAAGGTGTTTCCAATACCTGATTGAAAGCTTTTGAATAATTGTGTCAGTGAATAAATCACTTTGATACTGTATTAGACAAACTATTTCTGTCTTTTTAGTTGCATTTAGCTAATTTACAAGTCCTTGTTAGATTTCATTATCAACACTATTACAAATATATATTGATTTCCCTAAAACCCTTTACAATACCGGGGGTTGAATAATTTTGAACACAACTGTAAGTGTATGCATGGGTTTGTTAGATTTCAGTGGTTTTCACATTTGGTTGGGTCTGCAGCAGGAAGCTGCTAAGACACCAAAATGCTTTCCCGAGCACACACAGTCACATAGCCCCACACATTCAAAGAGAATTTCCCCAAATTCTCTTCACACCAACTTTCTAAAACACCTCTACCCCCTGGGAACAATGGGAGATCTTCACACAACAATGGGAGATCTCCCAATCTACCTTCTCACAGGGAACCCCGAAGCCATCCATTCCTTTTGATTTACATGACCACCTGTGGTTGACTGGACTTTATGGCTCCGTCTACCTCCCTTGTGATAACCCCCCACTGAGCACCAAAAGGTTCTTCCAACACTGCTGAATCATGGAACAAGAGTGCCACATAGTGGCGACTGCAGGCATCACATGATAACAAGAACAATAATATGATTGGCCACAAGAGGCTTAGCCTCTCTCTTCCATTGGCCTACAAGATTTAAACACACACCCGGGAAGTCGAAAACCACTCCCCCCATACAGGTATATAAGCATAAACAACTAACGATACTTCAGAAGTTATTCTTGAAAAGTCTTGAGAAGTCAGAAGTTATTCTTGACAGGATTTGCATATTAACTACTGTTGTACGAGATTTCCTTGCATACTTCTCCAGTCGTTTATTTTGCTTTATTGTTGGACCTGTTTTGTTTGACATTTGTTATTAAAACAAATCGACCATCTACCGGCTGCTTCCACTCCTTGCCTGAAGACACCTCGCACAGCAAGAATCTTTCAGTGTGTATGGGCTTTAATAATTAAAGCGATTGACTAAACTAAAGAGGGTTGGCCATCAGGGGAACCATCAACATTAATGTGTGTCATTGAACAAGTGCATTAATGCAAGTGTCATTGGACAACATAAGTGTGTTGCAGTCCATTTATATAAACTGTCTATGGTTGAGAAGTTTTCCGTCATTTCTGCCTCAGGTGTTGTGTTACCATACATAAGATGATTTCTTAGGTTCGTAGCCAACAAACACGTGGCACTAGTTTGTTGGCAGTACTGCGGTTGGACAAATAGTACACCAAAGTGTCTGAGAGCAAGTTACTGAATTCTTCAGAATCGGAAATATGCCAGTTTTTTAGCCTAGTATTAGCACCTAACTGGCACTCTCTGTATCTCTACATTTACTACCAAAACACTGCTTGATCCCTTGGCAGAACTCTGACCAGAAAGAAATATGTTGTTTGCTCTTTACACAGAAGCTAAAAAGTCCTCCTGGTGTCTGAGCACCTTCTGCCATCTCATTTCAAGCCGCATATTTCAGGTTCATGGGTTGAACAAGATCTGACACGCACACAGCCTTACCATCACAGTGTTGCTGACTGACTACTAACTACTCTCCACATCTTTTCTTAATAGAAAGAAGCCTGTCAAAAGGCATTCACAGAGAAATATCAAGATTCAACTGCAGGAACGTTGTGTGTTTTAGGGAGGCAATGTGAAAACCAGGAAGTACATTCAAATTTAAATACAGTGGTATAAAAAAGTTTGGGCACCCCTGATCATTTTGCAATAATTACTTAAACAAAAGTAGGCAGGTGCATAAATTTGGACACCCTTGTTGTTTTATTGATTTGAATACCTTTAGCACTAATTATTGGAACACAAAATTTGTTTGGTAAGCTCATTGACCCTTGACCTACATACACAGGTGAAGCCAATCATGAGAAAGGGTATTTAAGGTGGCCAGTTGCAAGTTGTTCTCCCCTTTGCATCTTCTCTGAAGACTGGCAACATGGGAGCCTCAAAACAACTGTCAAATGACCTGAAAACAAAGATTGTTCAACGTCATGGTTTAGGGGAAGGGTACAAAAAGCTAGCTCAGAGATTTCAGCTGTCAGTTTCCACTGTGAGGAACATAGTGAGGAAATGGAAGACCACAGGCACAGTTCTAGTTAAGGCCCGTAGTGGCAGGCCAAGAAAAATCTCAGATAAGCAGAGGCGAAGGATGGTGAGAACAGTCAAACTCAACCCACAGACCAGTTCCAAAGACCTACATGATCTTGCTGCAGATGGTGTCACTGTGCATCGTTCAACTATTCAGC
>NC_024327.1:8347169-8350364 GCF_000523025.1 Cynoglossus semilaevis | reverse complement strand
TTCCTCACAGTGGAAACTGACAGCTGAAATCTCTGAGCTAGCTTTTTGTATCCTTCCCCTAAACCATGATGTTGAACAATCTTTGTTTTCAGGTCATTTGACAGTTGTTTTGAGGCTCCCATGTTGCCAGTCTTCAGAGAAGATGCAAAGGGGAGAACAACTTGCAACTGGCCACCTTAAATACCCTTTCTCATGATTGGCTTCACCTGTGTATGTAGGTCAAGGGTCAATAAGCATACCAAACAAATTTTGTGTTCCAGTAATTAGTGCTAAAGGTATTCAAATCAATAAAACAACAAGGGTGCCCAAATCTATGCACCTGCCTACTTTTAAGTAATTATTGCACACTTTCTGTAAATCCTATAAACTTCATTTCACTTCTTAAATATCACTGTGTTTGTTTGCTATATGATATATTTAATTGAAATTGCTGTTCCGAACAACCAATGATCCATAAAGAAAACACTTGAAAATGATCAGGGGTGCCCAAACTTTTTCATACCATTATATATAAAGGGCTTCAAAGGTGAACACTGAATCCCTGACTGTTTACACCCATATTCATCAAAAAGAAAAATCTTCACCTTATTAGTCGCTGTTGCACTGGAACCAGGCACCACAGGAACATTAGTGACCTGCACTGACAAATAGTCATTATCAATGAGAGGCCACGCACCCTCCACTTTACAAGTCTGGAAACTGTCCTTAAATGTCCTCAGGTGTGGGTCTCCAAACAGCCCGCAGAACAGGTACCCAGGTCGAGAGTTGCTATAGCTGTGGGAGTGTGTGTGTGAATGTGCATGTGTATGCGAGTGCGTATGGAGATGCTGTGTGCGACTGTGGTAATTGCAGAGCTCTGGCTGGATCTCAGGGTGTGTGGACGATGTGGGCCCATCTCTGGAGCAGTTCCTCTGGCTCATGAGGTCTGAGATGCCCAGAACAGTCGAGTGGAAGACCAGGTTTCCCCGGCAGGACTTGGCCGTCCTCTGGGTGCAGGCAGAGTATGCACGTAACGCCTTGCAAAATTCAGTGTGAAAGCCATCCACAGCCAGCATCAGGTGGGATGTGAGGGAGACAAAGTCAGTAGTGCACTTCTGGATGCGACACTGCGGGGCGACCACTTGACCGAGACCTGAAGAGGAGAAACAGAAAACATCAGGTTTTAAATCCTTTCTTTTGAATAGAGGAATATAACGCACCAATTTTTTTTAACACTAGATGCCAAAGGTTGTCTACTGCAAGTAAACTTTGATCTGGAACACACAATGCTACCATGTTGTTACAGTGCAGTGGTCTAATAAAACAGGACAAAAGAAACGGCCGCTCATTCAGTCTTGATCAATCAGCAGTGCCGCTCAGTGACTGTAATAAACCTTAAAAGTAATAACCCAAAGAGCAGCCACAGAAAAGATAAAGAAGTATTTCCCACAGAGTTAGATAACTCTGTTTACTGCTGTGAAGCAAGTGAAAAGACAGTTACAAATCTTTAACAGGGATAGTGTTATATTGATAGAGATAAGTGGACAATACAAGGTGTGTTTGACCTGAAAATATTACCAGGATTTTTTTTACTCAGATACCCACTGGTGTTCAGCCAGTTCTGACAAAGATGTAGCACCTCTGGCAAAATGGAAATTACCTTGAAGAGGCCCCTCTTCATGTAATGTGTTTTTGTTGGAAGAATTTCATTTATTATCATTGCTTTATGCTGTATTATCTCTTTAAGAAACTGCTTGCTTCCTATATTTACTCCAGTGTGTGACTGTCGCTTTAAGAAACTGCTTGCTTCCCATCTTATCTTGTCACACCCCCATTCTCACATCCAGCTTCTTACTCCATATACTCACACAAAATCAAATGATATGTAATCTGATGCTTTTATAAACTAAATAAAAGAGCAGAGGAAGGGTGCAGCAACTCGGACTTGATGAGGAAGCTGCCAGAAGAGTAAGCTGCACTCTCACCTTGCAAGAAAAAGATCAAGACATCTTTTGTGTTGTTTACTTTGTCGTCATTTATGTTAAAATAAACCTGACATAACTTGGTCCTTCGAGCCGGGTGCCAACAAATTAAGCAGAACCTAAGGATTGGGTGGAGAACGACTGAAGACCGTGCACGGTCAGAACCAGGTTCTGGGGAAAGACCTGGGGAGTGAATTCTCACTCAGGCCAGAACTCCGACACCTGATCCTGGGCTGCTGATTGACAGCATCTAATACCAGAATAAGACCGAAGACCGTGAGAAACAATTTTTTATTACCAGCGCGTGGTTGAAATATGGGTTGGAGTCCCTGGGCAGTAATCCCTAGAACTAAGTGGGTTGAAAATCCCTGGGCAGCAAACCCTAGAACTAAGCGGGTTGGAGTCCCTGGGCAGCAGTCCATAGATGCCAAAGGCCTAATAAAGAGTGAATGTGACTGAGGAGGAATTGTGATCGAATCAGTGGGCAGTATGAAACCTAACGGTGTAAACGTACAACTGCTGATCAGTTAAAGTAGATCACAAGACCAACTATTAAGAATTTTTGGGGGGGAGGTTTTTGAGGGTTTTTTTTTTTGCACAGCGTAAAATAACAAAAATTAAAAATTAAAAAAATAAATCAAAATGGGGAACTCCGGAGTTTAAAGGGGATGTTAAGTACATGTCTAGGTACAATTCAGATTCATTCAAATTCAAATGTGAAGATTTAAATAATTGGCAGAAAAAGTACAATTTTAAAGGAAAATTAAAACAGGAAGACTGCAAAGAGCTTGTGCTTGCCATAAAAAGAGAGGCAAAAGGCAATAAAAAAAAGAAAGAGAAGCTTGGGCTGAGTGCGGCTGAATGTTGGCTTAAACAAGCTTGTGCAAGAAAAAATGGAATAGAACTGAAACAACTAAAAACAGAAGCAATGCGTCAAACGAGAGAAAAAACAAAATTATGTATGTCAGACTTGAGGACAATGAAACAATAGCATCAAACATACGCAAGAACCGAGTGTGCTGATAAAACGTCTCCAGTTTTAGATGATGCTGAGATAAAAGGAGATATAACATGTGCTGATACAGCAACTCCACTTTCAGATAATGCAAATACAGAAGAACATATGACACGTTCTCAACCCTCCCCTCCCTCCCAACCTTTGTATCCAAATTTAAAACAAACCAAAACAAGAGCCGACAAATTCAATAGCTGAAAATACCAGATCAAAGAAAAC
>NC_024327.1:8345763-8347114 GCF_000523025.1 Cynoglossus semilaevis | reverse complement strand
ATTTTGATGATAACATTGCAGACGCCTTTCCCATGATACAAGTGCAGGATCAGCACGAGATCCAAATGATCCAAAGGCACCACTCACTATAAAAGCATACAGAACCTGGGTGGAAAAAAGATGATGTGATAAAAGCAACCGCAGACGTCGCATCATATAAGCAGGACCCAGAGAAATGTTGTGCAGATATGCAACAGTTAATTAATTCCTACTGCCTGAATGGAGCTGAATTTCAGCAGGTTTTTCAGGCAGTAACAGGTAAAGACTGGGCTAGAGTTAAAGGTGATTGGAATCCAATGACAGGATATCCTCCGACACCACTTCAACCTGAAAGTGCAGAATTAAAAGATAGAATGTGGGTGGTTTTTCAGAGAATTAATATTGCATATTAATAGATAACAGAACAGATAAACTATTTGATGATTATAACTCAAGAATGGAGATGGTGTTTAAACAAAACAGTGGAATAAATTATAATGGGGATCAAAACAGCCCTTATCAGCAACAACTGAAAAATTAGTTACTGCAAGGGTTGTTGCCAGAAACTTCTTTGCCCACTAAATCCCTTACTGATTTTATAACATTGGCAAATCAAACTGAGGAAGTAGCTAAAAATAAGAAAAAAGCTAAAGCTACAGCAGGTACTTTTTATGAGTCAGAAAGTAATGAGGAAGTGTTTTATCAAGGAAAAAGAGGCAGAGATGTAAATCGTGGTAAAGGCAAGGAAGGAGAGGAGTTTTTAGAATTGGAGGAATAGGAGCAAGAGGAGGCAGAAGTAAGTCAAGAGAAGGAGAATACTGGAATTGTGGGAAAAGGGGGCATTGGGCAAGAGACTGCAGAGCCTCACTAAAAGGGAGAGAGGACAGAGCATGACTAAAAAGGAAAGAACAAACAGAAAAACATTTTGATGAAATTGAGACATTAGTTCTGAGCGAAATTACATGCAGCAAGTACGGTGACCCATGTTTCATTAGCAAAACAAAAAGGACCGTCATGGCAACGACTGGGTGTGATAGCTACTTCAGCTGTATACCGTCTTGATTGGGAATGGCAATCAGATAACACCAACTACAGCCCTTCACTGAACTTGTGGAAAATTCCACTCAATTGGGTGGCAAGGGCAACGCCTGCAACACACATAACAGATACAGAGAAAATGTCCTGACAAATTCTGCTGACAAAAGAAGAAGAGAACCTCTTATCAGAAATACCGACAACATTATGGTCACAAGGCAATGCGGATGTAGGACTATTAACAACATGCAAACCAGTGAAAATAAGACCAAACAGTGAATATAGACCATGCGTAAGACAATATCCAATCAAACCAGACGCAAGAGAAGGTATAAAG
>NC_024327.1:8338067-8340285 GCF_000523025.1 Cynoglossus semilaevis | reverse complement strand
AGGTCCTGCTGACGACGCCTACAGCCATAAAGATTGCTGAACGACCATCTTGGATTCATTTTTCGCATTGCAAGAGACAGAGGTTCTTAGTACAGGATCCAATTGGTTGAGGGGAAGTCGGACTACAAAGGGGTGTAGCTATACAGAAGCTATACGTCTCAACGTTGGTGACGCAGGGAGATCCTCAGCCATTTAGCGTGATTACTGTATTGGGCTAACCATAGTCCTGCAGACATAAGATGATTGACAAAGAGAGTGAAGTGCTGGTAACCTCTCCTCTCAAAATGATGACGACAGAAGATACTCGACCCAAGCCAAAACCATGGCACCCATTCCCTAGATTGGGTATTTCACAGTGACTCTCTGTGTGCATATTGATAATCATAGGGGTCATCTTGATACTACCCATCATATTAATCCTGGAAGAACCACTGAGGAACAACACCACCACTGACCACCCATCAACGATGAAAGATCCAGCAGAGCAACACCATTCACACAAGAGAGTAAAAAGAGAAAACACTGAAGCAACTAATGATTCTAAATGTTTAAATAACTATGGTAGTATTACTTTTGAATATATATTAGGTAAGACAATGGCATACACGTTCGATCTGTGTTCAGTAATTAATTGCAACAATTTGAACAACACTTACAAACCTTATGACCTATATGTGTGTTTTCATTATTATGTCCATAGCCAATGTGAACAGAATCGGCTATCGGATGAAGGAGGATGGTGTGGAAATTGGAACATGGTAGTAGGATATACAGGTCAATGGATTCCCACAGTGTCAGATGGAAATGTATACAGAGACAAAGACATTTGGGATCAAGTGAAAATCCAACGTGTTATGAAAAACCTTGTATCGGGAGCCATAATGCAGGATAAGAAAATTTGGCATTCATCAATGATAAACAGGAGGGAAATGTTGGAAGAATTTCATTTATTATCATTGTTTTATGCTGTACTATCGCTTTAAGATACTGCTTGCTTCCCATCTTTACCTTGTCACACCCCCATTCACAACCATTTTCACATCCAGCTTCTTACTCCATATATTCACACAAAATCAAATGATATGTAATCTGATGCTTTTATAAACTAAATAAAAGAGCAGAGGAAGGGTGCAGCAACTCAAAGTTGATGAGGAAGTTGCCAGAAGAGTAAGCTGCACTCTCCCCTTGCAAGAAAAAGATCAAGACGTCTTTTGTGTTGTTTACTTTGTTGTCATTTATGTTCGAATAAACCTGACAGTTTTATATTATTATTATTATATTATGTTATTATATGATGTGTAAAAAGTAATTATAACCCCCTTGGTTCCCCATTGTTAGAATTAGTGAAATGATTAGGGATTTTTATATATACTATATATATTAATATAGTCAGCTTGGTTAGGCTAAGGCAATCTACCATACCTAACCCTACAGTAACTAGGCTGAACTGTGACGAACAGGACATGTGCTGTTTTCTTTTTTCTGCTAACAGTTCATGGACCAAATTGGTGCCGCCCGTGGCCGAGTGGTAACCCATGTTACCCCCATATCCTTGGTTATCTCTAAAGGTTGATGATATAGAAGTGCTTTAAGAATAAATGCCTTCTTTCTTGAAACAAATGCAATATATTTTTAACACATTTAAAAAATACTGTCTGTTTATTGTTTGTTGATGATAAGTAGGCCGAGGAATGGAGATAAATGAGTGATATCCTTTAATATCAGCCAAGACCAGATTCCTTTGTCTTTAATTGTCCCTGATTTTTGATCTATGGCTTCGCTCTGGGGAGGTCCTCTCCTTGAATCGCAACCTTAACGTGGTGGAGGGTTTTGAGTATCCGAATGAACCTAGGAGCTATGTTGTCGGGGGCTTAACGCCCCTGGTAGGGTCTCCCAAGGCAAACAGGTCCTAGGCGACGGATCAGACAAATAGCGGTTCAACCCCCCCTTTGTGATGAAGAAAAATACAGCTAAGAGGTTCACGTCGCCCGGATTGGCGTCACCGGGGCCCCACTCTGGAGCCAGGCCCGGGGTTGGGGCTCGCAGGCGAGCGCCTGGTGGCCGGGTCCTTGCTCACGGGACTCGGCCGGGCTCAGCCCGAACAAGCGACGTGAGTCCGCTTTCCAGTGGGCCCACCACCCGCAGGAAGGCCCACAAGGGGCCGGTGCCTTGTGATTTGGGTGGCGGTTGTGGGCGGAGACCACGACGGCCCAATCCC
>NC_024327.1:8316380-8334924 GCF_000523025.1 Cynoglossus semilaevis | reverse complement strand
AGCATATGCTTGTCTCAAAGATTAAGCCAGGCAAGTCTAAGTTCACCTTAACAGGGTCAAACCAACCGTTTATTACACCGAGAAGAGAAATAGAGGGAGAAGAAGAAAGTGGAGAGAGGGAGAGGGTTAGAGCGAAGGAGAGATTAGAGACCAGACCTAATGCATCAGTCACAGTGTGCTCCTATTAAATTAGAGCTGAGAGGGAGAAGGAGAGAGAGACTGGGCGGCTGCAGGGCAGGAACAGATAGACCAATACAGTAGCTTTCCTTAAGAACTGCTTATTGTTTTTTCACAGCATGGACAAATGATGGTATGATCTCAGAGTGGAGCAAAAGCATATTTTTCGCTGAAAGTGACAGATTCCTTCCAAATCACACCATTACCTAAAAAGTCACCACTGACACATAAACACACACAACATAAGCAAACAACACATTCCAAGCTCTTCTTTGTCCATTGATTGGATGTTGGGGGGGAATCAGTGGAGCTGAATCCCACCATTTGGGGGCAGTAGTGCTCTGAGTTTGACTGCCAAAGACAGGGCGCAGGCAGGCGCAGAGGCCCACTCACACAAGGATTCAAAATGTCTCTCCAGTCTGTGAAAAAACTGACACCGCAACCTACACACACATACACACTGTCTACCTTCCATGCGAGCTACTACTGCACAGACACTGTGAGCACTGAGGGCACATTGTGTGTCTGACTGCTGCACTGACAGCCTGCTTCTCTCCTACCTGTCCCTTATAACCCAGATACCACTTCTAATCTAATCAGAGCAGGTTTCTCTGAGGGTAACTGAAGCTCCAAAACACATAAAAGCGCACATTCAGTCACGCTGTCACAGCAGGGTGACGTAGTGAAAAGTGAACTGACAGTGTAACAAAAAGACACAGACAAAGGGTTTCTTAAAAAAACTTCACTGACGACAAGCATCTTCTGAAGTTTCAGGCGATTCTCCCAAACAAGTTAACCAAATGACTACAGAGCTTTTTTTGGAAATATAATTTTCTGTATTGATATATTTTCAAACTTTTGCTTTTCGAGGCTTTATCAGTCTTTCGTGAAGCCACTGGCCTCATATCTGGGTCTGTCTTTGCTGTACTTCTAAAGAAAAATCCCTTCAAATTGATATGTAAAACAGCAGGGAATGTTAAGATGTTCTAAATACATTTATTCAATCTTTACAATATATTCATTGTATTAAGTTTCCATATCAATTTATACAGTTATTGAATGCTGTTATTGTGCTGTACTAAAAGGAAAAGTGCTGAAGACAGGTGTGCATGCTGATAGTTTACATAACAGGATGATATGGACAGCACTGAATGGTACCGACTGTTACACTTGGAGATAGAGACGGGACACAGAACCGGTCAGAACTGGTTTCTTGCCCAAATAAGGAGACCGACGGAAGACCAACAAAAGACAAAGAGAGAAAACATCCGAACTGCATGGTCTTATCTGACTTGATTAACTACAGCATTTCCACATAGCTCCTATTGGTGGAGAATCCTTGTTTGAAGCAGTCTTTACCAATCAGTGCAAGAGAACACCACATGACTGTAAAGAGTTAAGGTACTGACCATTGAAGTTTGTGTGTGTAAAAAAACTGTATTTAAGCTTTGAGCACTGAGTTCCTCAGTGCAGTTCTGAATGTAACCATTGTTCTGCACTCCTTGCTGCAAGTAAAACTTTGAGATCTCGTATTTGATTCTTTACTTGATCAGATCTTTATTTGATCTTTATTTGAAATTCTTTGTGTGTAAACTGGGGTATGAACTAACAGCATTTTTTTTACAGTCCTAACTAATAGAAAAAGTTTCCTGACAAACACCAAGCCAGGGCCAGGAATACTGAATTGACTTGACAGCATATATCTGAGAAAAGAAAAAAGAACTCCTGTCAGGGTGGTTTTCATAAGTCCACAGTCTAGGTTGTTTGATCCCCAGATATATATATATCCAATAAAGACAGGCATAAATGTCTCACTGTTCCCTATGTGTTCCATATCAACCTCTCTTTTTCAAACTACCCCCCACCCCTCAACTGACTTGAGTATTTCACAAGTCTCATGTTTTCTTTCACTCAAGCATCATCTCCACTGATCTATTCTTGTCAGATTTTTTTAACCATCTTGAATTGTTTGCTTCTTTCAGCCCTACTCTGTTTTCAGCTCTCAGCCAGATCCTCTGACCGCTCTCCTCACCCTCCAGTCATCTCTATATCCACTCTTCCCCTGCATCCTGAGGCACCTTCTCTTCCATCAGTCAGAGGTTGAAAGATCCACCAGCTGAATATCCCAGTTTTTTGTTGTCGTTGTTGTTTGTCCTGCCTACAACTTCTTTGATCTCCAGAGTTCACAAAAGATCGAGTGGGATCGTGTCTTATCCAAGAGAATGGCTTGAGAAGTGCTTACTGATCACCTTGTTGTGTGCACTCTCACACAGTGAGTGCAAACCACAAAAACAGCACTGGAAGCTTTCATGGGACCTTTTCGGACCTTTCATGAGCTTATACAACACACAATCTTTCTCTTCACTGACCCATGTCAACAAAACAACCATCCTGCCTTTTAGTCACATATGGCCCACACCTGGTGTGAATGGAAACGTGCATACATGTAGTGAAACATACACATTTCACAAATTCGCAACATTATGTTTGGTTTCAAAGACTGTATATAATGCACATTATTTCCAGGTGATGCAAACGGAGCGGAATGTGCCAAGAAAGTCTTTGAAAAAGAACTGGGTCTCTCTGTTTCCATCAGGCTGTGTGATTGTGTTTGTGTGTGTGTGTAGAG
This sequence comes from Cynoglossus semilaevis, assembly GCF_000523025.1. NCBI lineage: Eukaryota > Metazoa > Chordata > Actinopteri > Pleuronectiformes > Cynoglossidae > Cynoglossus > Cynoglossus semilaevis. The sequence continues at coordinate 8,332,118 of NC_024327.1, read as the reverse complement.
GCAGTTTTGTCCTGCTGTCTAAACCATGTTAAACTAATTACCCGAGGTGTGACTGCTCAACAGACAGCTGCCACAACAGCCAAAACGACACCAACACATTGAGGATAAGACAGCTTTCCAACTAGTAAGTGTTAGGGTTTGTTTTTTTTTTTCTTTTCTTGCTTCTAAATACCTAAAGAAGTGTGTATCTCAGGAGTTGGTAAATTATCACTCTTGTTGACACCACAAAATGAGTCACATTAGCGTCAGTAATTCCCAAAAACGCTTGTTAACTTTTGGCTTTCAGTCAACAGGGTCTTTGTCACGTCTGTTTCTCTGCCACCTGTGATTGGCGTCAAATTTTTGAAGACAAACAGCCATTTATGTATAAGAAAGCACTGCTCGGTTTCCTTCACGTCTTCTAAGAGTTCCTGTTGTGCAACCCACCTCATCTGACACAGAGTATATGCTTTTGATTTTTTTACACCATTGAAAGTGTTTTTTCAGGTCATTTTTGCTGTAATGGAGAAATGTTTTTTTGTTTTGCTTTGGTTTTTTTTTTAAAAGACTCCGACTAAAAACCAAACTTTTGTCATCGTCAAGCAATGACGTGTTATATCTTGATATTAGAGAAAGCTGTGACCCTCTCTCTATCCCTCTCTCTATCCCTCTCTTTCCTTCCTCCATGAGCCATTAAGGGGCAGACAGGAGAATGACGGCCCAGGAGAGAGGAGAAACTCGATCCGTGCTCTGACTGCTGCACTGCCGCTGGAGAGAGAGCCATTGTCAGGCAGATCTGGGCCTAACACAGCCATTACTAACGCTAATAACTGCACTAATAAACTACCTCTGATGGCTGCGTGTCTCCTGCAGCTGAAAGAGCGCACGTCGGCTGAAGAGAGTGCGTAAAATAAAAACTAATCACAGTTGAGTTGCGACTCGTGGTTTGTTGCAGTGTGAAAGTACATGCAGTAGTCACTTATTACCTCCGTGAGCCCCGCAGCTCACAACGATGACCACCAGCAGCAGCGACCGGAAGCGGCGCATCAAAGACGGGGAGACGAGGCGCTCAGCCCCGTGGTAACTGCATCCGGCTCTCCCCATCCCCGTCCATGCAGGGCCAGGAGGGGAGAGTGGACGGAGCTCCAGAGGGCGAGGAGGGATGGTGTCCAGGCCTCCTTACTCCTTCTTCTCCTTCTTCGGGCTCTTCGTCCTCACTGTTCTCTCCTTCCTCGCTTCCTCGGGTGCGCATTAAAGCACAACTGCTCCACGGAATGCAGGGCGGAGGAGTGAAAAGGCAAAGAGAGGAGCAAAATATAAACACAAAATAATAAAAAGTAGAACCACAAGTGTCTCCAGGAACAAAGTCACTTTTCCCTGTGCAAATCCAGGCGGCGCTTCACTTCTTAGTCAGACTTTTGCTGGGGTTGTGATTTCTCTGCGCTTTCTCCTCTTTCTCTCTCTCTCGCGCGCGCGCGCTCTCTCTCTCTTTCTCTCAAGGCAGGGGTTTCTCCTCCTCCTCTTCACCTTTCACTTTCTCCTCCTCCTCTGCCTCGCTAACAAATCAATACCGAATCAACCAAACCCTATTGGCTACCCTATTGAAAACCCGCCTACAAAGCCTCGCGCACACGAAGGAAACAGTAAGATAAGTTAAAGATAATAGTTGTAAAACCTTGAAGATGCCATTTGTTACGTTCTGCTCATTGAAATCTCTCTATGTGTGAGTCAGATCCTGTGTTCTTTTATGGAGCAAATAGGAGAAGAGTTTTAGGCTTAACTCGTATTTATACGTATATTCTCTTGGGCCTATTAATAGCTAATACAATGCTTCTCTCTCGTTTTTTGGGGTTTTTATTTTTTTTGTAAATGTTTTCGTCAGTCTCCAATTATCCAAACTGTTGATTTAAGTGGTTAGACTTTCTTGTCGAAGGTTTAGTAACCTTGCATGCGTCATATTTTCTCTTGGATATCTCTAAATACCTAATAGAATGCCTCTCATTTATCTTCTCATTTTCTTCTTGTCTTTTTCACTGTATCACTGTATTTTGCTGTTATATACTAGGACAATAGGTCATGTGATGACATCAAATAATTTAGAATTGCCCAATTGCAGAACTCACACCACTTGAGTTGTTCCGCTGTTCTCCTTTGACAATGGTCTTCACTTCTCCGTCTCTATCACGTCAGGGTCACCAATTGTTAGGTTCTGCTCATGTGTGAGTCAGACACCTTGTGTTCTTTTATGGAGCAAATAGGAGAAGATTTATTACAGAATCAGCAAAATAGGCAGTTCCAGAGCTCTGGGTCAGATCTACACGTCCCTGACAAACAGCATGGTATGTCAGTTCACGAAGTCTGACCAACTATCTTTCCTTGACCCAGGTTTTTAAGCATAACAGACAGAGTTGTGCACGCAAACGTTGTCCTCTTCTAATTGGATGTCCTTATCCATCTTTTTGGGATTCGGCTCCTCTTCTGCTGCTGTTGCTGGCGCATCCGTCCTGAGACTCACCGATTACCGTGACCTTCGTCACTCAGATGTACACACTATCATAATTTATAAAGGATTGTTTTGTTCTCCAAATGCCAGGTTGTTCTAGCCTATATCTTAACAACAGAAAGAATACTTATATCTTGTCATGCTACAGTTTTCACACAATTACACAAGTACATTTCCACTCTTTGTCACACAAATGCCCAGTGGTTTTCCATTTTTGACATTCTTTAACATTTATGACGCAATCATTTCACTATTAGTTAATCATAATATTATAATCCTAATAATAATCATATCTTTACAATTCCCCTTTTGGTCTCATCTACATGAGACCAACAACACTTGTTTTAAATCTGATGTTCTTGGTCAGATTTATAGTCATCAATTGGTGCCAAGGACATGGTCCCTGTTACCGTCATAGGCAGTTGGTAGGGTGGAGTAGGGTCCTGTCTCTTAATTGCTGCAACAATAATAGGGTTACAAAGAGAGTGCATACAAGGAATACATCATCCACATAATGCCAGTGCAAAGAACATTCCCATGACAGATAGTAGTACCGTCATCAGAACGTTTTTCCACTTTCCAAACGTTTTGTCCAACCACTTCGCCAAGGGATTCTCTACTCCCGAGTGTTCTGCCATCTTCTGTGATAGGGTTCGTAATCCATGCAGTGCCCTAGAGACTGAGTCGTCAGGAGCGGTATTATTTGAAATAAAGGTACAGCATTGATCACCAAACCTAGAGCAAACGCCTTCTTTTCCTGCTACCAGCATGTCCAATGCCATTTGGTTTTGTACAGTCATTCATGAAGCGGCGGCCAATTGTTCAAAGAGAAGTATGGCGTCTCTGGTGGCGTTTGCTAGGCGCTGAACATTATAATAGATATAATAATTCAATCCACATTTTTGTTAGGTGTTATGGGGAAAATTTCACTAATGATGGGAAGATTTTCAAAACCAGTAGCAATGGGATCAGCCAATTTATATTGATCAGGGACTCCTTTAGGGAAACCAATAGCATCAATATAGGTTTTTGAAGCAAAATAAATGCTTCAAAAGCAGCCCGTCTATTCCTATGGTTCATGGAGAATTTAGCAAGATGTCCAATAAGTGTCAGTGGCATAGCTAGCCTGACCATGGCACAGACACCTTTACACAATGATACCATATTCATCTACCAGAGCTGAAAAACCAGTAATTATGATTTCATGAATAAATAATTTATGTCGGGTGTCACATGACAAAATAACCTTTTGTACCTGAGGACGGACGCTAAGAATGAATCACTCACTCATTAAAAATAAATAAAGTTGTATTATATTGATGAAACCTGTGGGTCAGAGTCAGGGTATAATGGTGCAGGGACAGTGAACAGTACTGGATGGGCTGATGAACATGCAACACAATTTGTCATATTGAGAGATCCAGAGGTGGCCACCAGCCAATCCAACCACAGGTTTTCTGTCTTTATTACATGATGAATCTTTTCGGGAATAGATACGTTTGGGTTTCTTAGGCTTTTCTGTGTGACGTATGGTGTCTGCTGTCTTCCCCCGGGTTTAACAGTAGTTAATTTTATCTTTAAATCCAGGTACAGAAGACTCCCACCCACTTCCAGTCCATGCAATGACATTCAACCAAGTTGGACACCAGTACCAGCTTTTCCAGTGGCAAATGTAGTAATTATAGCCTTACCAATAGTCTCTATTATCATAACAGGAGAATACATCACAGATGTTAAATTGATATGTCGTTGCATCTGAGGTGATATGGGGGGTGTGCACCTTACTGCTGTATTTTGTGTTGTGAAAGGTGATATTACCGTGGATCATCGCTCATTGACTGTGTCTCAGACTCCATTCTCTGTTCATGTTCCCACCACAGGAGAGGCAGAACCAGTATACAGGCAATTACAAACAGGATACCAAATGGTTATTAGAAAACATTCAAATAAAAATAAAGACCTTTGATCTTTGTCTTGTAGTTTGGCTAGCAACACTGACTAGAGGGAACTTGTAACATTTACTTTTTACTCATACGGTACAGTTCATGAATAAGTATACAATAGACACTGATCTAATAATCTTATAGCTCTATATGTTTACTATACTGAGTTAAGCCTTTAATTAACACCCAAGCATGTTGTTCTTTCGTCACAGTGTGGGTGTGATGTTACCACAGCTTCTATTAGTTCAGTCCTTTCAGGTCAGCCTTGACCTGCAAACGTGTTTGCTGAGGATGGTCTTCTGCTGTGCACTGTGACCAATGATACCAGTTTCCTCCTTTTCCTTCCAATTGTACTGCGTGGGTCGTCCTCTGACCACTTTCGCTTGATCACCTTTAGGAGGACCCACTCCACAGTGTGAGGTGTGCTTGGTTGCTCTCCCGCTTTGGTCTCCATCACCTGTGTAGATAAAACTGAGACAAGTGCCGTTAGCTGGTCATAGTACGACTTATAAGTCAGGAATATGATTGCTCTGATTACTAGGCTGCCAGCCCCTGGCCCTGGAAACTGCTGTCCATGCATAAGCTGAAATTTATTAAATCCTGTGTTTAAGTTCACTGAACTTCGTACTGATATCAAAACCAGTAGCAAAGCATCTACCCAACTAAGTTTTGTTTGTGCACAGATTTTACTGATCTTACCTTTAGGTGTTTTTTTTCATCCTCTCTACTTTTACCTGGGACTGAGGATGATAGACTGTGTCAAATACATGTTTAAGCCCGAACCATTTCTCCACCTCCTGGAGTTCTTTGTTTTTAAAGTGTGTGCATTTATCAGATCTAATTATCTTTGGAGAACCATGGACAGGTATGTACTGGTTGATTAGAATTTAGAATTTGAGATTAGAATTTGATCACTGATTTTGCATCCTCTTTTTTGTGGGAACAGCCTCTGGCCAGCAGGTGTATGCATCCACTGCCACCCAGAGGTATCTGTTTCCGTTGACCCTGTCAATCATGTCTGTGTAATCTATAATGATCTCTTTTGGAGTCCTTGGAACAGTCAAAGAATCTAGCCCTGATCTATTGACTTAGTTAATCATGTATTGCTCCTATTACGCAAGCTGAATCTGTTGTGAGTGATGACATTGTGAATTCAATAGAGTTGATATATGCTACAGCAGTGTGTGTTGTCAGTATTACTAGCTGATGGTTCATGACCACATGTGCTGTTTTCTGCAGTAGTTTTGCTACACCTGCTACATGTCTTGTACAGGTGGGTGTCTATTTTCTGTGGAGTTAAGTGTTACGCTTATATACATTAATATCTGTCTCACACCCCCCTTTTTCTGAAACAGTACACCATTTATGTGCTGTTTCAGAAACATCCAAATAAAATGGAACAGAGTAATCAGGGATCGCCAAATCTGTCACATTGGACAGACACTGTTTGAGCTTAATGAAACTGTCTTCAGTTTCCACCGACCACTGTAACGTTCTCCTATACCCCACCAGCCCCAAAAATGACAGCATACTTTTTACAGTCAATTGTTTGGGATGATGCAATATGGAATCTCTGTGGGAAGGGGACACGCCTGTCCCCCTTGCTGATATTATTCTTCTTCCAAAAAAACAAGACGCCTTGTCTACAACACTGCAATTTTGGACGTGAGACTTTAAAACCTAAAGCATGGGTCTCAAACTCAATTTACCTGGGGGCCGCTGGAGGCAGAGTCTGGGTGAGAGTGGGCCGCGTAAGGGATTCCACAATAAAGTTTAAAAAAAAGTCCTCAAATGTTAACAGTTAACAGTTTTAATGATTTCTTCTGAACATGAAGTGTTTTGAACATGAATGGAACATTGAGTGAAAATCATGAACGGTTCTTCTGAACATGGCTCCTCTTGCCTACTCCTTGCTGCCAGATACTTGACAGCGCTTCTTTTCACAAATCTGAACCACATTTGGCTTGAGAGAGGAAGCAGTTGAGACCCTCAGTATGGCTTGAAGATGATCATCAGTAAGTCTAAGACCTGTACTTGGACTTATTGAAGTTCAGCTCAGTGAAGTTGGGGGGCAATTCTCTCAAAAATTGCCCATGCTTGTCTGCTTTTCCACTCATCTCCCTGAACTTGGCTTAGAGGTCAGAGTTGCATTGCAGGTCAATGAGCTCCATTTGAAGCACAGGAGGGGCATCTTGCACATCAAGGGTAAAGGGGTCCGCAAAAATTTGAAAAGTGGCTCTGTGCGTCTTGAAGTCTTCAAATCTGTGATCAAATTCCTTCTGTAGCTTCAAAATATCGTCAACATATTTCTCACCACTGAATGGTGTGCCTGCATCCACAAGTGTCTTGCATGCTGGGAAATGGCACAGGTTTGTCTGAGAGAGCTGGGCTTTCCATAACACAAGTTTTGTGGAGAATGCTCTCACGTTGTCATAGGCAGCGCTGACGAGCTGCCCCTGGCGTCATTTCCGGTTTGTGACGGAGCGTCCTTTAACCGGGAGAGCGCTCCCCACTCTCGAGCCAGAGCGAGAGGCGCCGGTCGGGGAGTGTCAGAGCAGCTACAGGTGCTCCGTCACACGCTTCTATCTGTAACAGCAGCGTACACGATAAACAACCCGGTAACAGTCGCCGTTCTTTTTGCGCTTGATCATGACATTCGTGGTAGAAAGTACGATAGATGGCAAGCGCAAAGGCGACTGCTGTCTGGCTGTTCATTACACGCCGTGCTGTTGTTGCAAGCGTGAAGTGCACGAAGCTGGTGTAGCTTAGCCTAGCCCCGACAAGGGACGGCCCGCGGGAGCTTGCTGATTGGCTCTTCGGAGGTCCAATTTCTCCCCGGGCCACACTAATATTATACCTTCATATTAAGGTGCGGGCCACAAAATATGGTACTGCGGGCCGCACTTGGCCCCCGGGCCGCGAGTCTGAGACCCCTGACCTAAAGGGTTTGGTACAGGGACAGTAGGAGTCGCTACAATATCGTTCATGTGCCTTAAGTCATATGCCATATGGTATTTTCCAGTGTTCTGCTTTTCAACAGGTAAAATATGTGTGTTCCATGCACTGGATGACTCTTCTAATACTCCGGCCCTCAACAGGCCCTCTATTGTTTCACTTATGCGTATTTCAGCTTTTGGTTTAGATGAGTACTGTATCTGCCAGATGGGAGTGTCATCTATAAGAGAGAAAGTTATTGGTGGAACAGCAGCACAGGACCACAAAGTGGACAGCAGGTTGTCCAGCATGGCTGCTGAGTTAGGGTGATCTGTTTTTTCTCTGCTATGGAAATGCTCAAAGAGAGAACAGCAGGCCGGGAATCTGTGTTGACACCCAATCAGTTTGTGGTTGTAATCTTTTGGTCATAGGACCAAGTTCTTTAGCCTGATGATCTGTGTGTACAGCTAGGGTCAAGTGTGGGACATTTCATACCACTGTAGTTGTTTGCTAGTTAAATCTACTGCTGCTGCGACTACCCCTTCAAGACCCATAAAAATGCAGGAGGATCTTATGTACCATTCCACACCTGCCAGTTCACTTTTAAATACATCGTGATAAACATCATTATTGTCACGGTCATAGTACAGAGTTGCATGGTAGGGGTCTGGGGGTGGAGCATGAGTAGCATCTCCCTGGGCCTCTTCCTTTCCCCCTTGGCCCATCCCGGAACCCTCCCGTACTCTGTCTAGGACCCCCCCCCAATAGGGCTGCTTCTGCCAATTATAATTTTATAATTTTTATATATTTTTTTTCTTTGCTGCCGCCAATTATAATTTTTAGGAGGCGCATATAACGCCGGGGCCGAACCTTGAGGTGGTAGCAAAGCAGGCTGAGGTTGGGGAGGCGGCTGTTCCACCATCAGTCTCTCCCCCCTCTGTCTTTTTATCATATCATCACTAGTCTGCTGTTGTATCTTATTATATGCCTTCACGTGATGTTTGAGATGTTTTTCCCATTTCTCAGTGTCACATCCTGGAGTATCAAGATTGGCTTCCATGGCAGTTTGTACTGGCCCTTCCATTCCTGTCATTACTGCTTTTCTAAACAATGTAGTCTGCAAAACATTTAAGCTGGGGTGGGCTCCGGTTATGTCCGTCCATGTATTTCTACATTTCAGGAGAAACTCTGGAAAACTCTCATTTTATGTTTAACCCTCCTGTTGTCCTCGGGTCAAAATGACCCGCCACTGTGGTAAAAACCAAATAAATATCCCCTAAATGATATTTTTTCAACTTGAAATTTGATGACTTTTCCTAGATTGACCCCAACATTAGAAAAAGTGAATTGTTGCCTTTGTTCATATTTCCATGTAAGCTGTACAGAAAAAGGTACAAATATTGTCTTCGGGTCAAAATGACCCAACAGTCAAATTGAGTTGAAATCACAGTCACAGAGTTAGTTACACACCACAGAATGTGAAAATGTTTTAGTTCTGTCTCAGATCAATCAGTAGCAGACGTAAACAAGACAAGACAGGTGGTCTTCTCGCGGACTGCACTGCCTGTGACTCGATCTGACCCAAATGTAACAATATTGCCCCTTGTGTGGACTCCCAGAGGCAATAAAGGTGCTGCAGATGACAGTACCCTGAATTATTTCTGTGCTGAAGCCATGAATGCGCATTATAACATTGAACAGGCTCTAGGGCTGATTTTTTCAGATGTCCAACAAGACAACCCTGATTCAGAAGAAGAATGTGGGGAGGAATACAACCCAGAGGATGATGAATCATCTTCAGAAGAAGAAGAAATCCCTGAAGCTGAGAGAGAGACTTTCCTTTCAAAAAACATCAAAATACCATGGTCCTTGGCAGCATATGACAAACATGGCAGGGCAACAAAACAAAATGTCATAAGGATGGCCCACAGGACCCACAAGGTATGCTGTTTCTCATGCCCATGACACTGTCTCAACACTCTACCTGTTTATCACACCAGCAATAGAAAGAATAATCCTGGAGATGACAAATCTGGAGGGTTTTCACAAATATGGAGACAGTTGGAAAAGGATGGATGAGACTGACCTGCATGCCTACTTAAGGCTGCTAATCTTAGCATTCAAAACTCCTTTTTGCACATTTCTATTCTTTCTTAAGCTATAGAAATAATATACAAATATTGCTTACCACCTATACAGTAAACAATAATACAATTGACAATGTCATAGCAACAAGTGGTGTCTCAAATAAATGCAGTCTTTCTGCCAGGTGAAGAGAAAACTTAGGTATTCACACAATTTGTGGTGAATGACAAGTTGTTTCTTCAAGCAAAATAAGATTTGGTGTTTAAAATTCATTTAAGCTGCTTATATTGAAAGTTTAGTGAAGACAGGTCATTTTGCACTAGAAAGAAGAGGAATGAAGGTCAGCCGCAGCAAGACAGAGTACATGTGTGTAGGAGTTTAGGTACTTAGGATCAACTGTTCAGAGCACTGGGGACTGTGGAAGAGAGGTGAAGAATAGAGTACAGACAGGATGGAACAGCTGGAAAATGTCAGGAGTGATCTGTAACAGAAGAGTGTCAGCTACGGTGAAGGGAAAGGTTTACAGGACGGTGGTGAGACCAGCCATGATGTATGGTTTAGAGACAGTAGCAATAGGCAGAAGACAGGAGGCAGAGTTAAAGATGCTAAGATTCTCTCTAGGAGTGACAAGAATGGACAGGATCAGGAATGAGGTCACTAGAGGAACAACACAGACAGGAAGGTTTGGAGAAAAAACTAGAGAAGCCAGATTGAGATGGTTTGGACATGTGCAGAGGAGGGACAGTGGATACATTGGTAGAAGAATGTTGGAGATGGAGCTACCAGGTAGGAGACAAAGTGGAAGGCCAAACGGGAGATATATGGATGCAGTGAGGGAGGACATGCAGATAGTTGGAGTCAGAGAAAAAGATGCAGAAAACAGGGTGAAATGGAAAAGGTTGATTTGCTGTGGCAACCCCTGAAAAAAAAAAGGGACAAAGCCGAAAGGAAAAGAAAAAGAAGAGCAGTTTCCCAGCATCAGCACTAAGTGTCAGCTGTAGAAACGTGGGTCAGCCATTTTGTTTTATTAGTCTTGAAGCAATTGTAGACCACTTTCCATACATGGTTTTTGAGCTCCATTGCATAGGTGGGCTGCATTCACAGCTTTCATGCCTGCTAAGTCTATTTTTGTCTTGCTCATACTGTTACACACAACTGGCTGAGCGCTCAAATGCAGGACTCAGCAGTTTGCAAAACATCTTTAATAGTGACAGGATCAGAAACCATAGTGAAAGAACTGTCACGTGCAGACATTGACATGGCAGGAAGCAGGCAGGACCCAAATACAGTTCTGGTGCAGGTAGTTTATTTGAAGGTTCTAAATTCCAAAAACCAGGACTGAAGCATACACAAAGTCGAGTAGAGCTGAAAACACGAAGAGAGTTGAGCACAGCAACAGACTTGCTCAGGAACAAACTAGAAACAGCTACAACAAAAAGCTCAACACAACACTGGCATGAAGGATACAGCGCTCACAAAGATAGCGCTCACAAAAACAGTCACTAACTTACACACTGACTCAATTACAATGATCCAACAAGGGCAGAGTGAGGGAGAGAGGTATATATACACAGGGAGCACCAGGTGACACAAGTGAGGCTAATTACAAACAGGTGAATGTGATCACACAGATTACCCAACACAGCAGGAAAAGGAAACAGACAGACATGACAAGAACTGGCTTAAGCAGAGTTTAGGGAAGGGTAAAAGCTAAAGGTAAATCTGAAGACGACTTGAACAAGTGCCGAGTAGAGTCAGGAAAGCGTTGGTGATTATTTACAGACAGGGAATTAAAAAGACATAGGTGGAGAGGATAGGGTGATCTGTGAGGCGGGAAATGCACACAGCTGCATGAGTGACAAGGGCGCCTCTGTTTTCTCTGGGCAAACACACACGCACACACACAAAGAGCAGTGCGAAGAAGACAACTGAAGGATGTAACAGGGCAGATGAGGATCATGCGGTTGTCAAATGGTTGGAGTCAGGGTGAGTGTTTGGCAGCTGTGAAACAAAGGCCTACTATTAAAAACAAACCCAATTCACAGCCCAATCTGTTAGAAAACTTGTTTTGTCAGCAATGTTGCCTGCAAACATTCCACCAAATAATCAGCCTTGTGATTCCACTGACGCTCATATAATTTTCTTTTCAAGCCTCTTTTTTTTTCTGATCATAAAAGCAGCACATGGTGATTAGCCTTCCTTAACCTCCTCTCTTTTCTCCCCTCTGCTGCTTTCTGTGCATATTCTTTGATCACATTACATACAAACCTGCCTCACACAGATGTAGGCGGGCACAATGATGTGCCGGTTTCCAAACATCCAGTTTCACACATACTTCACAGATATATGGAGTGCCGTAGCTGCAGATGGTCAGCTCTCATTTCCTGCTGGGCCAACCACAGCTTTTTCCAGCGGCAAACACCACTCTCACACACACGCACACACACACACACACACACGATGTGCACACTAACACACACAGCAGAGGAACCTATAAATCACTCATACATCAGAGCCATATGCTTATACCTGTCTGTGAGGAAGAAGCCCAAACGCAGATGAGCCCCTCACATTCCAGCAGCCTACAACCTGACAGATGGAGAAAGACAGGAAGAAAGAGGGTGGGGGTGGTGTAAAAAAATCACTTCCCCACTCTCTCTCTGTCTCTCTCTCTCTTTATCTAGCTCTCTCACTGTCTTTCCAACATACAGCTGTGCCTGCCTCTCTGTACCTCCTCCCCTATCCTACCCTCTCTCCCCCCTGGGATGGAGTGCTCACAGAGAGGCAGATGGGTGGAATGCATAATGCATTGTCTAATGGGGGGCTGGGATTGTTTGTATGTGTGTGTGTGTGTGTGTGTAGTCAGTCCATGGGGTGCAGGCTGTAGAGTCATTATAGATCTAATGGTTGTGTTTTAGTTGCTGCACCAAAACAGCCTCATTTCAAGTGCAAAAGCCAGATGAGTGTGAAGGGTTTCATTTTTCATGCTCTCTGTGTGTGTCACTTCATGCACAATGTCAGATCAGTGATGCAGTCACAACTTTACAACCGGTGTACAAATATACATATGTGTGTGTGTTCTTCATGTGTTTGCGTTAAAGGTTATTCGTAGGAAATATATTCTACAATGTTTGCTTGTGGTTTAGATACATAATCACTTTACCTCCTGCAGGGGGTGCTATGCATGCAGATGTAACACTGTCCAATTGGGATTAAAAAATTAGCACACAGCTGTACTCTCCATACATCAAAGGTGTCCATAGTTAAAGAACATGAACTTAAACTGAACAGATATCTATATTTTTGCTGCAAGGAATTGAAAATTGTTCTCTATTATGCAAAAAGATTTATTTAAGCATTTGATTTCTTAAAATATTCAGTATTGTTTGTGACTTGGCTAATTTAACAAACCCCTATCCACCTCTAATTATCTAGTATCTATTGTTCACTGTTGGGTATTTAACTTTTGTCAGTGGCAAAAAAAAAAACTTAAAACATTGACAGAGGGATGCATCCCTGCTCATGAGCAGAGGCCCAGTGACTTCATTAGACCAGATTCTACATGTTCATGTGATACAAATACTTGCAGACTTGTTCTTTTTAGTTTGTTTTTTTCTTTTTGGTGGTGACTTGCCTGGTCTGCTCACATTAACAGACTTTATTCTACAAATTACTGTGATTAGTGCAAGATGATGCCTCTGTATCAGTACATTTTATAATTAGCATGAAGTTGTGAACTAACAAGACCTACTCAGGCATAGGTAATGGATTTTAGACTGTTAATCAGTTTCCATGGTTGAGGCTCCTGCCTTACAGCCACACCAGTTAGATTCCCAGTGGTATATGTGTATGGGATCAGGGCAGATCAGGATTAGAGTAATTCCATCGTTTGTGTCTTAATGCGACTCTGCTCTGGACTGGTGAACAGTCCAGGCTCTGTCTCACATATGCCCCCATGACTGCTGGGATTCAGCCCAACTCCCCTGTGATCCTGAGAAGGATTCAATGCTAAAGGATAAATTAATGAATGTGATAATGAATTCAGAGTAAACTGTTTCTATTAACTAGCAGTTTTTATTCTTTTTTTACAGAACGTACAAGTTAGTCACTCTTAACATACAAACAACATAATAAACTGTATGGCTAATATTTAGCCGCCCCATATTTGATGAGTATGTCTACAATATTTGTAAGGTTGTGAAAGTAATATAGAAAATATCTATAAATTGAATAAGTCTAATACAAGACAAGCTTAACTGGGCATTTTCAACAAATATTTTACAAACATTTATTACATATTTCACATTAAGAACTTTCATCCAGGTACTGTGAGAGTCTCCTATGCTTTCATACCAGCACAAAACAGACAGTCAGTCAAGCTTTAACCGTTGATCAGCGTAACCATGCATGTAAACGAACTGAGTAAAAAAAAGACTCAATTGCTGCATGATGTCAACTCTATAGAGAGACTCTATAGAGAGGTTATATTTGCTGGCTTATGAAGCAAGTGATGCTTAAATCACAGCTGAGTGAGTGATTGAGTGCTCAGTGAACTGAGAAATGTAGGTAAGGTGTAAACTGTCTGAACAGGAACTGTTTGTACATGAGACATTCTTTCTCCCCCTCTCTGTCTGAATACATCAATGCCTTTATTATGTCTGTTTGTTTAAGGTGAAACACTTAAGATTAATTGTGAATAACAGATGACGAAATGAGCTGAAATGTGTGATGCAGACTGTGCAAGAAGAGACGGGTGTGTGTCTGTGTGTGTGCGTGTGATTGCATGCATTTGCATGTTCTCTTTGGAAAGCTGTGTGTCTGCACTTTGGGCAGCGTGTAAATCTGAGGAGTGGAGTTGGAAGACTGAATCCCTGTCTGATTCCTTAGCTGTTCCTGCAGCAGTTTGACTGCATCGCACTAAGAAGAATTAGTTCATTGTACAAAAACAGGCCAGCAAGCAGTGAGAGCTTACTGGCAGTGAATAGGGGGTTTTCTTCTGCAGATCAGTGTCCAGCTCCCAGATGTAGCCTCTCATCACAGAGAGAAACAACGTGAGACAGAGAAAGAAACTCCACACCAGCAGCTGTTGGGCTATAGATGACTCTTCCATGTGTTCATGTCTCACTGGAGATCCATAAAGGCTGACCACTGCAGCCCGGGAGTCATCCTGTGTTACTGTATGTGTACATGTACGTGTTCGTGTACATACATATGTATGTGTTCTTGAAAAATATTAAACACGGGGAAAAAAAACTGTTTATATTCATGAGAGCTTCCACATGTCCCACCTACACCATATCATTTTAGTGTTCCCTTATTGCCAGTCTTGTATATAATTCTCTCTCTCACCCATAATCTCTCAGCCTCTCTCGTCCTCTTACAATATGCCATGAAGTGCTTGTGCCTCATTTTCTGTCGAGAAAAACACTGGCTCAGTGCTCCTCCTCCAAAGGGGATCCAGCTGTGGGCCGGGGATCATGGGACTGAGTTTCTGTGATAACCAGACATCATTGCTGAATACTGACACTAAAATAACAGACAATTTAACAGTAATTTAGACAGAACCGTTTTTGAACCATGTCTAAAAACCTTTTCAACAACAGTGTTGCTGTCAGAGCTTTTCCATTTTGGAAAAAAAATGAAATAAGTGTAGTCGGAATTTTTTCTAAATGGTAGTAGAAAGTCGATCTGTAGTTCGTTAAATCATTTTATTTAAGAGGTTTGAGGACAAAGGGGATTGAAAAGTTCGAACAAGTGGCATTCTGGAAACAAATCGAATTATCAGGTTTACTGATTATAAGATTTGGTATTGAAGGGCATCAAGTTGTTGCTTTGCGAGCAAGGGCAGGCTGTTTATCCTGAACCAATGTGAAGAACTGACTGTTAAATATAAACAGTTAACCAAAGGAAAAATCTAGACTTGTCTCTGTCTGCACTTAGTATGAGAATAAAATGTATTGTTGTGGCAGGCACTGCAATAGATGCCTCTCACCCTACAGGACTGTGGGCTGGGGGCGTGGTTTACGGTGCCTATGTTTTGGCGCGCTGAGTTGTTGAAGTTCGGTTGTTCTGCGCTTTTGGAATAAAGAGTAAACTCACTCCCGTCTCCTGCGCTTTCTTCGCTCTGCTACATTGGTGACCCCGAATTGAACATGTTCGAAGCTGCAGAGGATCGTGTCTCCTCTTCAGGCATGTCAGCGGAACATTTACAGCCGGTCGCTTTTGCTGCGGCCGTGAAGCTTCCTGAATTTTGGCAGAACGACCCGGCTTCGTGGTTCCAACACGTAGAAGCAC
>NC_024327.1:8307134-8316177 GCF_000523025.1 Cynoglossus semilaevis | reverse complement strand
TGTAACGGGCGCGCATTGTCTTTGACAGTTTCTATCAGGTTGGATGCACGTCCGTTAACCCCTATACATTCTGCGTTGTGTTCTATGTTGCGCCGAATGAAGGAAGGACTCGGATCACGACCAGCTGTTGGTTGTTCTTTTAATGAAGGCAGGACGATGGATTTGTCTCTGTACAAATCAACAGAAAAACATATAAGGCTCTGTAACATGCAGTCTCCTCCACACAGCACACAGGTCTCAAGCTCCTCCTCTCAGCTAGTCTGGCGCGAACTGCACGTACATACAGTACTAATACAACTAATATAAACACATGTGAACACTATGTCAAATGAATTGTAATAAACATAATGCACATACCTGTACAAATCAACAGAAAAACATACAAGGCTCTGTAACATGCAGTCTCCTCCACACAGCACACAGGTCTCAAGCTCCTGTTAGCGAATAAGCATACAGAAAACCCTGTAGACTAGCATGTGGAAACATGTCTACTTTAACTTGCAAAAAGTCAGTTTACAAGCTTTATATTCAATTGGCACATTAACTGCATGTTTACAACCTAAACCGAACATTTATACATACATAAAACAAGGTTTACATTGTCCAAAAACCGAAATAAATGTTTAAAAGTGACGAGCAAAATAGTAACATTACCTCCTCTCAGCTAGTCTGGCGCGAACTGAGAGAAGCACCCGGATGACGACGAGACCTGCGATCTCTTAAAGTGGCAGTACAGGTCTTAACACCCTGACCTGAATACAACATTTAGACATAGAAATAGGCAACAAAACACATCTCAAACATATAGAAAACAACATTCATCAGGATTTGGTGACATTTCAAATGTAAAAGTAAAGTTATAATTTCAACCTGGTTACATTCACCCCTCCTGAAATTCACCAACATCCTGATAATGGAAAGACTCAGGACTGCAAAGAGTGTACAATAAGTCTACTACTGACACAATCTGGCACAAATGAAACAAAGGACCTAGTCCACAGTCAACTTAAAAGTTACCTCACATACAAGGTTCAGGGAAGAAAGAGGTTGATCAGATCTCTGAATCCCCTTAGCTTAATGTGACGCCTGATACGCCACACAACACTTGGCCCAAAAACAGACATTTGCATGTAGCAACGCTCATAACTTAGCCCTTAAAAAAAAACAACAACAAAAAAACATGTCCAAATAACATTACCAACAAATATGAAGGCACATCTCTACAAAGAAATGAAAGATTGGGAACGGCTCCTAAATAAAATGTTTGATCCCCTCAAAAATGGTTTCTGAACCATGGATTCGATCAGTCTGTTCACTGATTTCACTACTCTCCCTGCACGTGTTCTAACATGACCATCAACTGCAGTGTGTGTGTGCGGGTCAGTGTGAACCAAGACGTCAGCATGTGGTGAGTGTGAAGTGTCTGAGGGTGGTGCAGGTGAAATGGATGGGCAGTCAGCAATGGCACCAGCAGGACTGTGTACAGGAGTAGACTGGACCAGCTCTTCTGAATCAGCCGAATCAGATTCAGCCGGGACGTCAGGTGAAAAAACTGCAAGCCTCTCTCCATCTCCGGAACTAGACAGGTTCTGTGCACTGTCATCTTGGGTCAATAACTCAGACACTGAGGCTGCATCATCGCCACAGTCGCAGTCTTCCTGATCAGACTCCTCACTGGTCAAAGACTGATCATTTGCATGGGCATTCTGGCTCTCATCCGACCCAGAGAGTGGCAAGAAGTTGACCTCCAACAAAAGATTCCTGTGCACAACTCTTGTGTGTCCCTCTGCATCCTGTATTTTGTAGACATGGATATTGGGATTTGCACCAACAACTGTGTACACTCCATCCTCCCATTTGTCGGCCAACTTCTTCTTCCCCCGTTCTCCTTTATTTGCTACCAAGACACGATCTCCCACAGACAGGTAGGTACCCTTGACACGTCTGTTATATTGCCGGGCCTGGTGTTGCTGCTCAGTGGAAGAATGTTTCTGGGCGATTTCCATAGCACCTTTGAGGCAGGAGAGCAGGGACTTGGCATATGAGTCATAGTCAACAACTCCTGGATCGTTCAACGCCTGCTTAAACAGAATATCCACTGGCAATCTGGGTACACGCCCAAACATCAAGAAGAAGGGCGCATAACCCGTAGTCTCATGAACGGTGGCATTATAGGCAAACGTGAGAGTCTGAATTTGTTGTGGCCACTGATGTTTTTCCTTAAGGGGAAGAGTACGGAGCATGCTGCCCAAAGTGCGATTGAATCGCTCTGTCCCCCCATTGCCCATTGGGTGGTAGGCTGTTGTGTGAGATTTTGCAACACCGGCCAGATGAAGGAGCTCTGCAATCAACTTGCTCTCGAAATTGGTGCCCTGATCGGAATGTATTCTCTCAGGGAAACCGTAAACACAGAACACATTGTCCCAGAGCTTCTTGGCGACCTGCTTTGCCGTCTGATTGGCACAAGGGAATGCATGAGCAAGTTTGGTGAAATGGTCGGTGACCACTAGGACATCCACAGACCGTTGCTTGCTGTCCTCCGCCGACCAAAAATCCATGCACACTAACTCCATAGGAGCGGAGCTCTTGATGCTTTCCAAGGGTGCACGAGCAGCGGGTTCTGGTGACTTTCCAAACACACATCTCTGACAGCATTTGACATGTGCTCTCACATCCCTCTCCATATCAGGCCAGTAAAATCGCTGCCTTGCCAATGAGAGAGTACGGTCCTGACCCTGATGACCTGCCAGATCGTGAATGCCTGACAATGCCTTTTCCTTTAGACTCAGAGGCAACACATATTGAGATCTTCTCTGCTTGGACACGGGATCTCTCGTCACCCGATACAACACTCTGTCATGGACTTCCAGCTTGTCCCATTGCTTGAACAACCTGAGGACTTTTAAGTCAGCGCCATGCCTTTCACGCCTAGATGGTCGCCTCCTGGCTGCAACAAAGGGCAACACCTTAGAGATGCAGGGGTCTTGCTTTTGACTCAGCTGCAGCTCCTGGGCAGAGAACATGGGTGAAACATCCTGACCACTCGACAGCTGTTGGACATGTTGGGCCAGACAGAGTGCTCTGGACTCCGCTGCATCAATCCAGTCACAGTGTGCCTGACAGATAGCTCGGATCTCAGCTGAATCACACACCACCATGGGACTCCAGTCTGTGAGCTGGGTATTTCCGTTGCGACGCACTGAGGGTCTTGCTTGCAAAAGCAACAGGTCTGGCCTTGGACTCTCCTTGTGGCACTTGGGAGAGCACCGCTCCAAGTCCATCCAATGACGCGTCAACTGATAGGATAAATGGCTCGTCAAAGTTCGGATGGGCCAGCACAACACATTCCAACAGCATGGTCTTCAACTGGTCAAAAGCATTGCTACATTCCGCTGACCAGTCTGCAGTTGTAAGCTTACGATAGACACCTAGAGGCTTCCTATCCTTAGCTGACCGTCCCCGTCTCTTCTGTCCAGCCGTAAGTGCGAACAAGGGCTTCGCAATGGAGGAACAGTTTGGGATGAAATGCTGGTAGTAAAATACCATGCCGAGAAATGATTTGATTCTCCGGAGAGAAGGCGTGCACTTATCGTCTTCCATGAGGTCTCTGGTAGATGGTTATTCACGTTGCTCCGCTCTGAGGGTCGTGCTTGCAAAAGCAACAGGTCTGGCCTTGGACTCTCCTTGTGGTACTTGGGAGAGCACCGCTCCAAATCCATCCAACTGATCAACTGATAGGATAAATGGCTCGTCAAAGTTCGGATGGGCCAGCACAACACATTCCAACAGCATGGACTTCAACTGGTCAAAAGCATTGCTACATTCCGCTGACCAGTCTGCAGTTGTAAGCTTACGATAGACACCTAGAGGCTTCCTATCCTTAGCTGACCGTCCCCGTCTCTTCTGTCCAGCCGTAAGTGCGAACAAGGGCTTCGCAATGGAGGAACAGTTTGGGATGAAATGCTGGTAGTAAAATACCATGCCGAGAAATGATTTGATTCTCCGGAGAGAAGGCGTGCACTTATCGTCTTCCATGAGGTCTCGTACTGTCATCTTAGTGATGACCTCCACCTTGGCAGGATCGACGGCCACACCCTCACCATTAATGACATGGCCAAGGAAACCGACTTGTTTCTGAAGCAGATGGCACTTCTTAGGGGCCAGTTTCAAGTTGTTCTCTCGCAACCTCTGAAACACTGTGCGGAGTCTGGACAAGGCCTCATCAGGTGCTAAGACAAGAAGATCGTCAAGATAACAGGAGTTTGGTGAAGTTCATGTCCCCAAAGACCCCAATCATCATCCTCATGAAGGACGCTGGGCTGTTACACAGTCCCTGTGGCATGCGATTATATTCATGCAGTCCAAGGGGAGTCGTGAAAGCCGTGTACTTCTTGTCGTCTTCGTGCATCGGGATGTTGAAGAAGCCAGAAGTGAGGTCCATCGTGCTAAAGAGGCAATTGCCACCAAGAGCAGCCAGACAGTCAGATTGGTGCGGTAAAGGATGAGCATCCTTTAAGGTTCGGGCATTCAGCCACCTGAAATCGGTGCAAATCCGCAACCCACCATCTTTCTTCCACACCATCACCAGTGGTGAAGCATACTCGCTTGAGGACTTCCTGATAATCCCTTTTTCCTCCATATCAGTGAGAACTTGCCTCAACTTCTGATAGTGGGCTGGAGGGACTCTCCTGTATGGCAAGCGAAAAGGGCGATCATCGGTGAGATGAATGCGGTGTGTGTATCCCTTGACCTCACCACAGTCCAATGAGTGCTTGGAGAAGATGTCTTGATATTCAGTTAGCAGCTGTGTGAGCCGAGACTTACAGTCTTCACTGACCTGACATGAGTCAATGTCAATGTCACTTAGGCCTAACTCTGACAGGCTTTTAGTCAACTGATCGGCAAGAAAGGCACTGGGCGAGGAGTCGGGTTTCTGTTTCAGTGTGTCAGGTACTTGTTTCTCTGTATGAGATTGCTGTATCTCAATGTCAGGTTGTGTGTTGTCTGCGTCTGGTTGTTTCTCTGAAGCCTTATCTAGACCCTGAAAAGCATCTAGATCCTCGATTGCCAAGCATGGAAACACATCAGCCAATTTGCAATTTCTCTTCAGTGTGACAGCTTTGTCGGATGGGTTTACAACTGTCATTGGCACCCATCTATCACCCCAGAGAGGTGTGACAAGACGACCCACTAGAACACCTCGTGGCATGGCTTTGGAGTTGGTTGGCTCCACGACAACTGTGCTTCCAGGTGACATCGGCACATTAGCAGGAAGTCTACCCCAGACTAAGTGTTCATGCCTGGGTAGGAGTGTCACTGCTTGGGTGAGCTTGACAGTGCCTATTTTGTCAGGAACCTCACTTCCTCTCCAGCGCTCAACATTAGTGAACATCGACAGGAAATGCTCAATTTCGGGGTCAGACTGATGCTCAGGTCTGGATGCCATGTTCCAGTAGTCATCATCACCCTTCAGGACACGAATCACATGTTTGATGATATTTGAGCCCAAGATGAGATCGTCATGCTGACCAGGCACAACTAAGGTAGGTACGACACAGCGAACACCGTAAAGCTGCATCTCCAAGTCATAAAAACCCTCAGGTCGAGTCTGCAGACCACCACAGCAAATCAAAACGATATTTTCTTCAGGGTGCTGCTTCTCAGGCAAAACACCAGCAGAGCTGAGTCTCTCTACTGCATGTTCACTGATGCTACATGCCATAGAACCAGAGTCCAACATGCCTTTAAGCTGCACACTGTGATTGACAAGGACAGGAGCATAAAACAACTCACTGAAAGCTTCGATCTTCTGCGTGGCTTGAATGACTATTCGAGTCCCCTTAGGTGCTTTGGCACAGCAGTCCTCGTATAAATGAGCTGGGTCGTGTGCATCAGAGAGGGATTCATCCACAATACCCACACCGCCCCTCTCCAGGCGTGGGTTTTCTAGTTTAACTGTTGGTTCTGTCCACCAGCGCTGTTGGCAGGCTGAGAGCGGCGCTGGTTGGTCTGATCAGGGCAGTCCCTCTTCCAGTGACCAGGTGATAAGCACTTTAAACACCTGTTCTCTTGCCTGCAGTGAGACAATGTGGAATGATCAGAAGTCCCACAAACCCTGCACACCTTTTGAAAAGAGCGAGGCACTGTGGCTTGAGCCCTGAGGTTAGCTGGCACTTGTGTTTGCTGTGTGACCAGTTTGTCTAACAAGTTCACCAAACTCCTCATGCAGACAAAGCCGAAAGAAAAAGAAGATGTTCACCAAACTCCTCATACAGGCATTGTCAACACTTGCAGTAGTCATGGGTACCGGAGATGGCATCGACGGTACAGTGGTGTTTGGAACTGGTATATTATCAGCTATAGGCGCATGACACTGGGAATGGACTTTGTGCTCTACTGTGCTCGGCTTAAGTGGCCCAACAGCTGCAGCTCGTGTTTTCCTTCCCTACATGTGCTCATCAAGCATCTCTTGGGTCTCACATGCCGACCATTTCTCTGCAGACTTGAACTTGAAAACACTTGCAAGAGGCTGGTCTGGGCAGTGTTTGATGAACATCATACTGACCTCATGGCCTGGGTCAGGGGTCGGCAACCCGCGGCTCCAGAGCCGCATGTGGCTCTTTCATCCTTCTGTTATGGCTCTGAGTATTTCATTAAAATGTATATTTTATTTTAGTTTGTTCTCTGGCATGGGCAGTGTATTGTAAAAATCTGCTAGAGGCATGCTTGAATATGTCAGTTCACTGAAGTTATGCGTTACATCTGCCGATGTGCGACACCCACCACATATCTGGCAGTGCGGATTTATCCGGCACCTACACCACCAGCGTGATTTATTGAACTTCTTGACCGCTGGTAGGTAAATGATGGCTAAAACATAGAAAAGAAAAAGTTCCTTCAATCAAAAAGTCATAAGATTTTCCCACTCATGAACTGTGAATTTGTCTGAGCTATCACCCCTGAATATGGGAGGCTCCTTTGCATCTGACTGCATGACCACCTTGACGTTAGGCAATGTCATCTCTGAGGGCTGTACAGGAGTACTAGTGTTTAGTGTGTTCCTGTCAGATTGCAGCTTAGCTGTAATGGATTCACCTAGCTTTTCAGCTAACTGAGTAATGAGTGAGCCCAAGTCTGGATTCTGCTCGACCTCCTCCATCTCATTATCGGACTCTCTCCTTCCCCTTTGTCTCCCACAGCAAAATAAATCCTTGTTTCTCACTTAACGTCGTCTGAGCCTGCATTTGGGTCATTACCGGTTTAAATCATGACACATGAACTATATTAAAAACAATCATTACTCACGCCTCACAGAGGTCAGTTTACAGTGAAGATGAAGGTGACGTCTTACAGCCCTGATGCGCAGACACTGTGCGCTGAGGTTCAGGAGCAAAAATCACATTAACCAGGAAAAAATATTTTTATTGGCTATTATTTTCCATTTTTTCTCAAATATTTTGTAAAAGTAAGCATCAACCATGTGTCTTTTTTTCAAAATGTTTTTGTTACATGCAGAAATACAATTCTGTGTTCTCTGCAGCAGTTCATTGATTTCATAAATGCAACACACTACAGTTTTTTTTATACACAGTGTATAACACAGCTGTAAGTATACAGATGTACACTTACAGCTGTGTTACCTTCATATAAGGCTTATATAAGGCTTTTATTTTTTGCGGCTCAAGACAGATTTATTTTCGTCACTAAACATTTATTTTTACCTTATCATCTTTCAGTTGGTTAATGACACTATCAGGTATAGTTCGCATTTTCAGGAAAGAGAATAAGTCCATTTCTGTAGCCATTCTTTTAATAATCTTAATTAGCTCAGTATAGAGGCATACGCACAGGAAGCACCTACGGTTTCTCGTGTGCACGAGAAACTTTTCATTTTTCCCCCCCATGTCCCTTTAGGGGCTCCATACTAAAGTAAGGCTAGAATTTGGGCACAGTTTTATTTTTAGTATTGTTGAGTGCTATTTAAACTTAGGGACAGTTTAATTGTGCACATTGAAACTTCTATTGCTTTTTCTGTAGCTAGGCTATTGCATGCATCTCCTCTCTTCTAACCGTCTCACTCTGTGTAACAAACTCTTGAACACCACCAATATTGCAGTGTTAACTTGTAACGTTATGAAGTACTTGGATCAGGAAAACTCCGACAAAGTCCTTTGTCTTGAGTAGACCACGTGGTACGCCTCCCTTCCCCCATATACTTTGATAACATCACAAGCACTGTTTTATTGTACCTGAGCGCATCTTGGTGCACGTACACACACACCCTTCCACACCTCTGTGAGCGCATACCCGCTTCGCGTGATTCCTGTTGCCCCCCTTTCTACCGCGCAGCTCTTCTTGCACTGCGCAGTCGCGTACGTGAACACGCCTCAGGGGCTCAGTCGCTTGCTTGGCAGCTAAGAGGCAATATCGCTCCCTTCTCTCTCTCTTTCTCTCTTTTACACGGCCACTCGTGTACACGCACACAAGCACACACACACTATTGTGTCTTGTTTAGTTTATGTCTCAACTACTATCATTACGTAATAGGGTTGTGTTAATAAATTTGATTATTTTTGTAAACTGTGTGTTGTCTGTGTTGTTACTTTATTCATTGGAGCCACCCAATTTGCCAAGAACGCCAAAAAAACTCCAGATATTGTAATTGTTTGTAAATGCTAGTGGTTGTAGTATATTTGTAATACCGTAAGTAATACGTTATTACTATATTATTAGTATAACATAACAATTAAAGGTAATTTTAATAAGACCGATTTTTGTTATTAATTTGAGACTGCACTCGACCCATTGCACCTACAGTGTCAGATTACCCATCGTTGGTAATCTCACTAATGCAACCAAATGTGACCTCTGCATTTAACCCATCACCAAAGTGAACAGTGGGCAGCTTTTTGAGCGCCCGGGGAGCAGTGTGTGGGGACGGTGCCATGCTCAGAGCATCTCAGTGGTAATTTGGCAGCTGGTGGATTCGAACCTGCAACCTTCCCGACCCAAGCTTCCTTAACCACTAATCCACAGTGGCGGG
>NC_024327.1:8294362-8303938 GCF_000523025.1 Cynoglossus semilaevis | reverse complement strand
CACGCGTAGACAGCGCAGAGCGGTGACGCGCGGGTGGGGGGGGTGCTGTGTGGCAGGCACTGCAAGGGATGCCTCTCACCCTACAGGACTGTGGGGCGTGGTTTACGGTGCCTATGTTTTGGCGCGCTGAGTTGTTGAAGTTCAGTTGTTCTGCGCTTTTGGAATAAAGAGTAAACTCACTCCCGTCTCCTGCGCTTTCTTCGCTCTGCTACATTGTATGTATTCATATCGCAATGTTTGGAGCAAGACATGGTATAAACCTATTTTTGAAATTCGTAGAGGGTAACCATGATGATGCAGAGCAGATCAACACCTTCAGGTCTGCTGTTTAAGAACACTAGGGTTTTTGTAAACTCCAGTAATAGTGGAAAAAGGAAATTGAACTGATAATATACCAAACATGATAACACACCAATAGGGGTAGGAGAAAACATCTCTGATTGATGAGAAGGAGAGGAGCAGATGTCAGGCAGAGGAGCTGAGAGGGGAGGTGTCAGAGTCAGATTTTATTTTTAAATTTTTATGTTAGTAATTTGTTTGACAGAACTATAACAGTAATTTGTTTGGTAACAGCAACACACCATCTACACAAGTACTGCTGGAGATAGATGGAGTTGAAATAGAAAGAGTGCATGAAATTAAATTTTTAGGGTTAACTATAGATGACAAAATCAACTGGAAAGCACATATTAAAAACGTACAAACCAAGGTTGCAAGAAGTATTGCATTAATAAACAAAGCAAAAAAGGTTTTGGATCAGAAGTCACTTCACACACTTTACTGTTGGCTAGTTTCACCATACTTTCAATATTGTGCAGAGGTGTGGGGTAATAATTACAAAACATCACTACGTTCACTAACCATAATGCAAAAAAGAGCAATACGGATCATTCACAATGTCGGCTACCAGGAACACACAAATGCACTAGTCCTTCACTCCAGATTGCTAAAATTTCCAGACATTGTCAACTATCAAACAACTTAATTAATTTTCAAAGCTAAAATACAATCTGTTGCCAATAAACATCCAGAAATCATTCAGTACTCATGAGGGGAGTTGTAACCTAAGGGAGAAAATTAACTTTAAATTACCACTATTTTGCACAACAAGGAAGGGCTTTTGTGTTTCAATTAGTGGGGTAAGACTATGAAACAGCCTTGCCATGGAGCTGAAGCAATGTCCAAACATGACACAGTTTAAAAAGAAATACAAAGTCACACATTTTAAGAGGTATATGGATGAGGAAGGTGTCAGGTAGCATGGTATGTTTGTACTGTATATATAGGCAGGTGTGTATAGAATACTAAATGTGTGTTACTGGTATATATATACGTATGTGTATGAGTGTCTACACGGGGTTGAAAGGAAGACTGCTATTCGTTAGCTAAGGAGAAGGGGTGGGAGTTCATAAGTTTTACTTCTTCCCATTCCTTTTCGAATATGCATTCTGTTTGTCAATAATCAATATGTATTCCTTTTTCTTTCATTTTCATATTCGAAATAAACTTAAAATCAATCAATCAATCAAAACTGTGATATTAATACTAAAGTACTGTACGTATGGTTACAGCCCCAGGTTTTAGACTTTACATTTGCTAAACAAGGTTGACTGCTGCCTTTGTGTTCCATGACACTGTACCATGTGAGGATGAAGCAATACACACATCAGAATATGAATATGGATTCATAGGCAAAGCACAAGCTAGAGAAATTAAAAAAAAAAAATTAAACGCAGTCAGAAGAAAATTTAATTGATGACTTATTCAGATGGAACCCCGGGCAGTAAACCAAATATTTTTGCACATGATTTATCCTGCTTTCCTCAAGGCCTGAGCATTGAGAAATATTCAGACAGACAATTGTGTCTGTACATGTTTTTGTGTGTCTCTGCGGCTGCAGTGTGTGAGTGTGTATCTACGTGTGATTCCATGTGTGCTTACTTATTTTACAAGCTTGCATTCACCACGGATATTAACGTCCCCACAGGTGTCTTCTGTTCTGGCTCTCTTGTGTCTGTTTCACTCACTTTTATAGTGACTTTTACTTATATATCACATTGTCCTCTTTAACCCTGTCTCTTCCTTAAAAAACTGATATAAAAAAAAAATCATCCAAAGTGACATCTATGATTCCACAGTCATGTACTGTACAGCATAAGATATACTGTCAGGTCATCTGACTATTGAGCAATGTGTAATTTATTGTGGTTTTCCATAGATGTCAATTTGTTTGATTTGTTAATACATGTGTAACATTACTGACAGGCAACTTATTAATAGGCAACATTATTAGATCTGTTAATGCTGTTTATTGTTAAAAAACAATAAACTGTTTTGAATTCTTTAAATAGAGACATTTAATTACACAGCACTTAAACACACAGTACATAGTACACAAAATGGTTACTTAACTCCGTGCAATTTTTCTTTACTAGTTAAATACACGTGTGCAATACTACACAACAGAGTATTCATACATGAGTAATGTCAAGAAGGGCTGAGCTCAGTATCCAGAGGTCATAAACCGAGTGTATCATAGCAGGCAAAAGTAATTATATTGGTTCCATATTTAACACAAGAAAGGGGAACGTGTCGAAATGTGTTATAAGAGTCATGCCTCAACATATGTTGAGGCATGACTCTAATCCAGGATGTTTAAAGGAGGTCAATGTTTGGAAAAAGTACACAGTGATTTATATGAATCAATGAAACATAAATACGTGTGTGATTTCTTTCATTTATATTTTTATATATTTGCTTGTAACGCAATATAGGGAATGTGTCTGAATAAGACTAAGAGAATGATCCTCTGACTTGAAATGTGTATTGTGGTTATGACAGAAGTCAGAAGAAGAGCTTCAAGCTAAATCAATAAGAAAAGAAATGTTGTGATTAACATTGTGATTTTTAAAATGTGTGAAACAAATGATAAGAAGAAGTGCTGTTGTTAAAATGTGCAGAGTGACAACTAAAATATGAGACGTGTATAAGCTGTTGGAGAAATAGGGAAAGTTACAGGACAGGTGTCCAAGTCATTACGCACTAAGAAAACATTTTCTAACAGATAAGGCCCAAGGTCGTTGAGCAGAGGTGTCCAGTGACAACAGGAAGACCAAAAAAGGAGTGATTGTTTTTTCATATTTTACCCAATAAGGAGAGTGTTTTTACACATGTGGAATACATGTGTCTATGTGCAAACACGGATTGTCCTACTATGAAGACTGGCAAATCATTACGCTGCAGTACAGGAAACAGAAACTTATTGCATTAATAATCAAATTAAAGATCACCCTGTAAATAATGAACATAATGTGCCTTCAAGATGAGACATTTGTATTTGGATTTTTTTATAAATATATGACTTGCTTCACATTTTACCCAGAAAATAATACTGTGCTGAACTGTATTGAAATTTCCACTTTTAGTTCTCCATTTCTAATTCAGAGGATGATGCTTATTAACATTATAAAATACCTCAGAGCTCTGTCTTCATTTTTTTATCCCTCCACTGTATCTAATTTGACCTTATTTCTTGTACTGTGGCTTGGGGACGTAGGAACTCCCCTCCCTCCTCTTACCCCACAAACCTCCAGGTACTGCGCCTGGTGTTGGAAGAATTTAATTTATTATCATTGCTTCATGCTGTACTGTCGCTTTAAGAAACTGTTTACTTCTCATATTATAATCTAGTGTGCTCGAGACTGATGGAGAAATTACCAGACACAGCCACACCCCCCATTCACACCCACCTTCTTACTCCATACCCATTCATATACTCACACACGATCACATGATATGTAATCTGATACTTTTGTAAACTAAATAAAAGAGCAGAGGAAGGATGCAGCAACTCGGAGTTGATGAGGAAGCTGCCTTTGACTTTGTCGTCACGTTAGAATAAACCTAACACCTGGATACAGCTCTCACCTTCAAACATACATGCACACAAAAAAAGTGCATATACATTTTCCACTTATACACATGTACATTTAAAGGCAACACATATCCATGCTTAGACTTTCAAAAGCCAGTCAGAGTTTATCAGAAACAATCAAATTCATAAACACAGCGTGAAAATCACTGAAAGATTCACAGTTGATATTGATTTTCTTCAGTAATATTGATTAGCCCCAAAACCCCCAACTTAGATCTGAGGACACCAGCTGTGTCAGGGCACTCACTGCCCAAAATGCTCTTTCTCCAGCATGCGCTCACTGGATTATTATTTCACTCAAACACACACAGATAAACTCTCTCTCTCTCTCTCTCTCTCTCTCGGTAATTAGCTTCATCACTCGCACCTGTGTCCTGTGCTCCTTGTATCCTCACTCGTCTCACCTGGTGCCCCCTCACACTCCTTCACTCTCTCTTTGATGGCTCACTGTTGTTTCTTTAGTGTTGGGGAACACTGGGTCTTATTCTGTATTTTGTGTTCCTTCTGCCTTTGTTCCTGCTCTGTGTTCTCCATCCTTAGTTGCTCAGTGTAGTTTTGTTTGTTTTTTTCCCTTCCTTTTCTGAGCTTGGACTTAATAAAGAACCTGAACCTATTTCTGTGTCCGGAGTAGGACGCTGACAGAAAGCTGATATTTTATCGTCTTAATCGACAGTAATAATAACTTCACATAGTCGACGCAGAAGAAACATGTACACCAAAACACACCAAAAGCCACCCGTCATTGGTAACAGGAAGGAAGGAAAATCATGAGCAGCTACAAGAGCAGAGGACCAGCGTAAAGTCTGTCCTGGATGATGAAACTGTCACAAAGCCAGGAGTAAAAAAGCGACTTGAGATGTGAGCATCTCACAGGGAGCTGATAGAACAACTGATTGCATGTCATTAGCTTAAGTTACCAAACTAATGTATACTAATGTTTAGTAAATGACATGCTCATTGAGTGTGTGTCCGTGTAGTTTGTCCTCTGTCAATTTGACGTCAATGTGATTTTACTTTTTTCTGTAATTATTGTTACAGTAGTCAATACACATTACTTGCAGGATTTTTTCATTTGACCAAATAACCTAAATCTTAAAATACCTAAATACCTAAACACCCAGTATGCATCTCCAACCTAAGGTCAGATGCCCTGCTTCCATCAGACCAGCATCACAAACCGCAGGTCAGTAGATACTGTAAGTCTTCAACTGACACAATTGTTAAAGGATTATGAGGGACTGTGCACTGATTAATATTGTTGAGGACAACGACTTCACCCAAGTTTTGAAAGGAACTCACAAGGATTAATC
Source organism: Cynoglossus semilaevis (assembly GCF_000523025.1). Taxonomy (NCBI): domain Eukaryota; kingdom Metazoa; phylum Chordata; class Actinopteri; order Pleuronectiformes; family Cynoglossidae; genus Cynoglossus; species Cynoglossus semilaevis. The sequence continues at coordinate 8,298,694 of NC_024327.1, read as the reverse complement.
ATGATTATTCATTTCTAACTGATTAACTGATTAATCATCTCTAACAAACTAACGAAGACCGGGCAGGGAGAGGGTCCTGAATATGTGTCAACGCAGGTTTATTCAGTGAGATCTGTGGTCAGTAAATAATGGGCTTATTGCGGCCCCCGCACGAAGTAGAGTGTGGTTGTGTCTGTTATGTGAACAAACATGACAAACAGCAAACCCATTCATCAAATATGAAACACATGAAAACATGTGACTAAGTCCAGTTAATATTACATTATTACATGGACATAAATATAATTTAAACACCACACACCTGTTGTGTGACACCGCTGACAATTTGAATATATTTTTCGCCCTGTCAAATTCAGGGTCGGCTTCTCCACAGGTGCGACTTCCCGTCTGCCCCCAACGCTCTTCAAACGTCCATCTGATGTGACAGCCTGCTGTTTGGATTTAACACAGTCATCTGTCTCTCTCCTCTACACCCAAAACCTTCCTCTCTTGCTCTGCCTCCTTTTTTCCCTCTTTGCCTTCTCTGTATTTTTGACAAAGTGGCGCACTTAAAGGGCTTTGACAAAATGGCACGCTATAAAATATAGATTTAGAAAGTGATACAGTGCAGACACTGAGGGACGGCAGAGAGCGAAGATGGATGAGAGGAATAAAAGTGTAAAAGAGAGAGGGGAGGGAAAAAAGAGTTATGAGCTCTGTGGTAAAAGACAAAGTGTGAAAGGCTTTTCCTTTGTTTGATGTCCTCCCCTCGGGGGCTCTGTGACAGAGACTGCACCAGGGCCCGAGTTTAAAGAGTAACACTGACAGGGACCGTTTCTCTCTTTTTCTCGCCACAGCCCTTCAAGGATGAGAGTTGTCTGCATGAGTGTGTCAGAGAGCAAGTGAGAGGAAGTGAGAGAACGTGAAGCAAAGAAGAGAGACAGAGACAGAAAGAGAAGGGGAAGAAGTCCTTGGGGTCTAATAAATCATGTCTGCATTGAACAGGAGGGTCCTGGAGAATCCTGTGTGGGAAGACAGGTGTCCATAGAACTCTGGGGCAGAGGTAACAGTCAGACATATCAGTATTTGTACACAAAAACAGAGGAAAGAGAGATGAGACGGGCTCAAACCGACCAGGGACATGACCATTTTCCTGCTTTTATACCTCATTACCGTGACGCTGCACTTTGTTTCATATTTGGTTTCATTTTAAATGTGAGATCCTGATCAAATAATGAGAGCAAAAGGCAACGTTATCGTTTGCAGGCAAGAGTTATGAAAATGAAAGAGACGATTATTTTTTTATTCCACAGCATGCAGCCCTGTTTGACCAAGACATGCTATTATTATACATGACAAACATGAATTAAAGACAGTATGGAAGCATCCTACCTTTGAATCCTGGATGAGCCCCAATGATTTCATCCAGAACACATATGAAGTGGAATGAAGATTGTATACACAATCACATGACATGATCAAAGGTTCATTGTTTCTGATGACCTCATAAAGCCAATCTTCAGTTTCTACCTTCTGGTAACATTGTAAAGAGTGTACACTGCCAAGACTATAATCTGTCCCTCAACCCTCCAACTCTATGACCATAGCCCATCCTACTGATCCACAGCTGCTGCTACTGACACTGTAAATGTTGATTTCCTGTCTTCATGAAGTGACTGGAGTTGTTGGTTATTATCAAACCAGTTACTTTAAGTTTTATCATTAGGCTTCATGGACGTCTTCCAGAACTATGGCGATTGTGTTATTGTGTAACATGTATACAACTGGATCAATACTGCAGTAGCTGCAATATACACAGGCAGTCTCGTGAAACTGAGCTGTATACTGAAGGATTTTAAATCATGTTATATGTTTATTGCAACAGCCTTATTGTCTACCTCATATGGCAACATTTATAAGGATAGTGCGAAGGTTTAATCAGTAGTTTGTTATTTTGTTGTAAAAGCGGTTAGAGTAAAATAAACATTACCTATATCTGTTTGCGTGAGGTTGATTCCGAGAAACTCGGTAGCACTCACTTAAAAAGATAAATCACGATAATATTACATTAAATAAAAATATATATATATAAAACATGTAAAACTAAAATAAACACCAGGATACAATGGTGTGTGGTGAAGTTGTGCAGTTACTTCTAAAACACACAATGAATAACAATAGTTTGATTTTCTACAAAGTAAACAATGTTTAAAGTTTGCAGAGTTGAGTTTTACCAGTGTTCATCTTTGTGTAGTCGTCTCTCTGACGAATGTAACTGAAGAGAGACCGGTGTCTACATACATACTGTTTTTCAAACAATATTTACAGGTGTGGTGTTTTTTCGCACATATATCATTGTACGTCTTTGAGAGGATGAAAGGCATGATTCAACCATTTGTTGTTGTTGTTTGTTCTTTAGAGAGTGTTCTTGTCATTTGTTGGGTACCGTAGAGTTCAGAATTGGACTCAGGATTCAGTGTGCATCCTCTGACCTCACGAGTTCAGGGGATGGTGAAGGGTCAGGAAAAGTTTGAGTGAAGAGATCCAAAATAAAGTAAGGTTTAAAAATCTACTCCTTTAACATCGTATAACTTGCTGCAGGGTAAAACCAGCCGCTACAACCCAATTTTTTTTTGTCAACCAGATAGCAGTACTCATTGACATTTCTTCTTTTGCGTTTTCATTGATATTTCTAGGATTAAACAGTTTTAACACCCCCAGCCCCAGTGGAAGACAACTGATAGAGACACAGCTCCCCCGTCTCGTGTGTGAACACATACTATCCGAACACCTCAGGAGCGCGCCCTAGGGAAGTTTACAAGATGTAAGTTCTATGAGTGTGCATGTGCTGCCCGAACTGCCCCGACAGCATATAAGCAAGCAAAGCAAGAAGGGGGTCGTTCTTCCTCTCCGGATCGTCTCTGAAGGTGGTAAGAAACCAGAGCTCTGTTTGCCTTATTTTACTTCAATAAAGCTTTTATTTTCTGAGCTACCGTCTCATCCTTCCTCATCACCGAATTCGGGGGAATGCACGGGAGTAGTGTCGTCCGGACAATTTGGGAGCTCGTCCGGGATGAGGTTGAGGACAGCGACATCCTGTTGATCGAGTGACTACTGGCCGGCCATAAAAAAGGGTTAGCAGAAACCTGTTAAATCGAATTCTGCATATTGGCAATATGGTGTTGATAGTGGAGGTAAAATAAGGCAAAGCAAATGTAATATGTCTCTAAAGGTTTGGAATAGAAGACAAATTTTATGAATAAGGAAAAGTTTTGGATACAAGGTAAAGGAAATGTAATATGTCTTCAAAGGTTTGGAATGGAAGACAAAATTTATGAATAAACGGAAGTTTCAGACATAAGAGTAAAAGAAAATTAAAAGATGGGAAGTCTTTGAAAGTAAAATAAGTTTTCACGAATAAATAAAAGTGGTTTAGGATCTGAGAAAATTATGAATGTTTTAAATATGTTTTAATGTGCCTTTATTGTTTCGGTTGTGTTCCAAATTATTTAACAGAAAGTTTGTGTGGTTTGAAGAAGTTTAATTGTTTAGATTTATAGTGTGGAGATTTGAGTTTTTCACATACAGTGGGTACGGAAAGTATTCAGACCCCTTTAAATTTGTCACTCTTTGTTTCATTGCAGCCATTTGCTAAAATAAAAAAAGTTCATTTTATTTCTCATTAATGTACACTCAGCACCCCATCTTGACAGAAAAAAAACAGAAATGTAGATTTTTTTGCAAATTTATTAAAAAAGAAAACATGAAATATCACATGGTCATAAGTATTCAGACCCTTTGCTGTGACACTCATATTTAACTCACATGCTGTCCATTTCTTCTGATCCTCCTTGAAATGGTTCTACACCTTCATTGGAGTCCAGTTGTGTTTGATTAAACTGATTGGACTTGATTAGGAAAGCTATATATCTATATCTATATCTACGTGTATCTATACGTCTATATAAGACTTTACAGCTCACTGTGCATGTCAGAGCAAATGAGGTCAATGGAACTGCCTGAAGAGCTGAGAGATAGAATTGTGGCAAGATACAGATCTGGCCAAGGTTACAAAAAAACTATCTGCTGCACTTAAGGTTCCTAAGAGCACAGTGGCCTCCATAATCCTTAAATGGAAGACGTTTGGGACGACCAGAACCCTTCCTAGAGCTGGCCATTCGGCCAAACTGAGCAATCAGGGGAGAAGAGCCTTGGTGAGAGAGGTAAAGAAGAACCCAAAGATCACTGTGGCTGAGCTCCAGAGATGCAGTCGGGAGTTGTAGAAAGTCAACCATCACAGCAGCCCTCCACCAGTCGGGGCTTTATGGCAGAGTGGCCCGCCGCAAAGCCCTC
>NC_024327.1:8284019-8291240 GCF_000523025.1 Cynoglossus semilaevis | reverse complement strand
CCTTTGTCACCGGTTCTGTTCATTATTTTCATGGACAGAATTTCTAGGCGCAGCCAGGTGTCGGGTGGGGTCCAGTTCGGTAGCCACCGGATTTCATCTCTGCTTTTTGCAGATGATGTGGTGTTGTTGGCTTCTTCGAACCAGGACCTGCAGCATGCACTGGGGCGGTTTGCAGTAGAGTGTAACGCAGCTGGGATGAAAATTAGCACCTCTAAGTCCGAGGCCATGGTTCTCGACCGGAAAAAGGTGGTATGCACCCTTCGGGTCGGGGATGAAGTCCTGCCTCAGGTGGAGGAGTTCAAATATCTGGGGGTCTTGTTCACGAGTGACGGTAGAATCGAGCGTGAGATTGACAGGCGGATCGGTGCTGCGGCCGCAGTAATGCGGTCGCTGTATCGGTCCGTTGTGGTGAAGAAGGAGCTGAGCCGAAAAGCGAAGCTCTCAATTTACCGGTCAATCTACGTTCCTACCCTCACCTATGGTCATGAGTTGTGGGTCATGACCGAAAGAACGAGATCAAGGATTCAAGCGGCTGAAATGAGCTTTCTCCGCAGGGTGGCAGAGCGCTCCCTTAGAGATAGGGTGAGGAGCTCTGTCACGCGGGAGGAGCTCGAAGTAGAGCCGCTGCTCCTCCACATCGAGAGGAGTCAGCTGAGGTGGCTTGGGCATTTACATCGCATGCCCCCCGGACGCCTCCCTCGGGAGGTGCTCGGGTGCCGTCCCTCTGGGAAGAGACCTAGGGGAAGACCTAGGACACGCTGGAGCGACTACGTCGCTCGGCTGGCCTGGGAACGCCTTGGGGTCCCCCCAGAAGAGCTAGAGGAAGTGTCGAGGGAGAGGGAAGTCTGGGTGTCCCTGCTCAGACTGTTGCCCCCGCGACCCGGCCCCGGATAAGCGGTTGAAGATGGATGGATGGATGGATGGATGGATTTTTTAATAAATTTGCAAAAATTTCTACATTTCTGTTTGTTTCTGTCAAGATGGTGTACATTAATGCGAAATAAAATGAACTTTTTTGATTTTAGCAAATGGCTGCAATGAAACAAAGAGTGACAAATTTAAAGGGGTCTGAATACTTTCCGTACCCACTGTATGTTTTAGTGTGACGCGATTGTTTCAGCTCATGCTGTGGATTCAGCAATACAAAATTGTGTATGTGATGTGGAAGTTTAAGCGTTCAGGTTTATAGTGCGATTTTGAAAACGTATGTTTTTGTGTGACGCGATCGTTTCGTACATCGCGGTGCAAAGGTGTGACATTTTTGTATAGGGTTAGGTGCAAATATTGTAAAGCAGAATCTAAATTTAATTTAGTTTTACTGGAACTTAGAAAGTTTCAGTCATAGTGTTGTCGGGGACAGGCAGGCGCAGGGTCCAAAGCAGTGGTTGCTAAAATGAAGGCAGTGGTAAAGGAAGCATTGAAAGAACAGGAAGTGAAAGAAGAAGAGAGAAAGTCATTGAAGAGTGTTATAGCTGAGGCAGTGAGTAAATGCAAAGCTGGGAGGGACAGAAAGGAAGAGGAGAAGAAGACAGCTAAATTAATAAAAAGGTCTAAAATAGGCAACGTGAAGACAGCCGAAAAGAACGTCAATTGTTGTATCCAGCTTATTTCTGCTGTCTTGATGATGAGTGCAAGGAGTCCGCAGTGCGGACTGAGCCACAACAGGAAGCGAAGCCCGAGACACTTGAGGGGGAGAAACTACCCCCTCCTTACACAGACGCAGCAAGCGGAACGCATTCACTTACAGGGCTGTATCCGGTGATTGAAGTCACAAATGGCAGGGTGCACATAAGAGATAGTGGCACTGGACAGTCTATACTGGTGGGAAAGAGCGAACCCTCCACCAACTCCTTTATGCCTGATCTAGAAAACACCGTACCCACGTCTAAAGTACCACTGAATGATTTCTCTGTATGTGACGTAAGGAAGTGCGCCTCTGCTCCTCCATCTGCATACGCCTTTCCATTCACTAAGTTGTCTGGAGGTGGAGCGAACTCGTTTCCCACTAGCACCCCAGCAGTGGGATTACGAACACCCCAGCAATTCGCGTCAGCAAAAAAAGAAAGGAAGCCAGAGGAAAGTGGTAGTTACCTCCCGGATGACGGGTGCTTTGGTAGATTCAGATGAAACAGAAGACAGTGATAGTGATGGCAGTGACAGACTACTAGCTGAAGACGAGGCATTTTCATTCAATTTTATTGAATAATACAAGCTCATCCTGTACTAGGGAAGAGCATAATGGGGGTGGGGTGGAGTTCTAGAGCACCTACCTCCCCTCTATACATCATGAAGTTGAAAACTCGGAAAACAAAACAGTCAGGAGCAACAGGAGGTCATATCCCCTATTGCGAGGCGAGTTAGGGGAGACCAAGTAGAGGCCGTATTCGTTCGGTGATGTCTCCTCCATTGTAGAAAAGCTGCCCACACCCCGCGAAGGCGGAGGATTGTGGCTGGATAAATTGGCTGAACTAACTACGGGGGTTACACTCGCATTAGGAGATTTTAGAGCCATAGCCCAGAGGATGATGTCTAGGGCAGAGATGCAGGAAACAGAGGGCTCTGCTAAAACACTTAGGCATGGGAACACTGGCAGAGCCCACGCTACAAGTGCAGGTCGAAAACAGGCGCAACTTATTCCACTCTCAAGTACCTTCCATCCACGACCATGCTATCATCACACACCATTCCACTGGTTGGCTTCTCTGGGGAACCGCGAAATCTGCCCTTCACAAAACCTGTGAACACTGCTTTGGCAGGACAGCTGCACAAACATTGCTTTATATACTCCAGCTCGTCCCCTGTGAAGTTAATGGGAAGAGACTTGTTGATTAAGATGGGAGCCTTTTGTGTTCCACTGAGGATCTGACAGTAACTTTTCCCAATGGACAGTCGTTCCAGTGCTCTCAAACCTCTGGGATAAACGGGCAATGGTTGATGAAGCCACTTGATCATCAATTGGGCACGAATACTGCCAAGCGGAGGGGGCATACTGAGTCTGTTCCAATAGTGGAAGCCCTGGATCATGTCCCTCCGGCCCTATGGTCTGCTTTTAGACCCCCTACATGTTACACTCTTCTACGACAGAGATGAAGATCATATTTACCACGACAAATTTTCAGCCAAACTCGAAAGGCGTAATTAGCTCATAAAAACTGTCCGGTTGTTCGTGGCCGAGGAGGGAGTGGCAGCTGACGTTCAGTTGACTCCAGAACAGTCAGAGTGGTTCCAAATGCAGGCTGAGAGTGTGCCCCACGTGTCACTAGCTATACATCCTAAACATCAGGCAAAAGAACTGGGCCCAATGGTTACGAGGTGTAAGGCAGGCACAGATTGGCAGGACATGCGAATACCACATGCCCAGTTCTCTCCATCATTAAAAGTGTATCAAATAATGGCCCACACAGACAATTCAGTTTTAGAACATGAACAGTTAGAGAGGTGGCATGGTTGAGAAATGACCGATCATGACCAAGCTCAGGAAATGCTAGACACGCTCCCACCCTCCTTGTGGTCTACTTCACCTACGGAAGCTTCTGCTCCTCTTGCACTCCAGTCTCATTCACAGTAGCAGTAGTAACACCTACACCAATTTGAGTGACAATATCCTATATCACCCCAAATCCCAAGTCGTTAAAGACATGCTATCATTCTTAGGTTTGATGGGATATAGTAGCTGGCATTATATTCCAGGCTACATATCCTTGACCGTGCCCCTCCGAAAATTGGTTAAAGATCAAGGGATGCGAAATCTCACCGCCCCACTAGCATGGACCAAGCCCGCAGAGAGAGTCTTCATTGACCTCAAAGCATCTCTGGCTTGAGCAATAGAACTGGCGTTACCAGACTACTCTGCACCATTTCATTTGGATGTTTCTGAAACTGAAGAGGTGGTGAATGGAGTTCTGTTTCAGAAAAGGGGGTAAGAGACAGGTATTGGTGTATTTCAGCTTTTATCTAGATGCGATGGAAAAACGACAGCCAGAGTGCACCAGACATGCTCCTGGAGTGGCCAAAATAGTGCAAAAAACAGCACATCTGGTAATGGGTCACCCGTTAACAGTGCTAACAACACATAGTGTTTACCATGTCACCTACGTCACCTCCCAAGCGTTTACCATGACATCACTCAGACAGAGGAGAATGAGTAAGATTTTGGAGGCAGGCAACCTTACGTTTACACATGAAGGAATTAACATGGCGGATCAGATGGGGGGAGGAGAACCACACATGTCAGGCAAAGGTGGAAGTTGAGATCAAAGCTTGATCCAACTTACAAACAGAACCAATCCCTCAAGCTGAGATGGTTGTTGCTTCAGAAAACCCAATAATGAATTACAGGCAGGATATGCAGTGGTAAGAAAGTATGGAAAAGACTTTGAAGTGATCTGTCAGGAGAAGGTCACGGGCAGTCAGTAAGCACAAAGAGCAAAAGTTTTAGCTATAATAGCAGCACTAAAATGGAGTGAGGGCAAACGAGTGAACATTTATACAGATTCGGCTTATGTGGTAGGAGCAGCTATCACAGAACTTCTGCAATGGAAAAGAGCAGGGTTTCTGACAGCAGATGAGAAACCCATCAAACATGAGAAGGAGATGAAGGAGCTGTTAGAAGCTCTGCAAAAACCACAGGCAGTGGCCATTATTAAGTGTAGAGGCCACAGCAGGGAGAACACCCTGACAGGGCGAGGAAATGAAGCTGCAGACCAGGCCGCAAAACAGGCCGCACGGTATGACAGTGTTCTCCAAATGGTAATCACAGAGGTAACACTACCCAAATTACTGCCTAGAATCACCTTCCTTTCTTGCAGCATCTCCGCAAGAAAGGACGGTTTGGCTACAGAGGGGGGCAGTAAAGAGCCGAGATGTCTGGAGGTCCCCAGAAGGTAAGCCAGTGCTACCACCAGGACTCAGGAAGAGGGTCTTAAGTGAGGCGCATGGGCCTGGACATGTGGGACATAGACAGATGATGAGAAACCTGGCCCACTGGTGGCATCCATACATGTCAGATATGGTAAAGAACTGGGTGAAAGAATGTAAGATCTGTACAGAATATAACCCTAAACCCACAGTGAGGCCAGACATGGGAAGTTTTCCTCTTCCCATAGTTCCAGGGCAAGAAATCATTATTGATTATACTGATATGATAGAGAAGCACCAGGGGGGTCAATATCTCTTAGTGGTAGTGGACTCATTCACCAGGTGGCCCGAAGCGTGGCCTGCAAAGAGAGAAGACAGTGATTAAATGCCTGATAAATCATTACATTCCACAGCACAGGTTTCCAGAGCGCATTCGATCAGATAATGGCTCACATTTGTGCCGATTTGGAAAAGGTTGAACAGGCCCTAGGCCTAAAACACAAGTATGGGACGGTTTATCACCCACAGTCTCAAGGGAAGGTGGAACAGATGAATCAGAATCTGAAGCAAATATTGGCAAAACTCTGTGCACAGACCAAATTGAACTGGGTTAAAGCGTTACCAATAGCATTGATGAGTGTGAGATGTTCAATAAATGCTAACACACAGTATACACTCTATGAGCTTCTCACAGGTCGACAGTTTCCCGGTCCGGCTGGTCCATTGAAATTAGGGGAGTGGAATGTCAGGTATCAGTATAAGCCGTACTATAATGAACTTAAAGCTTTGGCGTCAGCATTTGCATTACAGGTGAAAGGTGAACAGGAGACACCAGGCGGAGTGGAACCTCACACAGTCGAGTGGGTCCTTCTCAAGGTCATAAAGCGGAAGTGGACAGAACCCAGGTGGACAGGCCCTTACCAGGTCGTGGAATGGATGTCCCACGCAGTGAGACTAAAAGGGAAAGGAGACACCTGGTACCACTGGAACCAGTGCACCCTGGCTACAGAACCAGGGCGAACGGTGCAAGAGATCCTAGCCAGCCAAGAGGAAACAGGCTCACCCCAGGAGGAGACACCGGAGGAAGACAACTCCAACCCAGGCTCTCAACAACAGGGGCAGACTAATCCCCTGAGTCTGGAACCGGCTGAGGTTGTCCACCCTCAGACCAGCAACGTGTCCAGCAATATGTTCAGTTTCGGACGAGGCAAGGACTAAAGAGGATGATGACTACTACATGGATGTTCCTTTGTAAGGGCTTTGGTTGTGATCTCTTAGTAGGGATCAAAAGGAGAATTCAAGGATTTTAAATCATGTTTATTGCAACAGCCTTATTAAAATGTATGTCTCAGAGTGTTTACTACAGTGTTTATTCTGTAACCTAGGGGGCACACTTGAGTTACTGAAAATGGAGCATCTTGGTTAATAATCTGAAGCAACATCCTGCAAACTGCTGCAATGGCAGATAACTGGTCAAAGGCCTTGAAGGAAGAGCAGAAAGCCATGGTGGTGGTAGAGGTGACAAGGACTGAGCTGGAACGCCTTAAGATCAAAGCGGTGGCTCAAAGCTGACAGGGAGGCTGGATGTCATGGGAAGGTGTTACAGACAGGCCCCTGGCATGGACTGATATGTGGAAGATCCCCCAGGCCAAGCTCAGCTTCCTGATCAGGTTGTCCTACAATACCCTGCCTTGTCCCAGATATCTCCACCTGTGGTTTGGTGCGGAAGAGTCCTGTGCCCTGTGCAGCACTGACAATGCAAGCCTCCAGCATATCCTGTCAGGCTGTAAGACCGCATTGTCCCAATGCCGCTACAGGTGGCCTCATGACCTCGTGTTAAAGAAGCTGGCAGAGGTGGCGAAGTCATGCAGACAGGAGGCCAACAACAGACCTTCTACCTCAGCACGCCCTCTGATACAGTTTGCAAAGGCCGGCGAGGACGCCAACCTTCTTTGCCAGAGAGTAACACCAACGGTACACTCACCAGGCAGTGAGTGGTCAATGAGGGTCAACCTGGGGAGGGAGCTCCAATTCCCCAGGGAGATCACAGAAACTTCACTCTGGCCAGATCTGATCATGTGGTCAGAACCACGCAGGACCATTCTGATGGTGGAGCTTACTGTTCCATGGGAGGAAGGCATTGAGGCTGCCAACAAGCGGAAACATGCAAAGTATGCAGACTTGGCAGCAGAATGCAGAAAGGCTGGCTGGAAAACCATCATCAAGTGGGTCCTCAACTGTACGCCTGTTCCGCGACATGGGATGCACAGGAGCAGGGCACAGGAAAGCCATTAGGGAACTGGCAGAAGAGGCAGAGAAGGTCAGCTTTTGGCTGTGGCTCAGGAGGAAAGAGGTGAGTTGGGG
>NC_024327.1:8263716-8283502 GCF_000523025.1 Cynoglossus semilaevis | reverse complement strand
AAACCCGAAAGAGTGCACACAGGCCTTCTGTGACGGGATCCATACAAGCACAAGCTTGATGAATGACACAGAAGATCAGAACTTGGAAGAACTCCAAAACATGTCCCTGTGTAATGATCCCAGTCAAGCAACAACAAAGTCGAGCGCCCCCTTTTCAGATCACGCTTCATTCCTTTGTTCTTTGGGTGACTCGCAAACAACTGTATACTGTCCCCCCATAACAAGTGAGGTTAGAATTAATGGAACTACAATCACCGATGCAGTTTTAGCTCTTTGGTCGGAGAAGTCTGCCATCAGTCAGACCTTATTCGACGAGCTTCATCAAAGACAACCCTGTCCAACGTTCGTTCAGAAGAGTCACCGACTCCTTTCTGCTGATAGACCTCAGGTGCCGGTAAAGGCCGTGGGTGTCTGTGCTATGACAGTAACCATTGGAAAAAGGGAATTCCTGCATTTCTGGAGCGTAGTTCCGGACCTACCTAACCAGCTTTTCGTTGGGGCAGACATATTAATCAGATTAGGAGCCCAAATAGACATGTTAAACCATGTTATTTGGACGCACGCGAATATCTCAAACTTCCCGCTCCTCGCTAACCCAGAACATATGCGCTCAGGACAAACCATCCCTCAAGCATGTCAGGTAGCGAACGAATTTGACCTAGTGATCCCTGCTAGAACAGCTGGATTCCCCCTCAAGCTGGTCATTTTGAAAGGACAAGGGCTCCCAAGCTCACAAGCCTTCTTTCAACCCTTGCCTCCATTCCTGGATTTTAATTTAACAGTTTGTGGCACCCCTTTTCTTGAACTGAACAATCGTTCAGTCTACATTCTGGTACAGAATGTGACCAACTTTCCACTGTCTATCCCAGCCCGCTGTCCATTAGGTCTATTGATAGATGAGTCATTCCATGATTTTGAACTGACCATCCCAGTTCTGGGAGAACTACCGGTTTCATTAACCAGCCCAGAGGATTATGGATTTGCGTTCTCCACCTCTCCGAACAGCTGGATCCACATTGAGCCACACAACTTATTGTGGAATGAACACTCCCTTATGCCTGAAACTGATTTATCAGAAGACCTAATGGTATATGCCCTGTATATTGCCCTACTGGTAGTGCAACCAGGAGACAGCTCTGAGGCAGACGTTGTGAGTTCTCTGCCAGAAGAACCGTATACAGGTTTTGAACTAGAGGTTCAACAACAGCTTACTAAAGCTGATAGCCTGACGTTGGACACTCAAAAACAACAACTCCGTGAGCTGTTCTACGATTTCAAACATATTTGGGCACAGGATTCAAACGATTGTGCAGTCACAAATCTCCATACCGTGAGAATCCCAACTAATCCTCGGGCACCCCCGGCATTTGTGCGCCAATATAAGATCCCACTAGCTGCATATGATTCCATAAGAGAAATCATAAAAACTCTGCTCAAAAAGCAGATCATACGAGAATGTAATTCAACCTACAATTCTCCCCTGTGGCCAGTGCTTAAACCAGGCAAGTGGCGTCTTACTATTGACTACAGACAGCTCAATAAATAGGTTCCACTGTCGAGATGGCCAATGATCCACTTAGACCAGGAACTCTCCAAGGTGAAGAATGCAAAGTTCTTCTCCACGGCTGACGTGGCTAGTGGATTCTGGACAATAAAAGTTGATCCTTCTGACCAGTACAAACTGGCATTTTCCTTTGATAACCGGCAGTTCACTTGGAACAGGTGTCCTTTCGGTTATTCTAACTCACCAGCCGAGTTTAACATCTTCCTGCACAAGGCAATGGGCGATGCAGCTGCTCGTGGGAACTTGATCTACAGTATATTGACGCCATTGTGATCAGGTCACAAACCTTTGAAGACCATCTGACAGAAATACGTCACAACTTGACTCAACTTGCTAAGGCAGGGGCAAAGTTGTCCATCTCCAAGGGACAATGGTGCTGTCAGAAGGTTGAGTATGTTGGCCGACTTGTGGGACCTGATGGTATTGAGCCCCAAACAGGAAGAGTCAAGGCTATCCAGGATATTAAAGCCCTGGCCAACGTTTACGAACTAAGGAGCTTCCTCGGTATCTGCAACGACTCTAGACAGTTCATTAAGGATTACACCGAGATTTTATAGTTTTATAGTTTCTTATTGTGAAAATGTGTTTCTAAACAGTGTGGTCTGTCTAACCATGATGATGAGCTATGACATTTTCTTCTGAGCAGGAAACTGACAGAGAGAGCTGATGTGTTCATGTACTCTTTGTCATTGATGGCTGTTCTCTACTTCTAACACAAGCAGAGAGGAAGAGAATGTGTTCAGAGTGGTTCTCTTGGAGGTGTGAAAGTTATGAGTTTGTATAAGCAGAAGTTGCTTATCTGTTAAGTTGGTTTGTTGTATTTGTTTGATCTTATTTGAATGTTATTCCAGAGTATAAGGCACAGAAGCAAGAAAAGCATAATAGAGAAGAAGGAAACATATGTCGCACCAGTGTTTTCTAGTGGTTGTCAGTGTAAATATAACGAACATGTACATTTGCAGTGAAACATCAGTAGCAGATACTAGGACACAAGCCTCGAGTGCCCTATCGCAGCCTTCAGCCTGAATGTAACAACAGGAATTTTGTATTTTAATATATAAGTTGCACCAAAGTCTGAGTCTCATTTTCCTCATTCATTAACAATCAAAATATGTTTTTCACCTTTTAACTCACTCTACTAACTTACTGGTGTATTTCTCTGTATATTATCTACTAAACTAACCTGTCAAACATCCTTTACAGTTTTTACTCTGTTTAGCAAAATGGTACAAACCCTTGTCCATTTCCTCACTATCAATCCTTCAATACAACTCCTATTAAGAAATTTCTTGCTGGTCTCTTATCAACACCGAACAAACAAATAATTACGTTAAAAATTGCAATATTTACTGTCGGTAATAGTCCATATATTTAGCTAAGTGGGTAGATAAATCAGAATGACAAATATGATTCAGTTAGGACTCCTGACTGTTGAAGAAACCTCTCAGTCAGAAGGACAGTCATTAGCATGGGATCTTGTGTTCACTCAGGCAATCGTCAAGACTATACTTTCAGGGATCATTTTTATAGTTTCTAATTGTGAAAATGTGTTTCAAAAGAGTGTGGTCTCACTAACCATGATGATGAGTTATGACATTTTCTTCTGATCAGGAAACTGACAGAGAGAGCTGATGTGTTCATGTTCTCTTTGTCATTGATGGCTGTTCTCTACTTCTAACACAAGCAGAGAGGAAGAGAATGTGTTCAGAGTGGTTCTCTTGGAGGTGTGAAAGTTATGAGTTTGTATAAGCAGAATTTGCATATCTGTTAAGTTGGTTTGTTTTATTATTTTGATCTTATTTGAAAGTTATTCCAGAATTTAAGTCACAGTAGCAAGAAAAGCATAATAGAGAAGAAGGAAACACATGTCGCACCAGTGTTTTGAAGCGGTTGTCAGTGTAAATATAACGAACATGTACATTTTCAGTGGAACTTCAGTAGCAGATACTAGGACACAAGCCTCGAGTGCCCTATCGCAGCCTTCAGCCTGAATGTAACAACAGGAATTTTGTATTTTAATATATAAGTTGCACCAAAGTCTGAGTCTCATTTTCCTCATTCATTAACAATCAAAATATGTTTTTCACCTTTTAACTCACTCTACTAACTTACTGGTGTATTTCTCTGTATATTATCTACTAAACTAACCTGTCAAACATCCTTTACAGTTTTTACTCTGTTTAGCAAAATGGTACAAACCCTTGTCCATTTCCTCACTATCACTCCTTCAATACAACTCCTATTAAGACATTTTGTAGAGGGTTGGAAATTATAGATAACCAAATAATTACGTTAAAAATTGCAATATTTACTGTCGGTAATAGTCCATATATTTAGCTAAGTGGGTAGATAAATCAGAATGACAAATATGATTCAGTTAGGACTCCTGAATGTTGAAGAAACCTCTCAGTCAGAAGGACAGTCATTAGCATGGGATCTTGTGTTCACTCAGGCAATCGTCAAGACTATACTTTCAGGAATCATTTTTATAGTTTCTAATTGTAAAAATGTGTTTCTAAACAGTGTGGTCTCACTAACCATGAAGATGAGTTATGACATGGTTAAGAGTTAGGTATATGAAGTATGTAAATAACTGAGGACTAACGAGTTAAGGTGACCAGTTATTGAGGGAAAGTTGATTCTAAGCGCGAGTGTAAAATCGATGGTAAGCGGCTAATGCTAAGCGGACCCTTGCAAGTGAAGAAAGATGAGGTATGTTGATGTTTATTTTGGAACATGTTTTATTGTAGATGTAATTTTCTTTTTTTTATTATCTCTTTTCATAAGTTTTATCTGTACAATAAATTGATACTTACAAAGATACAATTATCTTCTAAACCAGGGAAAAGCTATTCTTAAGTGGCAGCTCAGTATAATTGAACTCTGCGGGAGGAAGTGCTTCATAAAGGATGATTGATTATTATTTATGATTGGTTTAGGGGAACAATAGCAAATAGTTATAGTAAAAATAGTTACTTCGTTGAAACCAAGATTGATTTACTGTTTTTTATGAATACAATACAATGTTGTATTATTGTTACTAAAATGTGGTTCTATAAATCTGTGCTGTGAACGGACAAGATTACCTGGATGTTATGACTAGTGTTGAAGTCATAAGGTCAAAATGAGAGATTTTGGATTTTGAAATGTTATATATGAGAAAGGAGAATAAATCCTGCTGCCGTGACGATAACATCAGTACGACGTGTACTTCCTTTATTTCTACTGCAGGAGAATAACTGGCCACCTCCCAGCTACCAAGCGAGGGAGGCAACAATTTTGGGGGCTCGTCCGGGATTAGCACTTTTGTTCGGCAGGTGCTAATCATCCAAGAACTTTGGGATCCTGATATCCTATTCCTTGACGTCTGGTTTCCTGAGCGTGTGAACCGAGTGACAGAGGTGTCCAGAGGATGTCAGCCGTACAAGATCTATGCTGGGAAATTCAGCAGCTGCTTCACCAGCTAACCATGCTGCCAATTCAAGTCTGCTCTACAAAATTGCAGTGTCATGCAAAGATGAGATGGAGGAAGACTGGCCAGGTGAGGATGCCACTAATGCGGAACTCTTGGACTTCATTGTCGACTTTTTGAGAAGTAAACAGCTGAAGGGCCTCGAGGACCAAGGGATGGCTCGCCTGCTCATTCTTAAAGATCTCATTGATGAACTGCAAACACCACAACCAACTGCAGAAGGTGGAATAGCATCAGGTGAAGAGCATGCAGATTCAGAGGCCGAGACTGAACCAGTACTAGAAGTGGGAGCAACAGTGAGTACGACTGTACCCACAATGGTTGCGGGTCATGGAACTGGTTTGGTAAAATTATCTGATGTAGCCGCATTTTTACCTCGTAGAGAGTACAAAATTCACGGTGGACAAATTTCTGACCATGATTCTGACTTGAGTTTCAATAACCTGTGCAAACAAATTGATGAAGGTCTAGCTGAAGGGTTCACACCGGCTGAGGTAATCAGAACAGTACTAAAAATTACTAAACCTGGTACCTTCAGAGACATGCTAATTACTCAAGCTGGGCTAACAATAGATGAGCTGAAACGGTTTCTGAGAGTACATCTCAGGGAAAAAAGTAGTACAGAGTTGTTCCAGGAACTGAGCAATGCAAAACAAAATGACAGGGAAAGCCCACAATAGTTCATGTACAGATTAATGGTGTTGAAACAACGTGTCTTGATTGCTTCTAAACAAAGCACAGGACTCAAGTATGACAGCAACCTAGTGCGGGGAGTGTTTTTACACTTACTTTACCAGGGAATGCATGAGACATTTTCATATATTAGACAAGACATCAAAGCTCACATGACCAATATGAGTATCACTGATGATTTCTATTTAGAACTGATAACCAGGTCCGTTAGCGAAGACAATGAGAGACAGAACCGTTTGGGGCAGACACACAGACAAAAGGCTGTCAGTGTCAATGCAGCACAGCAGGACCGGCAGAATGATGGCCAGATGCAGGTAGAGGTCCAAGCTAATCGTACTGCCATACAGGACCTGACAGCACAAGTCTCCTCCTTAACCAAGAGCCTAGAGAAAGTCCTCACAGCTGCAGTGAATGTGGCGCCAAATGACACACATGTAACTCAACCACGCCCAAAGCAGCCTTCAAAGTCAGAAATCAGAGGGAAATGTCAACTGTGTGTAGCCCAAGGAAATGATCACTGTACCCATTGCTTTCGATGTGGACAAGAGGGACACAGAGCTGTTGGGTGTCTTTTGAAAAATAACTTGCCGGGAAACGGAGTAAGGTCATTGGGAAGGGACCACCAGTGACTGAAATGAGTGCCCGGTCCCGTGTAAATGTAAATTCCCCTGCGAAACATGATCAGTCACCAACCACTCGGGCCCACCAATCACCCAATTCAGCAAAACTGAGGCGTGTAGCTAAATTGATTGGTGGAAGGTGTATGTTGAGCTGTCACCTAAATGGGGTTAAGGTGCAGATGTTGCTTGATAGTGGAGCCCAGGTCAGTATGGTGGGGAAGTCCTGGTTAGAACAAACGTTACCTAACGTCAAAATCCATCCCCTTAATAGCTTACTATCAGACCTCACGCTTGACATCACTGCCGCAAATGGAACAGCTGTACCATTCGAGGGGTGGGTTGAGGTACTCCTGGAAGTGCTAAGTGAAAACCATGGCAGAGTAGCAATACTAGTGCCACTACTTGTCAGTATAAATTGTGTAACTAGCCCTTTGCTAGGGTTCAATGTTATCGAGGAGATAATCATGGTAAATGAGCAACAGCCAGATGGTCTTGGATTGTTAGACTTACTCTCAGAAGCAATGAAGGTTCAAAGGCAAACCGTGGAAACACTTGTGTCTGTCCTAAATGAAACAACGTTTAAGGAAGAATCCACAAGTTCTGTCGTAAAAACTGGGAAGAGAGGACTCACCATCCAAAGGGGGCAGATCTGCGAGGTGAGATGTCGCTTTAGGTCGCCATCGAGGGAAGGGACTGCCTTATTTGAGCCAGCAATAGAGAGCAGTTTACCGGATGGGTTAGAGCTTTTTTCGGCTCTGGTTATTGTACCTGCGGGTGTTTCCAAGACTGTGAAAATTCCCATTCAAAACGTGACCCAACATGACATATTCTTACCTCCGAAAATAGTCCTGGGCTTTATTGGGGAAATCAGCGGCCTTCAGGCAGTGAGTATCCCCTCCAACACTCAGACCTCAACCTCCCAGACTAAAGACATGTTTTTCGGTACAACTCGAGCAGAAACAAGTGTAGACCACCAAAACGAAGACAAAGAAGCAGACAAAGCACCTTGCTCTGAAAATAAATGGCAACCCCCAGTAGATTTAGACCATCTTACTGAGGCTGAACAGGTGGTGGTTCGCCAAATGCTCTTTGAAGAGTCTGACGTGTTTGCGAGGGAGGAAGGTGACATTGGCTGTATTCCAAATCTGCAGTTAAAAATTCACACCACAGATGACAAGCCCGTTCAGAAATGTTACAACTCCATCCCAAAACCCCTGTAT
The DNA here is from genome assembly GCF_000523025.1 of Cynoglossus semilaevis. Lineage (NCBI taxonomy): Eukaryota > Metazoa > Chordata > Actinopteri > Pleuronectiformes > Cynoglossidae > Cynoglossus > Cynoglossus semilaevis. The sequence continues at coordinate 8,275,933 of NC_024327.1, read as the reverse complement.
GCAGAGGTAAAAGAATACATCCAGAATCTTCTGAACCGAGGCTGGGTTAGAAAATCAGTGTCGGCTAACTCTTCTCCTGTTGTCTGTGTGTGCAAGAAAGACCACAGTCTTCGTTTATGTGTCAATTTCCTTGAACTGAACCGGAAGACCAGACCGGACCGGCATCCCTTGCCACGAATACAGGATATGTTAGACAGCTTGGGAGGGAATACATGGTTCTCTATATTGGACCAAGGTAGCGCGTACCATCAAGGTTTTGTAAGCGAAGAATCAAGGCACCTGACAGCGTTCAGCACTCCCTGGGGTCTGTATGAATGGATCCGCCTCCCATTTGGACTGATGTGGACAAATTTCTGACCATGATTCTGACTTGAGTTTCAATAACCTGTGCAAACAAATTGATGAAGGTCTAGCTGAAGGGTTCACACCGGCTGAGGTAATCAGAACAGTACTAAAAATTACTAAACCTGGTACCTTCAGAGACATGCTAATTACTCAAGCTGGGCTAACAATAGATGAGCTGAAACGGTTTCTGAGAGTACATCTCAGGGAAAAAAGTAGTACAGAGTTGTTCCAGGAACTGAGCAATGCAAAACAAAATGACAGGGAAAGCCCACAATAGTTCATGTACAGATTAATGGTGTTGAAACAACGTGTCTTGATTGCTTCTAAACAAAGCACAGGACTCAAGTATGACAGCAACCTAGTGCGGGGAGTGTTTTTACACTTACTTTACCAGGGAATGCATGAGACATTTTCATATATTAGACAAGACATCAAAGCTCACATGACCAATATGAGTATCACTGATGATTTCTATTTAGAACTGATAACCAGGTCCGTTAGCGAAGACAATGAGAGACAGAACCGTTTGGGGCAGACACACAGACAAAAGGCTGTCAGTGTCAATGCAGCACAGCAGGACCGGCAGAATGATGGCCAGATGCAGGTAGAGGTCCAAGCTAATCGTACTGCCATACAGGACCTGACAGCACAAGTCTCCTCCTTAACCAAGAGCCTAGAGAAAGTCCTCACAGCTGCAGTGAATGTGGCGCCAAATGACACACATGTAACTCAACCACGCCCAAAGCAGCCTTCAAAGTCAGAAATCAGAGGGAAATGTCAACTGTGTGTAGCCCAAGGAAATGATCACTGTACCCATTGCTTTCGATGTGGACAAGAGGGACACAGAGCTGTTGGGTGTCTTTTGAAAAATAACTTGCCGGGAAACGGAGTAAGGTCATTGGGAAGGGACCACCAGTGACTGAAATGAGTGCCCTGTCCCGTGTAAATGTAAATTCCCCTGCGAAACATGATCAGTCACCAACCACTCGGGCCCACCAATCACCCAATTCAGCAATAGAGAGCAGTTTACCGGATGGGTTAGAGCTTTTTTCGGCTCTGGTTAATGTACCTACGGGTGTTTCCAAGATTGTGAAAATTCCCATTCAAAATGTGATCCAACATGACATATTCTTACCTCCGAAAATAGTCCTGGGCTTTATTGGGGAAATCAGCGGCCTTCAGGCAGTGAGTATCCCCTCCAACACTCAGACCTCAACCTCCCAGACTAAAGACATGTTTTTCGGTACAACTCGAGCAGAAACAAGTGTAGACCACCAAAACGAAGACAAAGAAGCAGACACCACAGATGACAAGCCCGTTCAGAAATGTTACAACTCCATCCCAAAACCCCTGTATGCAGAGGTAAAAGAATACATCCAGAATCTTCTGAACCGAGGCTGGGTTAGAAAATCAGTGTCGGCTAACTCTTCTCCTGTTGTCTGTGTGTGCAAGAAAGACCACAGTCTTCGTTTATGTGTCAATTTCCTTGAACTGAACCGGAAGACCAGACCGGACCGGCATCCCTTGCCACGAATACAGGATATGTTAGACAGCTTGGGAGGGAATACATGGTTCTCTGTATTGGACCAAGGTAGCGCGTACCATCAAGGTTTTGTAAGCGAAGAATCAAGGCACCTGACAGCGTTCGGCACTCCCTGGGGTCTGTATGAATGGATCCGCCTCCCATTTGGACTGATGAATGCACCTGCTGCATTCCAGCGGTGTATGGAAGAAGTGCTTGAAGACATTCGGGATGAGTGCTGTGTGCCATACCTAGATGATGTCCTTTGCTATTCAAAAACGTTTGAGGAACATGTGAACCATCTCAGACAAGTACTTTGCCGTATGAGGCAACATGGCATCAAACTACGGCCAACAAAATGTGAACTGTTCAAGAGGAACATTGGGCGAATGGTGTCCGGAGAAGGAATTCACCTTGACCCAAAGGATCTGGAACCAGTGATAGCGCTGAAGGAGTGGAAACCTCACACTGTTGGCGAAGTCAGAACACTCCTGGATTTCCTGAGTTATTACAGGTCCTTTATCAAAGACTTCTCTCGACTTGCTCGACCCTTGTTCGAACTCCTCCAGAACCCAGCTGAAGATGCTTCTGTGACTAACACTCCTACCCGCCGGGGCAAAGTACAAGGGAAAAAGGGGGATAAGGGACAGCTCCCTTCCCGCACCCACCCCAATTGTTTGGACAACCGAACACCAGAATGTTGTGTCAAGCTTTGTGGAGATGCTAACTCACCCTCCTATACTAGCTTTCCCAAACTTTGATCTCCCTTTCAAATTGCACACAGATGCATCAAATGACGGGCTGGGAGCAGTATTATACCAACAACAGGATAACAAACTTCGTGTCATCGGGTATGGGTCCAGAACATTAACGCCAGCTGAGAAGAACTATCACCTACACTCTGGTAAACTGGAGTTCTTGGCTCTCAAATGGGCGATCTGTGACAAATTTCGTGATTACCTGTATTACGCTCCCACCCTTTTCCCTTTTCAATAGTCTGTTCCAGTCCAAATATTGTCCGACTTCTGCTCGGTTAAATGCTGTGGGACACATGCTGTGGGTCGGAGAATTGGCAGACTTCCGCTTCGACATAAAGTATAGGCCAGGAAAAATGAATGCAGATGCGGATATGTTGTACAGATACCCAGTGTGTATCCAACATCAAATGGGTGAGTATACCGAATCATTTTCGCCTGAGGTAGTGTCGGCAGTGTGGCAAGGAACTAAAGCAGGTCATGAAGCTGACGTCCCTTGGATGGCTGTGTTACAACTTCAAAACAAAGATGAAAATGTTGTGTGGACGGACAGCGTTGCCAGTGTTACCCCCGAAAACATCTGAGTCGCACAATAAGAAGATTCAGCAATTAAAGAAGTTATCTCTTTGAAACTCAATGCATGGACTCCGAATAAAAGAGAGAAAAAAGCAATGGGAAGGCATACAAAAAGATTACTTTTTGAATGGAATAAACTGGAAGTGGACAATGGAATACTTTACCGGACTGGACAGCACAGACAGTTGGTCCTCCCAGAAAAGTTAAAACCTGTGGTGTTGAGAAGCTTGCATAACGAGATGGGACATATTGGTGCGGAAAAAGTGATTCAGCTCGCCCGTGAAAGATTCTACTGGCCCTACATGCAAAAGGACATAGAGGATTATGTGACAAAGAGATGTGCCTGCATCAAACAGAAAAGACCGAATGTTCCACAAAAAGCCCCGATGGGATCCATCACCACCAGCGCACCCTTTGAATTGGTCTCAATTGACTATTTGCATTTGGAGCCTAGTAAGGGAGGATATGAATATATCCTAGTCATCATAGACCATTTCACACGTTTTGCGCATGCCTACCCGACAAAGAACAAATCAGGAAAAACAGCAGCGGAAAGGATTTTCCAGGACTTCATCCCTCGCTTTGGATACCCCGAGAAACTTCACCATGATCAAGGACGTGAATTCGAGAACAGTTTGTTTCAAAGACTACAACAGTTGTCAGGAATTGCTCATTCTCGGACCACACCTTATCATCCCCAGTGCAACCCAGTTGAACGATTAAACCGCACCCTTCTTCAAATGTTGCGTACTTTACAAGAAGAGCAAAAAAGTGAGTGGAAAGAGCATCTGCCTTAGATTGTGCATGCCTACAATTGTACAAGGCATGAAGCTACAGGTTACTCTCCATTTTTCCTTCTGTATGGTAGAAATCCACGGTTACCGATTGACCTGCTCTTTGGTTCAAAGACCGAGGCAGGGGCAAGTGATCATCAAAGCTTTGTAAAACAGTGGGCAGATCGGATGCGAGCAGCGTATCAAATAGCCGCTGATAACAGTCAGAAGTCTTCAGCTAAAGGAAAGAAGCAGTATGATAAGGGGGTGAGAGGTGTTACTCTTCAGCAAGGTGACAGGGTATTAGTGAAAAATCTCTCACAGAGGGGGGTCCAGGGAAACTGCGTGCTTACTGGGAGAAAGTCGTACATCGTGTGGTAGAAAGAGTGGGAGATGGACCAGTCTATAAAGTGCAGCCTGAGGGAGGAAGCAAATCCCTGTGCGTACTTCACCGAAACTTGCTGCTACCTGTAAATGACTTACCGCTTGAACAAGAACTCCCTGTGGAGAAGAGAAAAAGACCAAAGAAACAGATTTCACGAAACACAGATATATGAGAAAGGAGAATAAATCCTGCTGCCGTGACGATAACATCAGTACGACGTGTACTTCCTTTATTTCTACTGCAGGAGAATAACTGGCCACCTCCCAGCTACCAAGCGAGGGAGGCAACATTAGCACCACTAGTGACACTCAGGCACTAGTGGGGCCCAGGGAGGTGTTCAGATGAGCACGCCAGCACAAAGGCACTGGTGGAGGTGCGTCAGGCAGCAATGCCCAGCAGGCAGACCACCAGCCTGTATTTTCATATGAAGACTCCGAAAACAAGTCTTTAAAAGGAAAACACATGAACAAAGAGATTCGCCCTCATGTGACTCAGGAGCACGCCCTAGGGAAGTTTACAACATGTAAGTTCTATGAGCGTGCATGTGCTGCCGGAACTGCCCCGGCAGCATATAAGCAAGCAAGCAAAGCGGGAAGGGGGCCGTTCTTCCTCTCCAGATCGTCTCTGAAGGTGGTATGAGCTCTCAGAGCTCTGTTTGCCTTATTTTACTTCAATAAAGCTTTTATTTTTGAGCTACTGTCTCATCCTTCCTCATCACTGAATTCGGGGGAACGCAAGGGAGAAGTGTCATCCCGACAATACATAGACCATATATAAGAAATGGACACAGCCATTTGGTTTTAATAGTAATGTACAGGTGCTAACACTGCTCTCAGGGTGAGTACTGTTGTCAGGGAAAACTATGGCAGTGTGAGGTTCCGCCTCACATTCACCCAGTTGTGAGATTCATTTTGCAACCATACTTTTTTTAAGCCATTCAGAAATTAATTTGTTTATATAATTAGATACGTATAAAGACAACGAAGTCACACCTTAGCATTGAATCCACTGTCACTTCTCAGTTAAACATAAGAAGTTTACACCTCATCCTGGCACTTTAAAAAAAAAAATAATACTTGCTGCTCACTTTAAGTGAGAACTTGTTTACTGGGAAGCTGTGGACATTGTTTTCACTTTAAATGGTTTAACTAGTTATCATTTAATTGGTTTATCTTATCCTCAGTGGTGTCTGATGTGACAACAGTGTCCGTTTGAAAGACTTTTTGTTTACTACTGAACAACTTGTTTGCTCTTGCGTTGGAACACTTGTCTGTTCATTTGGAGGAAAATAAAACTGGATATAAACACTTTCTTGCTTGGTGTCCTCACTGTGTGTATCACATTATTACACTGTCTTATTAGACTGTCCGCCAGTTCACTTCATTATCATTGAAACCCCACCTAAAGAACTATTAATAACAGTACTTGGTATTGGTGAACCACATCGGAATCGTACCAGTTTGTAAAATATAGTATCAGGCCAACCCTACTGTTGACGTGGAAATAAATTGACTCATCAGGTGATGTAAGTGCTTAACCAATAAGCCATACACCCTGTGGTTCAGGCTGTATGGCTTGTTGGGTGGACATACAGTGCATCCGGAAAATATTCACAGTGCTCCACTTTTTCCAATTTTTTTTTATGTTATAGCCTTATTCCAAAATGGATTAAATTCATTTTTTTCCTAAAATATTCTACACACAACACCCTATAATGCCACCCATCCATCCATCCATTTTCGTCCGCTTATCTGTTACCGGGTCGCGGGGGCAGCAGTCTCCACAACCGCCACCCAAATCACACTGCATTGTACTAGCACCTCGTGAACCTTCCTGCGGGTGGTGAGTCCACTGGAAGGTACCAATCGCCCTAACCAGATCTTGCCCAGGAGGTGAACCCTGGGGTTCCACACCAATGACAGAGACATTGCCTCTGAATCATCTGCTGAAAGATGAACCATCGCCCCACTCTGAGGTCAAGAGCACTCTGGAACAGGTTTCATCCAGGATGTCTCTGTACATTGCTGCAATCATCTTTCCCTCTATTCTGACTAGTCTTCCAGTTCCTGCTGCTGAAAAACAGGATGGTATTGGCCTGTTGATAAGCAGTGCCTGGTTTTCTCCAAACGTAACACCTGGCATTCACTCCAAAGAGTTACATTTTTGTCTCATCAGACCAGAGAATTTTGTTTCTTATGGTCCGAGAGTCCTTCAGGTGCCTTTTTGCAAACTCCAGACAGGCTGCCATGTGCCTTTTACTAAGAAGTGGCTTTCGTCTGGCCACTTTACCATACAGGCCTGATTGGTGGATTGCTGCAGAGATGATTGTCCTTCTGGAAGGTTGTCCTCTCTCCACAGAGGAACGCTGGAGCTCTGACAGAGTGACCATCGGGTTATTGGCCACCTCCCTGACTAAGACCCTTCTCCCCCGATCACTCAGCTTAGATGGCCAGCCAGCTCTCGGAAGAGTCCTGGTGGTTCCAAACTTCTGCCACTTATGGATGATGGAGGCCACTGTACTCATTGGAACCTTCAAAGCAGCAGAAATTGTTCTGTAACCTTCTTTGTTGTGGCATACAGTGCAGCGAAAGAAATGTACATGGAGATATACAATTGTTGATAAATAAATTATGCCTATGGGTGGGCATATACAGAATAATAAGAAATATACAACATTTGTTGTATACAAGTGCAGGGGTGTGTGAGTGTGCGCAGGTGGAGGGGGATCAGTTAGAGACTTTTTGTGAGTTGACAAGGCCAGTAGCAGATGAGAAGAAGCTGGTCCGGGATGACTGCAATCTCCTGCCAGAGGGGAGCACTGGGCTCTTAAAGCTGCCCACTAGTGATGTGTTGTTCGCGAGTGATTCGTTCTAAATGAACGAATCTTTCATATGACTCGTGACTACCGAGTCATATTAAATATTTGTTCATATTGAACTCACGAATCACTCACAAATCACTCACTGCGAACTAAACACTCTCTGCAAACTAATCACTCACTGCAAACTAATCTTTCACTGTAAACTAATCTTTCACTACGAACGAATTACTCTCTGCAAACTAATCTTTCACTGTGAACTAATCTTTCACTACGATCTAATTACTCTGCAAACTAATATTTCATTGCAAACGAATCACTCTCTGTGATCTTTCACCGTGAACTAATCTTTCGCTGTGAACGAATCATTCTCTGTGAACTAATCTTTCGCCGTGAACTAATCTTTCGCTGTGAACGAATCATTCCCTGTGAACTAATCTTTCGCCGTGAACTAATCATTCTCTGTGAACTAATCTTTCGCTGTGAACGAATCATTCTCTGTAAACTAATCTTTCGCCGTGAACGAATCTTTCGCTATGAACGAGCCTTCTTTGCAACGCCCACAATAGGGCTAAAGCGCCACCTGCTGTAAAACGAATGAAATGAGTAGTTCAAGATTAGTTCACGACTCGCTCATTTTACTGTTCGAGAGTCAAAGATTCAAATCAATAAAAAGAGTCGGTCTTCCCATCACTACTGCCGACTGTTCACTTTGGTGATGGGTTAAAAGCGGTCGGTTGCAATCTTTTTTGCACACTATAGGGTTCTGGAGGTGTACAGGTCCTGTAGCAAAAGTAGGTTGCAGCCAATTACCTTCTCGGCAGAGCGGATGACACCAGTCTGCTCAGATCCGTTGGAGTGGCAGCAACGTACCAGGTGGAGATGGAGGAGGTGAGGATAGAGTCGATGATGGAGGTGTAGAAGTTCACCATCATTGACTTTTCAGCAAATTGAACTGTTTCAGCTGCCCCAGGAAATACATCCTCTGTTGGGCTTTTTTGATGAGGGAGCTGATGTTTAGCTCCCATTTAAGGTCCTGGGTGATGATGGTTCCCAGGAAGCGGAAGTGTTACCCAGTATCCACAGGAGAATCACCCAGATGGGGGTGGGCTCATCCTGAAGTCCACTATCATCTCCACTGTTTTTAGGGCATTGAGCTAAGTTGTTAAGTCTACACCAGGTCACCAGGCGGTCAATCTCCCATCTATACACTGAGAGCCAGTGCTGATGGTCTGGGAGTCTGAGATGTGCTTCCCCATCCTCACATGCTGACTCCTGTCAGTCAGGTAGTCAGTGATCCACCTGCAGGTGGAGTCAGGTACACTTAGCTGGAGTAGTTTACTCTGTAGGATAGCTGGGATGAGGGTGTTGAAGGCTGAGCTAAAATTCACAAACAGGATCCTAGCATAGGGTCCTGTGTGGTCCAGATGCTGAAGGATGAAGTGAAGGGCTAAGTTGACAGCATCGTCTACAGACCTGTTGGCTCTGTAGGCAAACTGCAGGGGGTCCAGGAGTGGGTCAGTGGTGGCTTTGAGGTGTGTCAGGATAAGGTGTTCAAATGACTTCATGACCACAGAGGTTAGGGCAACGGGTCTGTAGTCATTTAGTCCAGAGGGTTTTTGCTTTTTGGGGACAGGTATGATGGTGGAGAATTTAAAACAGATTACCAATGAGGTGTTGAAAATGTCTGTGAACACAGGAGACAGCTGGTCAGCACAGTGCTTCAGGGTAGCAGGTGAGACGTGGTCCGGTCCGGCTGCTTTGCGGGGGTTTTGTTTTTTGAACAGCCTGTTCACGTCTTGCTCTTTGATAGCAAGAGTCGGTCCAGTGGTGGAGGTGAGGGAGCTGGATGAGGTGTCGGAGTTCCTGCAGTGGGTAGGGTGGGTGTAACTATGCAGGGAAAGGTGTCAGGACAGACCCCTTGTCTTTCGAAATGACAATAGTGGTCAGAAGCAGAGTCGTTAGCTGTAAGGGTGCCCGATTCAGGAAATGTTGCAATTCGATTCGATAATGATTTTTAAGCTCAAGATTCGTCCACAGACCACAGACGAATTATTCAGACATATGAAGAGACATCTAACGTCTGGAAAGATGATCACACTGATCTATTATCTCCAATAGGGGGCAGAAATTATTCTTCCCTGTTTGTACTATATTCTTGTATTTGGTCTTAATTTGCTGCCACGTCTTTTTTTTAATCGCTGTTGAGTTAAACCTGGTTTAAAATTGAAAACGGCCAGGTGTGTTCACAGCGAGATATAGATATATTGATACTTTTAAATATATATCTCTGAACAGTTCTGTAATGAACGAGGATGAATAACTTTCTCATCAATACTCACACATTCACTCTATCTGTAATCTGTTACCAAGTCTTTTCCGTGTCTTCCTCGGCTGTGACGCTGTTGTCCTTTTTTATTTTACAGCGTGTCATAATCGTTATAGATATAAAACAGTATTTCTTGCTCCACCGGAGTGAAGCAAAAGGTGCGGGACATGACATGGTTCGTGTTATCTGCGCTCAATTGAGGGAGCCTTCATATTTAGTGGGGCACGAGCACCACTCAGACTTACAGGAACTCATTGTAATCAGCCATTGTGAAACCGAAAAGTCAGAGTTGGACCCACCGGCTTCCGGAAGCCAGAGCTGGGGCATTAACTTGGGGTTCCTTTTTTCGGTGCTTCGGAGCTTCAAGAAACGGAGAAATTGGTACTACAAAAAATGTAACCATAAACTGCCCAGTGCAAAGTAAAATATTTTGGTAAAATAAGAGCTTTTATAAGTGCTGTACTCCAAAAGCAAACAAATGACTCAGGTAGTAAATTAACAGCTAAACTCCCTTTTGAAATAAACTCAATTCAGCGTTTAAGCTTTTAAGATGTTTGCTTGATCGCGTTCTCTGCAAAAAGACGACATGATGATATAGCGTACCACGGCTTGATAGTGTGCAGCATATGTTCAAAGCCTTTGTTTTCAACGGTGCGGTAGGGGCGCAAATATTTTGAAAGTGTCTCAGTGTCTGAGTACTGTCGTTTAGCTTTCTTCACCTCCTTGCTAAATGTATATTTTAACTCTTTGTACCTCTCTTTGTCTCTACTCCTGAACGCATCCTCCTTAAGCCTCCTTAGCCGTTTGAGTTCTGCTGTGAACAAGGGTTTGTCGTTGTTGTAGCTCACCCTAGTTCGTGGTGGTATACAGCTGTCCTCACAGAAGCTGATGTAGGAGGGCACAGCCTCTGTGTACTCTTCCAGGCTGTTGGTAGCTGTCCTGAACACATCCCAGTCAGTACAATCCAAGCACGCCTGAAGTTCTTTAATGGCGCCACTGGACCAATGCTTTGATGTCCTCACTACGGGTTTGCACCGTTTCAGACCATGGTGTGGTCCTAGTGACCCAGTGCAGCCCGAGAAATTGCATGACAGACATTTTGAATTGTTGTGCAACAGTGATCCAGTGTGTTCCCCTCCCTAGTCGGGAACTTAATTAACTGTATGTACTTTGGGAGCTCGTGTCTGAGATGTCCTTTGTTAAAGTCCCCGAGGACAATAACTAAGGAGTCTGGATGTGTCCGCTCCACAGACAGTATCTGGTTGGGGCTTCCTGCACGCCGGTCTGCGGTTGCATGTAAACACCGACCAAAATGAATGAAGTGAACTCACGGGGACAATAGTAGGGTTTACAACTGATAATAAAAGTTTCCAGATCTCGGGAGCAGTGCTGTAGGATCACTGTTACATAGCTACACCAGCCACAGTTTACATAAAAACAGATCCCCCCACCTTTACTCTTGCGGAGAGTTCCGTGTTGCGGTCGGCTCTGTACACTTGGAACCCAGCCAGCTCAAGCGCGGGATCTGGTGTCGATCCACACAGCCATGTCTCCGTGAAGCACAGGACAGCAGAGGAGGCAACATCTCTGTTCTTATGCACAAGTAGTTGAAGTTCGTCTACTTTGTTGGGCAGAGAGCACACGTTAGAGAGGAATATGCCGGGGAGTGGTGCAAGAAGTCCGCGGCGGCGCAGCCGTACAAGCACAACGGCTCGTTTCCCCCTTTTCCGACGCTTCGCTGCTTTGGTGCGTTGAAGATGCGAGAAACTCGGGAAATAAATCCAGTGAAGCTGTTGCACGGGTGTTCATAAGCTCATTCCTGGTGTAACAGTTCAGGGAACCAGAGCAAACACCGGGGTAAAAACACGAAAACAGTAGAGGGATCGCTACACCAAACACCAAGCACCGATCATCCACTGCGCTTGGTTTGTAGTGATGTCGTTCGCGAGTGATTCGTTCAAAATGAACGAATCTTTCATATGACTCGTGACTCCCGAGTCATATGAAAGATTCGTGAATCGTGACTACCGAGTCATATTAAATATTTGTTCATATTGAACTCACGAATCACTCACAAATCTCTCACTGCGAACTAATCACACTCTGCGAACTAATCACTCACTGCGAACAAATCACTCTCTGCGAACTAATCTTTCACTACGATCTAATTACTCTGCAAACTAATCTTTCGCAGTGAACTAATCTTTCGCCGTGAACTAATCTTTCGCCGTGAACTAATCTTTCGCTGTGAACGAATCATTCTCTGTGAACTAATCTTTCGCCGTGAACTAATCTTTCGCCGTGAACTGATCTTTTGCTGTGAACTAATCACTAGGAACGGATCATTCTCTGTGTACTAATCTTTCGCCTCGTTCTCGCAGATTCGTTTCATTTGTCACGTGAAAGAGCTCGGATCTTTTTTGCTCTCATTCATCTTCACATTGTGGTGTGTTTTTATTTCTTAGATTTTCACATGGTTTTAATTATTTATGGCATTTTGTGAACTTTGTAGACTTTGTCAGCGGAAGCAAACCATGTTGCCTTCAGTATTTAGTGTCGGAGAACCGCAGCCTTCTTTACAACGCCCACAATAGGGCTAAAGCGCCACCTGCTGTAAAATGAATGAAATAATTAGTTCAAGATTCGTTCACGAATCGTTCATTTTACTGTTCGAGAGTCAAAGATTCGAATCAATAAAAAGAGTCGGTCTTCCC
>NC_024327.1:8262535-8263003 GCF_000523025.1 Cynoglossus semilaevis | reverse complement strand
AGATTAGTTCACAGTGAAAGATTAGTTTGCAGAGAGTAATTCGTTCGTAGTGAAAGATTAGTTCACAGTGAAAGATTAGTTCGCAGAGTGTGATTAGTTCGCAGTGAGTGATTTGTGAGTGATTCGTGAGTTCAATATGAACAAATATTTAATATGACTCGGTAGTCACGAGTCACGAATCTTTCATATGACTCGGGAGTCACGTTCATTTTGAACGAATCACTCGCGAAGGACACCACTACAAAGAGTCGGTCTTCCCATCACTATTGGTTTGTGCTTTGTAGTAGTGATGTGTCGTTCGAGTATATGACTCGTGACTCCCGAAGTCGGTCTTCCCATCACTAATGTCCGGTGAGAGCTCAGGAAGCAGTAGTGATGGGAAGACCGACTCTTTTTATTGATGAATGAAGTGAACGAATCTTGAACTAATCATTTCATTCGTTTTACAGCAGGTGGCGCTTTAGCCCT
>NC_024327.1:8255956-8262420 GCF_000523025.1 Cynoglossus semilaevis | reverse complement strand
GGCGAAAAGCTAAGAAATAAAAACAGCAACAGCAAAAGAGACTAGAGCTCTCTTTCACGTGACAAATGAAACGAATCTGCGAGAACGAAGCGAAAGACTAGTTCACAGAGAGTGATTCGTTCATAGTGATTAGTTCACAGCGAAAGATTAGTTCACAGAGAATGATTCGTTCACAGCGAAAGAGTCACGAGTCAAAAATCTTTCATGACTCGGGAATCACGAGTCATATGAAAGATTCGTTCATTTTGAACGAATCACTCGCGAAGGACACATCACTAGTTCACAGCGAAAGATTAGTTCACAGCGAAAGATTAGTTCACAGAGAATGATTCGTTCACAGCGAAAGATTAGTTTGCAGAGTAATTAGATCGTAGTGAAAGATTAGTTCACAGTGAAAGATTAGTTTGCAGAGAGTAATTCGTTCGTTGTGAAAGATTAGTTCACAGTGAAAGATTAGTTCGCAGAGAGTGATTTGTTCGCAGTGAGTGATTAGTTCGCAGTGAGTGATTTGTGAGTGATTCGTGAGTTCAATATGAACAAATATTTAATATGACCCGGTTGTCACGAGTCACGAATCTTTCATATGACTCGTGACTCCCGAGTCATATGAAAGATTCGCTCATTTTGAACGAATCACTCGCGAACGACACATCACTACGAAGCAGGCAGGACACCGAATGAGCACGAAGGAGAAATTCTTCAGGTGCAGGACGTTCATTCCTGAAGTGCAAAAATCACTGAGTCACAGTAAGACAAGGCATGAACAACTAGGCATGGCCACCAAACACACCACAGAAAGCACACACAGTAATCCCATGAAGACAGAGTGAGGGAGAGAGGTTTATATGCCCAGGGCACCAGGTGACAGGAGTGAGACTAACGACACAGGTGAGTGTGATCACACTGATTAATTCCGCCTACAGGAGGAAAGGGAGACAGACAGACCTCACACACTGTATTGGTTTTAAATAATACAGAGTGGGTGAACAGTATTGTGAGATAATAGTTCTCCAAGTCATGTCACAAGCATGGTTAAATGATAATTTGATTTTAATCAAATTCTATTTTACAGCCAATATAATTTAAAAATGATAAATTCAAACCAAAATTGCAAAAAAAAAATAATTAATTAAAATTGACAATGTTTCTTTGTATGGGGGTTTGAAGGTGTAACCTTGTACCCTCTCATCTCTGTTCTCCTTTTCAACCATATGAATGCATAAAATAAAACCCTTTTTTTTTCTGTGTACACATTGACCCGCTTCACACAGACAACCAGACAGAAAACACACGCATGCAGACAATCAAGAGTGTAAGGTCCCACATAGTTCAAAAGCTAGTGAATAATAAAAGCCTCACACTGGACCAGGCCGTCTGTCTGCAAAACTGGGCTGTCTGTGACATGAATATAATTTTTTGTTGTATATATGTGTGCGCGCGCGTGTGTGCTCTCTACGGTAACTAGATGATTTATTCATTGTTTACTGATGAGGAAGCATTTAGGCTCCCAGGAGTGGTGCGCAGAAGCAGGCCTCACCTCTCTGCTCATGCCTTCCCCATCTCTCCTCCCCCTCTTCCTCTTCTATTACCTATTTGCCCCCACCACACTTTTGTCATCTCACTCCATTATTGGAGTTGTTGGTTCTGACATCACACCTTTGTGGAATAATAATGCAGTGACAAAATGTTCTGATGGTTGGAACTCTGACTTTTAGTTTGGGCTGTTTGGGTTTTTCTTTGTATTTGCATGACTTTACTAACTGGACAGACAGGTAGAGTCTCCCACATATGCTCATGTGTGTGTTTTAAGTATTTTTCTTCATGTTAACAAGGGCATTGTAAAGAGGTAATTTCTGAGGTGAGGGAACATCCTTCATAATTTCATCATTTTTCCCTGGCTGTCAGCAGCATGGCTAATATCTAGCCCTAAACCATGACAGAGCTGTGTCTAAATGTGCTTTATTGAACGTTACTAACATTTATTGTTGTGTTTTTGATGTCATTTGCAAACAAACCTCAGTTTTAGAGAACAGGAAAAGCTGGTGTAATGCCTGGATTAATAATAGGTTCCAGAGCAGACAATGATCAAAGATCAGTTTTTAGGAAATAACAATCACTTACAAATAACAAACACTTTTGTAAAATACAAGGGCATTGGGGTCTTTAGGAGGAAAAAACACAGATGTAAGACAAATCCTTACAGCAAATCAAACTCAAAGACATTTAAAGCCATAAACACTGCAAAATGTTTTAAATTTGTCCCTACAAGAGCAGGAAAACGTGCATAAACACACACACACACACACATACACTTACTAGGTGAAACACATTGAACACACACTCTAATCAAGCTCCTATTACCAGGAGGAGACTGTAACACCAGAGGACCAAACTCCCTTTATCTAATTGGTCTGCTGAGAAAATTGCCAAGCTGTTCACATCTGCAGAGATCATGCACACATACATACAGACCATTCCATACCAATCACCGCCAATCCCTGGGCAGTGTTGGTGGTTCCATGCTTTCCTTTATCCTGTGGTTCATCCTGTGCTTTCAGCTCCATCTGTCCAAATTACCACAGGCAGGGACCCCAATCCCTGGAACAGAACCTAAACACACACACGCATGGTATGCTTAGCCAAGGACCACCTTAAACTCTACTAAAAAAAGTCCATGGTTTTTCAGTCTATTGGTTTGGTTTATGACATGCCGCCCTCCCTCCTTTCAAGAAGCAAACAGCTTCCTAAAGTGACAGGACAGCATGAAGCAATGATAATAAATGAAATTCTTCCAAAAATTACCACAGATGATATAAGCTAAGGTGTGTTATGGTTGTTTCTGTGTCCACTGCAGGGAGGTAGGTTGTAGCCCATCAACGGTACAGCTTGATTTTGGTGGTGATGTGCATTTGAATGGAGCAGTAAAAATGGCAGCCCTGTGAGGTAAAAGACTGTATTGGTTTGGTTTGTGACATGCCCCCCTCCTCTCCTTTCTTTCTTTCTCTCTCTCTCTCTCTCTCTCTCTCTCTCCCTCCCTGAGTGTGTGTTTTTGTGTGTAGGTATTTTCCCATCTGGAGCAGCCGTTGTGCTTCTTATTAAACAAAGCCTATCTAAATCTGACCTAATCCTTTCCCATAGCAAGCGCTGACTGTGCATATCAGACACTCAAACGTTTCTGTGCCATTTTCTAGCGTTCAGCAGCACATTCTGTCTACTCCATCCGACGGGGGACAAATTTCCTTTTTTCATGCAGACGCATGGTTTTTCATTTTGAGAGCATTATTTCCTAATTTTACCTTTAGATTTTTGTATCGCCGTCTCTCGAAAGAACCCTCCAAAGACCTTCAGCACATGCAAATTGTACTCTGACTCTGCTTAATCATGTTTGTTTGTTTTTGTTTGTGTGTACGTTCTCGCGCACATTTCATACACACACCTTGTAACATTGTAGTTTGACTAACTTCTTTTGCTTTGAACGTTTTTATGCTAATGTACAAGCCCAGAATAAAATTAGCATCAGTTCAAAGCAATGCACTTTGTCTTGGTTTTAGTCATGTCCTCGGTGTTTGAGTTCAAGTTCGAGTCCTTGGTGTTTCGTTCTAAAAAAGGTCAAGAGTCAAGGTTTTACCAAATAATAAAAAAAGTGAAAAGCAATGATGTCATCGTTGTTTTTGTTTTTTTTAAAGCAGTAGAATTGAAAGTAGAAGTTTTAAAAATCTCTTCAAATTAATTTCAACTTGCTTCAAGCTGTTTTACTTTTGTGTCCCAATTTCTTTTGTTTGTATTTAAGAATCTATTTGTGTGTGCAGTACTGGAACTCTCCAGAATCCTCTCCACAGTATTGTGTGGTGTCAATCGTGACGATATGAGCAAATGTGTGCTGTTCCAGACTCATTTGCAGGGTTCTCCATTAACGCACGGTTCATGGTCTGATCGAAGACCATAAGTATACAAGAAAAGCACTTTGTCAGGACATCATCATCTAATGCCACATAAATACAGTACAACTTTATTCATCTCATGCAGTCATTTCAACAGAAATCGAATATTCTTGGCAAAAAAGCAAATGTTCCAAATGCATTGAAAGATTATTGCTGTGTGAGGTGTCTTCAGGCAAGGAGTGGAAGCAGCCGGTTGATGGTCGATTTGTTTTAATAACAAACATCAAACAAAACAGGTCCAACAATAAAGCAAAATAAACGACTGGAGAAGTATTCAAGGAAATCTCGTACAACAGTAGTTAATATGCAAATCCTGTCAAGAATAACTTCTCACTTCTCAAGACTTCTCAAGAATAACTTCTAAAGTATCGTTAGTTGTTTATGCTTATATACCTGTATGGGGGGAGTGGTTTTCGACTTCCTGGGTGTGTGTTTAAATCTTGTAGGCCAATGGAAGAGAGAGGCTAGGCCTCTTGTGGCCCATCATATTATTGTTCTTTTTATCATGTGATGCCTGCAGTCGCCACTACGTGGTACTCTTGTTCCATGATTCAGCAGTGTTGGAAGAACCTTATGTTGCTCAGTGGGGGGTTATCACAAGGGAAGTGGACCGAGCCATAAAGTCCAGTCAACCACAGGTGGTCATGTGGATCAAAAGGAATGGATGGCTTCGGGGTTCCCTGTGAGAAGGTAGATTGGGAGATCTCCCATTGTTGTGTGAAGATCTCCCATTGTTCCCAGGGAGTAGAGGTGTTTTAGAAAGTTGGTGTGAAGAGAATTTGGGGAAATTCTCTTTGAATGTGTGGGGCTATGTGACTGTGTGTGCTCGGGAAAGCCTTTTGGTGTCTTAGCACCTTCCTGCTGCACACCCAACCAAATGTGAAAAACCACTGAAATCTAACAGCATGGAATCTACAATGCTGACATTTATAAAGTTGTGCGCTACGACCAATCAGCTGTAACAATGATGAGGATGAGGAGCATTTTAGTAGTTGAACCATTTTCCAGTAAGTTGTAGTATCACAGTGTAGGAGCTGTTACCAAAGACATTTCCATAGTTTCTGCCTCATTGTTAGGATTCATATGAAAAAGCAAAAATCATCAGTTTATTCTGGGCTGTTGGCTTTTGTATTACATAGAACTAGATTTACACTCATTAGTAATTAATATAAGTTGGCAGGCTAAGTGTGTATTGGTGTATGTGCACACAGTTGTTTCCACGCATCCACTGTACCCTCCAAAACCTTGCATCATCTGTTTTTAAAGTATAATGAACTTTTAAACATTATTATGTCCAAAAAATAATATGACACAAGTTACTGCAGCAAAAGGGTAAAAAGGGACAAAAGACTGCAACACAACAGTGAGTCCATGTTACTGCACTACATCTACATATATCTAAGGCAGGGGTGGAGAACCCTTTTTTTCCCTATCCTGGGACATCTTAATTTTTGATCCTGGGACATCTTAATTTTTACATCTTAAATACGCAATTCATGTCTCACTGACTTCTGTCATATAATGTCTGGAAAGGCTTCTCTTTTTGGGAGGCATCTGATGTGATATGGCAGTGATAATGATAATGTGGGTTTTAGCCAAAACTACTTGTGCAATCATGTCCTCACCTTTTATTGCGTCAGGCATGACTTATGAAAACAGAAACACTTCTTCATATGATGCTGCAGACAGATGTTTGCTGTGCATCTACTGTAGATCATTCGTATCTACTGTATGTGTGAGGTCATTGTAGCTGTTATTACTGTCAGGTTTATTCTAACATATATGACAACAAAGTAACAACACAAAAGACGTCTGGATCTTTTACTTGCAAGGGGAGAGTGCAGCTTACTCTTCTGGCAGCTTCCTCATCAACTCAGAGTAGCCCCACCCTTCTGTAGCAGTACGAGCGTTTCTGTTTTGTTTTTCCCTCGCTCTTTCTGTTGACTGTTGCTATGGTTTCCCTCCCTCACTTCCGCCAGTCGTTGAGGGAGCGGGTATAAAAACGGTAGTCCGCCCACCGGGTCTTCCTCTGCGCTCCCATCATCACCCGTGTTACTTTCGGGTCAGAGGTCGTGTGCCCGACAGGTATGGCCGCCTGCTTCTTCACCTTGCTCGTCGTTTTGTTTGTTCTTATACTTAAGGTATTTGTAATTGTTGTTGTAGGACGACTGTTTGTGTGCTGCTCCGTGCTCCCTGTGTGTGCTGCTGTGGTCATTGGCCGGTGGTGAATGCTGGCGGCTGCCTGGAGTCCAATCCTTCCTCCTCGTGAGTGTGTGTTCTGAGAAGGTGTTGTAACCACCTCATTGGGCCGCTGCTGCTTTGTTTGGTGTGATTTTGTGCTGCTTTCACTGTATTGGCGTTTATCTGTTGCTGCCTACGGCGTTCTTCTGCGGCCGTCAGCGGCTTCACGGCTTCCAAGATACACGCTGTGCAGGACGATTGTTCGGCCGTACACCGCCGTCTGGGCATAAGCATTTTTTTCTTTTATTGGGGACTACCCTACTAATGTGCTATTCTTTTTCC
>NC_024327.1:8255058-8255864 GCF_000523025.1 Cynoglossus semilaevis | reverse complement strand
TTGCTGTAGGCCGGTGGTGGCGGTGCTGGTGACCTGGGGGGGGTGTCCTCCCGTCGTATCTTGCTGTGTCCCTGGGAGTGGGTTTTTTCACTGAGGGTGTGTCTGCCACATGTGCCTGGTGATTTAAGTTATTTTTGCCTTATTTTGGTGGATCCTGACCCTGCACTTGCCCTTGCCCATCCACTTCGGCCTCAGCCCTGATTAGGTTTCTCTTTTATTTGTGTGAATTAGTTTTACGGAGTATACTTTTTAAAAACAAATGTTGAATAAAATTTGTATTGTTCAAACTTTGAACCACGTCTCTTGCCCTCCAGTACCCACGAACCTTTGTGCCTTGTGTTTGAGCAATTCCCTGGGTGAAATTCTTAGGGTGGCGTTGTCGAGCTTTTCCTTCTTAATAATAGTCACGTAACTTTTCACCCCCCGCCACACTTCCTCTTTTATTGAGTTTATAAAAGTATCAGATTACATATCATGTGATCATGTGTGAGTATACGGATGGATATGGAGTAAGAAGGTGGATGTGAATGTGGGTGTGAATATGTAAGTAAGAAGGTGGGTGTGAACATGTTTAAGTAATTTTCCATGTCTTGAGCACACTAGATTCTAATATGAGAAGCAAACAGTTTCTTAAAGGGACAGTACAGCATGAAGCAATGATAATAAATTAAATTCTTCCAACATTTTCCTCCTGTTTATCATTTGTTAAGCCGTTGTAAATACATTTACAATGTATTCATTGTATTAAGTTTCCATATCAATTTATACTGTTATTGAATGCTGTTATTAAGCCAGCCACTAGGTTA
>NC_024327.1:8247018-8252280 GCF_000523025.1 Cynoglossus semilaevis | reverse complement strand
TGTACAGAGGAGGGACAGTGGATACATTGGTAGAAGAATGTTAGAGATGGAGCTACCAGGTAGGAGAAAGAGAGGACGGCCAAAGAGGAGATATATGGATGTCGTGAGGCATGCAGATAGTTGGAGTCAGAGTAGAAGATGCAGAGAACAGGGAGAGATGGAAATCCATGATTTGCTGTGGCAACCCCTGAAAAAAAAAGGGACAAAGCCGAAAGAAAAAGAAGAAGAATGCTGTTATTATGCTGGACTAAAAGGGAAAGTGGGAAGACAGGTGTGCATGCTGGTGGATTACATAACAGGATGAAATGGACAGCACTGAATGGTACCGACTGTTACACTTGGAGATAGAGACAGGACACAGAACTGGCCAGAACTGGTTTCTTTGCCCAAATAAGGAGACCGATGGAAGACCAACAAAAGACAAAAAGAGAAAAACATCCGAACTGCATGGGCTTATCTGACTTGATTAACTACAGCACATGCACATACCTCCTATTGGTGGAGAATCCTTGTTTGGAGCCGTCTTTACCAATCAGTGCTCAGAAGTTGCACGTGAACACCGCATGGTTAAAATCAAAAGAGTTTGAATCTCTCTTTTTCAACATGTGACGTCTTGTTCTTCCTGTTAGGGTTGCCCCTAAATGCGAGGTTATACCCACAGGTACTAGTTTATTTGGCCCGATTATGGCCAAAGGAACTCCCAATCGTACTAGTGCACGGATTCCAACCGCCTTCGGTGGGATTTGAATCTTTGCTCACCACAGTAATTATACAGTCCGTCCCGTCCCGTCCCCATCTTCCAATCATACTGCCACTCATTGTGACATTGCACCAGGATGGATCAATTTTTCCTATATTTACTTTGGGATTTGAATGGGTAAAATTAAAACACACATAGTCTCCTTTGCCTTTATGAGGAGTAAATGCTCCTGTTTTGGTTTTATTAGAAATTGGTGGGAAGATTGACGCTAGTGTAATTCCAATTGTCGCAATTAATTACTGAACGCAGCTCAAACGTATATGCCGTTGTGTCACCTAATGTATATTCAAGAGTAATACCACCATAGTTATTTAAACATTCAGAACTGTTCGTTGCTTCAGTGTTTTCTCTTTTTACTCTCTTGTGTGAATGGTGTTGCTCTGCTGGATCTTTCATCGTTGATGGGTGGTCAGTGGTGCTGTTGTTCCTCAGTGGTTCTTCCAGGGTTAATATGATGGGTAGTATCAAGATGACCCCTATGATTATCAATATGCACACAGAGAGTTGCTGTAAAATACCCAATCTATGGAATGTGTAGGTACTACCACAGTCCTTTTAAGGACTCTAACTCCTATAATTCCACTGCCTCCAGTAACTCCACATACGTCATGATCAGTGACCTCTGCAACTTTTAAATTTCAGTCTCTCTGTTCAGGATTTTTCTCTCCGTGGGACCCCTGATGAAAAGAGAAACCTGCTTGTCTCAGAAGAATAAGAACCAACGCGCTTTTGTAGACACCATTGCCCACGGTGATAAATGCACTAGTAGCGTCCTTTTCTTAACTGAGTTAACTGGTAATTAAGTTACGTAAAGTAACGTAGCGCTGCCACCAAAGCAGTTATTTAAAAGTTTAGAAGCGACAGGATTCCTTCTAACAGTAATCGTGTGAACTGGCACATTGACAATCAGAGACTTTTCCTCCCGAAGCGGACTTTCGGAACCAAGAGGACTCTCTGCACACAATGGAACCAGACGGACGTCCCCCAACTCTGGCAAGGACCCAAGAAG
The DNA here is from genome assembly GCF_000523025.1 of Cynoglossus semilaevis. Lineage (NCBI taxonomy): Eukaryota > Metazoa > Chordata > Actinopteri > Pleuronectiformes > Cynoglossidae > Cynoglossus > Cynoglossus semilaevis. Next base: position 8,250,511 of record NC_024327.1, on the reverse strand, counting down.
TGCGGACTTTCCACTACCCTCTAAATACGAGCAGACGTTCACTACAGTAAGGCTGGCATTTTGGCATGTTAGTTTTATCTGTTTATCTGTCCGTCTGCTCCGCGACATGGGATGTCCAGGAGCAGGGCGCAGGAAAGCCACGAGGGAACTGGCAGAAGAGGCAGAGAAGGGCAGCTTTTGGCTGTGGCTAAGGAGGAAAGAGGTGAGTTGGGGGCCAAACAAAGCGTGACCCATTCACTTCAACGTAAATTTACCCACAATAGTAAACACAATAGGCATAACTAAATAATAAACTGTAACTCTAGCGCAAAAAAGGCCATCAATTTAAGTTAGGAATCTAGCTACAAACCTAATAGTAATTAATTAACAAGACACACCTTGGGGTATGATGAACCCCAGCGGGGCCTTCCTAGGGGGAGAGGGTCTAGTGATAATGGCCGAAACACTCGATGACCCCAAGGTCCACTACTGAAGATGTGTCTTACAATAAAATGGTCAATTTATAAAAACAACCAGCTAATCAGAAAAGCTATAGTCCAGTAAGACACCCCATTCCACCCCATCCCTTACCTCAGCCCCTTCCCTTACCCTGAAGGTAAGTATAAGGATGATCCCCAATAATTCCCCTGCCACAGCCCTAATCCCCACCCCCATTGAATTGTGTTGTCCGAAATCTGTGCTGCTTCTTCTTCTTTTCTAACCTCCTTACTCGGTGTTATACTCTCGTACACTGTCAATATTCCAGTGTCAACTTGTAACGTTATCAGTATTGGGATCAGGAAAACTAAAAAATCAACACAAAATCCATTATCTTGAATAGACCACGCGGTGCGCCTCCCTTCCCCCATATACTTTGATAACATCACAAGCACTGTTTCATTGTACCTGAGCGCATCTTGGTGCGTGTCCACAACACCCTTTCACACCTCCGTGAGCACATACATGCCTCACGTGATTCCTGTTGCCGTCCCTTCTACCTCGCAGTTCTTATTCCACTGCGCAGTCGCGTATGTGAACACGCATCACGGGCTCAGTCGCTTGCTTGGTACACGACCAAGCAACTCTTACACGACCACTGTGTGTGTGTGTTGTGTACACACACACACAACACACACACACTATTGTGCCTTGTTTAGTTTGTGTCTCAACTGCTATCATTAAGGTGATAGGGTTGTGTTAATAAATTTGATTATTTTTGTAAACTGTGTTTGTCTGTGTTGTTACTTTATTCCCCTCAATCAATTGGATCCTGTACCAAGAACCTCTGTCTCTTGCAATGTGAAAGATGAATCCAAGATGGTCATTCAGCAATCTTTATGGCCGTGGGCGTCGTCACCAGGACCTGGTATGGGCCTTCCCACTTTGGACTCGACCAACACTTCTGTTAGATTTCAGTGGTTTTCACATTTGGTTTGGGTCTGAACGCAGGAAGCTGCTAAGACACTAAAGGCCTTCCCAAGCACACACAATCACATAGCCCCGCACATTGAAAGAATTTCTTCTAATTTCTCTTCACACCAACTCTCCAGACGACTCCCTGTTGTTCCAAATCACCTCTACTCCCTGGGAACAATGGGAAGACTCCCAATCTACATCCTCAACATTTTTTCAACACTTGGCATTCTTTCACACCAAAGTCAAGTCAAAGTCAACTTTATTGTCAAATATGCCATACATACAGGACATATGACACAATGAAATTGCAGCCCTTTCGGACCCATGGTGCAAAATGGCAAGAATATAATAAGTAAAGGAGATATAATCACAAGGGAAAGGAATAAATTAACAATATATGTACAATATACAAAGAAACACACTTGAGAGAATATACGCTGAAAAACAACATGTGCTGTGACATTATTCAGTAATTACAGACCGAATGAACTGGTGTGGTGAATCAATAAAGACAGTAATGACTAAGCTTATTCGGTCGAGGGTGAGGTAGTACTTGGAGAGAGTGCAGTATGTCTATGATGATCCATAGTCTTTTTCATAATAGTGCAAATAAGCTTTGGCCGAGAGGCAATGGCTCTGTCATTGGTGTGGAACTCCAAGGTTCACCTCCTGGGCAAGATCAAAACCTGGTTAGGGCGGTTGGTACCTTCCAGTGGACTCACCACCCGCAGGAAGGTTCGGGGGGCTGGTAAGGTGCAGTGTGATTTGGGTGGCGGTCATAGAGACTGCTGCCCCTGCGACCCGATACGCGGTTGAAAATGGATGGATGGATAGTGCAATAATTAGTGCAAATGAGTAGAAGGTGTAGAGCAGAGTTAGTGCATGCAGGGAACAGAGGAGATGGGAAGGGAAGAGCAAAAACTGTGTTTGAGATGGGGAAGATAGGAGGGGCACAGTAGAGTCTGTGTTTGTAGAGGGGGGAGGGAGGGCAGAGCAGGTATGGAGTTGAGTCTCCTCACCTCACCGCCTGGTGGATAAAACTGTCTTTGAGCCTGCTGGTTCTGGCTCGGAGATTCCGCAGTCTCCTACCCGATGGTAGTAGGCTGAAGAGGCTGTAAACTGGGTGGGAGGGGTCACCTGTAATCTTGATGGGTGAGACGTTCAGAATTTTTCCGTACCATAGAAACGACATTTTCTGGATTTTTGCGTACTGCCCTTTTTCACGATGAAATCTACGTACGTTTAGTACATCAGGCCCCTGGAAGACACTACCACACTTTGTGTGTGTGTGCATAGGAATAGTTACTCTGCCACGTTCCAGATTATTCCACACAGCCGGGCCCACACTCCCTCTCTAACCACGGGTCACTCTGCTCTGGGCCTGCAACTGTACACACTAAGTGAAGCAGACAATTGTGGGTCTCTGTCAGCGGCTGTTCAACAAAAGAAAAAAGGAAAATAAAATGAAACGTGTGTCTCAAGACTTTCCATCTGCAGCTGCTGAGAGCCAGAGGAGAAAACAACATGTTTTATCAGTGAAAAACATATTCTCTTTATCACTAGAGTTCATCATGAACTCTTCAGACCCTCTTCAGACCTTAAACCACACTCGAAACCAGTGTTACATTATATAAAGTGTTTTTTTACTATAACTTGTGCGAAGTCGAGTGAAACTTAAACATGTTTTGAAATATGTACTTAATTTGGTTTACAATATAATATATTTGTGAAGCATAGAAGAACAGGAGGGAGTTTATTATACTCACAAAACTGAATGAACGTGTTCAATATACATGTATTACAGCAACAGGGACGTTTAACTATGCAACGTTTAACTATGCAAATAACGCTTAAAGGTAAATGGAAATCATTTTAAGCGTTTTATTTAAGTCTCATGATGTAAATAATTCAAAAACTCTTAAATAATATATACAGTGCCGTGAAAAAGTATTTACCCCCTTCCTGATTTCTATGTTTTTTGCATATTTATCACACACAAAGGTTTCAGATCATCAAACCAATTTTAGTATGACACAGAGACAACCCAAGGAAATAGAAAATGCAGTTTCTAAATGATGATTTTATTTACCAAGGGAGA
>NC_024327.1:8236840-8239528 GCF_000523025.1 Cynoglossus semilaevis | reverse complement strand
CAGGGGGCAATTACTTTTTCACAGAGGGCCAGACAAGTTTGTAATTTTTTCTCCCTTGGTAAATAAAATCATCATTTAGAAACTGCATTTTCTATTTCCTTGGGTTGTCTCTGTGTCATACTAAAATTGGTTTGATGATCTGAAACCTTTGTGTGTGATAAATATGCAAAAAACACAGAAATCAGGAAGGGGGCAAATACTTTTTCACGGCACTGTACCTTCTAGTGGACTCACCACCTGCAGGAAGGTTCAGGGGGGTTGGTACGGTGCAGTGTGATTTGGGTGGCAACAGCTGCCCCCGCGACCCGGTAACGGATAAGCAGATGAAAATGGATGGATGGAAATAATATATATTTAAAAGGTAAAATTAAAATAGAAATAAGAAATAAGAGAGACTAGATAAACATGGATAATCTTTCGAATAGGATAAGTCAGATTTCTATCACATTTTGAGCTTTATTGTGTAAAGGCTTGACATTATCCACACTTTAATGTTTACCTTGACTTTTTTGACTTGATTTCAAAATGTTCCAAAACATAAAAATCCTCTACTGTAGCAAGCTTGCATTGTATATGAACATTCCTTTTTTTAGTTTGTTGATAATACCTAGGGCTTGATAAAATTTTTTACTTATATCATATAATGGTCTATCAATGGGACTGAGTGAAGTGTAGCAATAACAAACAGAGATCACTTTCTCAGCCCTGCTCTTTTTATTTTACAGCATATCTGGGAAACAAACATTTAACCCTTCAAATGAATACTAATAATAATTCTATAGCAACATTCTAGGATGAAACACTGAACATTTTGTGTGTACACACAACATGTTTCTCAGCTCTCTCTGCACACAGGCTCTTTCTGAGCCACACAACGTTAAATAAACCTGTGGAGGAATTTACTGAGTCAATAAACCTTCTGGGGGTGCAGAGCTGTGGGTCTGATTCAGTTATTGGCCTCTTTAACAGCTACTTTTTCATTGAAACTGTGTCGCCACAAAAGGAGGCTTTCTGAAGGAGGATAAAGATAAAATCATGTAGAAATTATACGCTGAATAGTAATATTTTCATCATAGAATATTTTTATGATGATATCAGCATCAAATACAAACGTCAAAGCAGATATGACATTAGGTTAACATGGAAAATTACGTTTTGTTTGTTCATAACACAAAATGATTGCATTACCTGTCAGGTGTCAGTGTCAGTTACTCCGGACTCCAGGCAATTCATCCGCCTGCAAAAATCCTCAGGACTGTCGGCAAAGTGGCGCATAATCATCTCGATGTAGAGTTGAAAAAAAATTCAAAATTTTACACTCACTTTTGACTCCACTGTTAGAGCAGATTGACTCTTCACAGTTTTGAAAATACTCTATCTGGGTTTATATACATTTGCTCTGAAATATTGACACCCTATTTTTTTATCGTGTAGTAGCTGCTGAGACTCAGCTTTATTCGAATCATTCAACCTGTTTTCCTATTTTTAGGGTTGTCCGATATTAACTTTTTGTCAATATCCAATATGTCGATATTGTCCAAACACTATCAACCTATACCGATATAGAGAGTCAGTGGTGGCCTGGTGGTTAAGGAAGTTAAGTGCCACCTGCTTGCTAAAATGATGGGCTACAGCAGTGTTTCTCAATGATTTTTTGCCATTCCATGTAATATTAATTTATTTATCTTTACAAACCACTGTAGTGTTGCTGGCACCAGCATTCTGCATACATATCAGTCCCCTGAATGTCAAAATAGATTAATAAAATGAGCTGCAATGCTGCCATCTAGTGACTTTTACTTTCATATACAGCCATTTTCCCCCAAAACTATTTTTAGGTCACACATCATTTGGCAAGACCCAGGGATTGTGTTATTGGGTTTTCATTATCAGATGAGAAACCGATAACAATCCTAACTGATCTTAAATAGTTATGCTAGTATCGGGCCGATAATATCAGTCGGTTGATATTATCTTTCTTTTTTCTTTCTTTCTTACTTTCTTTCTTCCTTCTTTTTTTCTTTCTTTTCATTCGTCACAGCTTCTACAGTTTTCATTCTCTGGTCTAATTCCTGCGATAAACCATTTTGTAACAGTCCCTGCTTAGAAATGCATCATAAAGGAGAGTTACTTATTTGTTACCCAGCTGTTCATTCACAATCGTGGATTCAAATAAATCTTTTGTTTCGGTGTGAATGTAGCGACTAATGCTGAGTGGATAGGAAGTCTGTGATGTTGTGATAACGGCAGGTTCACACGTTAGGTTCCTCTCTGTCTACACTCTGGTTTCATTAGGTGTGGTGTTAAAGGGTTGAGGAAGATGTTAGTGTCATTCGTTGGTCGGATTTAGAAAAAAAATATTCTTCTTCTTTTCGGTTTGTCCCTTTTTCAGGGGTTGCCACAGTGAATCATCGTTTTCCATCTGTCCCCGTTCTTTGCATCTTCTACTCTGACTCCAACTATCTGCATGTCCTGCCTCACTGCATCAACAAATCTCCTCTTTGGCCTTCCTCTTTTTCTCCTACCTGGTAGCTCAATCTCTAACATTCTTCTACCAATGTATCCACTGTCCCTCCTCCGCATGTCCAAACCATCTCAATCTGGTTTCTCTGTGTTGGCCCTCTAATGACCTCATTCCTGATCCTGTCCATCCTTGTCACTCCTAAAAAGAATCTTAGCATCTTTAAC
>NC_024327.1:8233137-8236225 GCF_000523025.1 Cynoglossus semilaevis | reverse complement strand
GTGCATCACCCTTCTTATGAATTGGCACCAGAACACTTTTTCTCCACTCATCAGGCATCTTGCCAGTCTCTAAAATTCTGTTAAACAAACCAGTCAGGAAATTTACTGCCACTTCTCCTAAACACTTCCATACTTCCACTGGTATGTCATCAGGACCAACTGACTTTCCACTCTTCATCCTCTTCAGGGCTTTTCTAACTTCATCCTTTCTAACCTGATCTACCTTCTTCCTACTAGTCTCTGGCTCCTCGTTTCTACTTTCCCTTTCATTTTCCTCATTTAACAACTCCTCAAAGTATTCCTTCCATCTTCTCAGCACACTTTCCTCACTTGTGATCACATTCCCCTCTCTGTCCTTAATCAACCTCACCTGCTGCACATCCTTCCCAGCTTGATTTCTCTGTCTCACCAATCTATACAACTCCTTTTCTCCTTCATTTGTGTCCAAACTCTCATTCAACTCCTCATATGCCTTTTGTTTGGCCTTGGCCACTCCCCTCTTTACCTCCCTTGTCCTCTCTTTGTACTCCAGTCTGTTCTCTTCTGTTCTCTCACTGTCCCATCTCTTCTTTGCTAATCTCTTTCTCTGCACACTCTCCTGAACCTCATCATTCCACCACCAGGTCTCTTTGTCCTCCTTTCTCTACCCAGAGGACATGCCGAGCACCTTCCTACCTGTCTCCCTAATCACTGTAGCTGTAGTCTCCCAATCATCTGGGAATATCTCAGAACTGCCCTTACTTACTTCCTGAAGTCTTCACAACATTTATCTGTCCTTCATTTCCAGCACTTGATCTTCTGCTCTGTCTTCACTCCTTTCCTTTTTTTTTTTACCTCCATCCGATGTTATTAGGCTACACTCTCGCCTGCCACCACCTTACAGTCTCTAATCTCCCTCAGATAACCTCTTCTACATAGAATATAATCTATCTGTGTGGACCTGCCTCCACTTGTGTTAGTCACCCTGTGTTCCTCTTTCTTTTGGAAATAGGTGTTTACCACAGCGATTTCCATTCTCCATTTTCCAATTTACCACGCCAAACCTGCCCATCACTTCCTCATCACCTCTGTTCCCTTCCCCTACATGACCATTAAAGTCTGCTCCAATCACCACTTTCTCTGCCCTGGGGATGTCCTCTACCACCTAATCTAGCTCATTCCAGAACTTCTCCTTCTCTTCCACCTCACAGCCCACCTGTGGGGCATAATCGCTAACAACATTAATCATCACTCCTTCTATTTCTACCTTCACACATATCAACCTGTCCGACTCTCGTTTCACCTCCACCATATTTCTTGCATATTCTTCCTTTAGGATCACCCCTACTCCATTTCTCTTCTCATCCGAATCATGATAAAACAGTTTGTAGCCTCCTCCAATGTTTCTAGCCTTGCTGCCCTTCCACCTCATCTCCTGCACACACAAAATATCTACTCTTCATCTCTCCATCATATCAGCTAGTTCTCTACTTTTCCCCTGCATTGTACCTACATTCAGAGTTTCAAACTTCAGACCAACACTTCTATCCTTCTTCTTTTCTCTCTTTTTCTCCAAACCAAACGCCCTCCTCTTCTTCGTTCTCTTCAGCCAACAGTAGCCCAATTTCCATCAGCACCCTGTAGGTCAACAGCACTGTTGACGGTTGTTTTTGACCTGGGCCCCGACTGATCCGTCATGGAAATAGTTTTAATTCGCATTATTTAATTTGGCAAAGGTTTTACACCAGATGCCCTTCCTGACACAACCCTCACCATTTATCTGGGCTTGGGAGCAGCACTATAAAACATTGGTTTGTGTACCCTAGTGGCTGGTTTTTAGAAAAGAAATATTATAGGATTAAATTTAGAGTTTAAAAAAGTGTCAGCTTAATGAACTGAACTTTGCTGCACTTGTGATGGTCAGTGATGTCTGACATCCTGTCAGTTATTTCAACATTACGTTCACTTTTCTTTGTAGCAGACCGTAATTTACAAACACTTGTTATCCAGTCTGTAAAAGCTGTGGCTCTGAGACCATTCTGACAGTGGGAGAAACATTTTTAGCTGGTTCTCAGAACCTGAATAAGTTGAAGGGGGTTTGGAAATACATTATGTCTCACATACTGTGTTATACATGACCTCACAACTACTGTATAGAGAGGCATGTGGTCATGAGGTGTTCTCCCTGTTGGTCTGCCTATTTGACAGGCTCTCCAAGTATTTACGAGCTCAGCCAATTCCTGGCTCACTTCATTAGCTGCAGCTATGAGGTGGCTGCTAAATTTAGTACTTGCTGCATTTGTATCCTCTTCCAACACACAAACACACACACACAAATAGAGGCACAATTCCCCCACCCCCACCTACACACACAGACCGGAAAACCTTTTCACTGCCAAGACTTGTTTTTCTAATATTGCTGGTCCCAAACTGGCTCTGTAGGCCCTTCAGTGTTTTAGTTTATAGTGGCACTCTGTCAGGAAGACCTGCTTTTTCCTCTTTTCTCACACAAAGGTGATGAACACACACACTCATAACACAGAGGTGACACTGAGGTCAAATAAAATAAAGATTTAAGTTCAGGAAAAACAGTGATTTGAATTTTATGAGATTTTGAACCTCTTAAGATTTTGAACCTCTCTCTCTCTCTCTTTCTCTGTCTCTCTTCACCTTTCCCCTGTCCTCTCCTCTTCTCCAGGCTTTGTGTGGCTGCACAGTTATCATTCCTACACTGGAAAACCGCATCATCTCCCTTCTCTGCCATGATATCATCATGCCCGGGACAGTGAAGCGAATCAGCGGAGCTGGAAGTGGGAGAGTTAAAGATGCTAAGATTCTTTTTAGGAGTGACAAGAATGGACAGGATCAGGAATGAGCTCATTAGAGGGACAACACAGACAGGAAGGTTTGGAGAAAAAGCTAGAGAAGCCAGATTGAGATGCTTTGGACATGTGCAGAGGAGGGACAGTGGATACATTGGTAGAAGAATGTTAGAGATGGAGCTACCAGGTAGGAGAAAGAGAGGAAGGCCAAAGAGGAGATATATGGATGCAGTGAGGGAGGACATGCAGGTAGTTGGAGTCAGAGTAGAAGATACAGAGAACAGGGA
>NC_024327.1:8231236-8232845 GCF_000523025.1 Cynoglossus semilaevis | reverse complement strand
TAACGAACCTGTGATGACTTTGCACACAGGTTTACAGAAACATTTTTGAGGCATCCAGGTGTGAATGGTTTAACAGAGGATAACGTAATTTGTTGCAGAACCTATGCCCTGAGATAAGACAGGTGTAAATAAAATTTATATTTAGTTACCAAACTGTGTTAAACCAAAGTGTGGTGAACCATAAACTGTTATCTAAGTGTGGTAAATAATGGTCTGCTGGACAGGAGTAGGTACCCCTAAAAGGATTTTTACTATGTAGGTAAATAAAGGATGAGGTCTGTAAATAAAGGATGAAGCAGGAAAGAACCACGGTGCTGGGCACCACAGGTCAGTGGGAAAAGGTTTCCCTCAGACAAATACTAACACTAGGAATGAATGTGAGAGTGATTGGAGAGTAACTAAGTGGAAGTCTAAAATTCTTTGTGGTTCTGAGGTATACTCCCAGACTGTGACCACGTCCAGTTATACTGGGTGTAGAAGCTTGTCACGGTGGAACCCACTGAAGCCCAATAGAGGCATTTTTCCTACACTTGTTCTCTCACTAACTGCATAGTTCATATAAACAATGGGAAATTGTCGTAGTTGTTACTGTGGGGGGAAGAAAGAGGAAGAATTACAAGGGGATGGTAAATACATGGACAGATATCATCCAGGGTCGGCAAAATATTTAACTAAATCGAAAAAGAAGCACAAGTTTGAAGGAAAATTGCAAGTAAAACCATGTGAAGATTTAGTCTTCAGATTAACTCTAAAGGCGAGAGCAAAAGGAAGGAAGGAGTAAAGTGATGAACAAGTGATGGCAAAAAAGTGGTTGGAGCAAGCAAAGAAAAGACTAGAAGGTGCTAACAAAAAGAAACCTGAAATTGAAGAAGAGCTGAATTTGCAAAAAGATGATGATAATTATGTTCCTGTGCAACGCACTCAGCCTGCAGCAAAAGTGCAGTTACAGATAGAGCAAAATCAAATACCACAGGCTGTAGGAGGGGTCCCAGTATTAAATCCACCTCCATATCCAGATTCACAGCCTCCAGAAACTAGTCGTTTGTATCCTGAATTGCCCAGACAAAACCCACATCAAATTCATAGTGGAGAATCAGTTTACTCCACTAAAAAGAAAAAAGAGAAAAACAGAGGAGGTGATTATAAGATGTTTTTGCGGAGTGATACCGCACAAGGGAAGAAACGAAGAAATATTAAATCAGAATCAGAAGATGATGAGTCAAAAATAGAAGCATTTCCAATGATAGCTTTACCTGATGGAAATGGGGATACTGTGTATATGTACAGAACATGGACAATGGGTGACGTTAAAAATGATTGTGAACACATAGTGCCGCCAAAAGAATATGAGTGTATTAAAGGATTGCAAGGGCTGGTTGCTTCCTATCGTCTAGACGGAGCAGAAGTCCAGCAAGTGTTAATGCATGTTTTACAAACTCAGTGGGCTAGAGTTAGAGGTGACTGGAGCCCTACTGAAGAGAGAGACAAACTGTCCCATTCAATCGAGTGACACTAACTTTAGTGCCCTTATTTGACAGAATGTGTGCTCTTTTTACAGCACAAGCAGATTTTATTAAAATCGCAGCATGCAGACAAAAGGAGGGAGAAT
>NC_024327.1:8227100-8231064 GCF_000523025.1 Cynoglossus semilaevis | reverse complement strand
ACAGCCACTCTGGCAGACACCATTTTACATGCTCAACATTATGAAAAAGTGGTAATGAACAAAAAGCGCCAGAGTTACAGATGACAAAGCTGAAGTGTTTCTGAGCGCTGGTGCAAGACTAAGGGACAGAAATAGACAAAGATCAGGTCCTAGGAGAGATGACAAACAAAAAGAAGAAGACAGAAAGTTTAATCGATGCTATATCTGTCACAAGCCAGGTCACCTAGCGCGTGACTGCAGAAACAGGAGACCACAAAGTGGATATCATGATATAAGTGACGACAAAAGAGACAGAGCATGACTACATGAAAAGGGTACCGATACCCATGATTTAATGTCAAGACAAAATAATGAAAGTTTAGAACAAATTGATCTACTCTTCGCATTAGAAAATGTTGATGCATCGTGACACCCAGAAATGACCCTTATGGTAAATGGCAAACCAATGTTATTTTTATGTGACACTGGGGCAGAGCGAACGATAATAAGAGACACGAAGGGATTACCCCGATCAAATCAAACCATAAAAGTAAAATCAGCAAATGGAAGAATTATCACGACTCATCTAAGTGAAATTGTCAAATTCTCACTAATGAATGAGGAGAAAGATGACTGTGTGCACGTTTCCGTAGTCTTATCTCCAGAATGCCCTCATAATTTACTAGGGAGAGACCTTTTAACATGTTTTGAAATGGCAGTTGTGCCAACTGCAGCAGGGGTAATGGTAGTAAAGAGAACACCATTAAGCCCAGTAGAAACCTTTGTAGTGGAGGGAAAACACGAACCTCACTACTATTGGTCATTAGACATTCCTAATGGCCCGCCCGGAGAAGTCCCTAAGACCTTGATGACAAAAGCCCAAGAAGTAGTGGAACAGGGAGGTGACAGAATGAATCCAGAAAATTTACATACCACTCTAAGATTTAAAACCAGTCCTGGACCAGATCCAGACTATGATAAAGCAGTCCATAAACTTGGACTTCAGATGATTAAATTAGAACACCTTTATTGGAAAGGTCAAACCCTTATTTTGTTCAGTATCATTGTCAGAAGAAGCAACAGCAGTGCTGTCACCAAATGAATGCTCACATGTGTCACTTACAAAATCAAAACATCAAGAGTGGAACGATTTAAATAGGATTGCATGGAAATCACAGGATATAAAAATGTGGAAAACTACAATCAAACCAAAAGTGGAATTTAGTTCTACTTCTGGTTTGTTCCAAAGATAGAAGAAGGCTGGGTAACGACAACAACTCCTACTGTACATTTAACAGAACAGACATGAGAAATATTCACGCTCTCAACTGAAGAGCAGAATGAGCTAAAATGTCTTCCTAACGATTCATGGGCTAATAGTCCAACCGATGTAGGACTAATGAAAAATGCAAAACCTGTGATAATCAAGGGCAAAACAGAGTTTAGGCCGAAAGTGAGACAATACCCTTTGAAGCCTGATGCTAAAAAAGGCATAGCGCCAATAATTAACGACCTAAAAGCCAAAGGGATAATAAAAGTATGCCCCGAATCTGAGTGTAACACACCAATTTTTCCAGTAAGAAAAGCAGCCCCTAGTCTAGACTGGAGAATGGTACAGGATTTAAGAGCAGTCAACAATGCAGTAGAGGTAAGAGCACCAAGTGTGTCCAATCCACATACTTAAATACGGTGAAACCTGAATCAAAATATTTTTCAGTGGTGGATTTGAAAAATGCGTTTTGGTCAACACCCATCGAAGAAAAAAGTCAAGAATGGTTTGCATTCACATTTAAAGTTCAAAGACTGACATTTACAAGATTGGCAGAAGGATTTGTGAATTCACTTACCATTACATTTACTGAAGCGATAACAAATTGTCTACATGATTTTGAACCCCCAAAGAGTAGTCAAATTTAGATATATGTAGATGATCTTTTAGCATCCAAAACACAGGAACAATGTAAAAAAGGCACGCTTGCACTTCTCCAATTTCTGTACAAAAATACAAAATAAGCTGCAGTTGTGGAAAGGGGAGGTGAAATATTTAGGTCATGTACTGACAGGAACAGGTCGGGTGATTGACCAAGCGTGAAAACAAGCAATCAAAAGTGCACCCAAACCACAAACTAAAAAACAGATGATGTCCTTTTTAGGACTTTGTAACTATTGCAGACTATGGGTCCCAGGGTATTCACAAAAAGTCAAAATCCGGTAATTGATGAGAACTTTAAAGAAAATTGTGACGGAGACTTAACTATGGATGAATTTGATTGTGCTATTATTTTCTCTGGCAAACTAGACTTTGTTACACAGGGACTACCACCATGTGTACAGGCAGTAGTGGCAGCAGCACAAGCAGTACATGCAGCAGCAGAAGTAGTTTTCTATCACAAAACTACACTAAAGGTGCCTCACGCATAGCTGCACTCATATTACAAACAAAAATGTCTTTCCTTTCACCAGCAAGACATCTACATTGTATGGTTACTCTGTTATCACAGCCACATATAGAAATAGAGAGATGTACAACACTTAATCCTGCTACACTACTACCAACTCCCGAGGACAGAGAACCTCATGATTGCTTAGCAGAATCAGAGAAAATGTATAAACCAAGAACAGATTTGACAGATGTGCCACTGAAAAAAGGAAACGTATTGTACGTTGAGGGATCAGCTCAGAAAAATAGCATGGGACAAAACTGTGCAGGTTATGCAGTAGTAACGCAGACTGAAACCCTGAAAACAGGCAAATTATCATCAACTTATAGTGCTCAGGCCGCAGAAATAGTGGCGTTAACAGAAGCATTGAAATTATGAAGGAAAAGACGTTACCATTCTTACTGATAGCCAATATGTGTATGGTGCAGTGCATATCTTCGCCCAGTTGTGGAAAAAGAGAGTTTTAAAACCTCTACGGCGAAATCTGTAATGCACCACAAACTCTTACAAGAACTATTGAAAGCAATCTCACTCCCTAAAAAAAGTAGCTGTATGTAAATGTGAACATGCACATGAAGCACATACACGAAAAGATGATCCAGTTTCACAAGGAAATGAAAGAGCTGATAAAGCCGCAAAACAAGCAGCTATGACACTTGAAAGCACAGACAAAACACAGACATTAACACAAGATATTGATACATGCGACACACAGGAAATGTTGAAAACACGACAAGAGCAGGCATCTAATACTGAAAAGCGTTATTGGATGGCCCAAGGATCAAAATTAGAAAATGGCATTTTTATAGGGACAAATGGAAAACCATGTCATTATTCAAATGAGCTGCAGTTGTGACACGGGCCGTGCCATGTGTCAACAGGAGGGATGGTATCATTAGTGGATAAGCACTTTAATACAAATGGATTCAATTTATTTTCTAAAAAAAATTGTAGATAATGTTTGATTTGCATCAAGAATAATGCACAGGGCCAGGTGCGAACAAGACTGGGGAAATTTCCAGTTCCTGAATATCCATTTCAGGTTATTCACATGGATTTCATACAACTGAACAAGGATAAAGGATATGAATACTGTTTGGTAATCATAGACGCTAATACTAATAATACTCACTAACTTTTGGTGTTCCAGAGATCATCAGAAGTGATAACGGAAATCATTTTGTGAATCAGATTATAGACAGAGTAGGAGAAAATTTGAAAATAGATCTCAAAAGACACACAGTGTATCATCCACAGTCAGCCGGACTAGTGGAAAGGACTAATGGAACTGTAAAGAATAAGCTAATAAAGGCAATGCGTGAAACAAAAAGGACATGGACAGAGTGTGTAGATTTAGTACAACTAAATATGCACATATTACCAGCAGAAGGTACTAATTTAACACCATTTAAGATGTTGTATGGAAGAAACTTCCGTATTCCAGACTTTGACCTAAAGGAAAGAGATGGCCCAGATTCAGACTGGACATTAGCAGACTATATGCAGCAAATGTTAACACAGAAAGAAGTGCAAAGAACAAATTA
>NC_024327.1:8223466-8226891 GCF_000523025.1 Cynoglossus semilaevis | reverse complement strand
CATCGCCTGCGCCAGGGAAGAAAACAGCAGATCCCAACAGTTTAGGGGAGCGTCCGCCATGATGGCTGGAGGATCAACGTGTCGAATTATAGTATCAACGTTTGATGTTGTACTCTTCGTTAGCTTCTTCATAGGAAGTTTGGTATGGATAAAGCACCATAAAATTATTTCTAATACACGAGTGTCCGGTCTGAACAGAATCTGGATGGATCAACCAGGAAGACACCACGGATCAACCGATGGTGATTTGACTAAAACCCTGACAGAACTCAAAGCCTACTCTGAAATTATGCATTCCCAGTCTGGAATTGATAACCCAATAGACAACGAAGTAACACGTTTGGACCATGGAAAACGATAATAATCTCTATATTCACCACATTGATTATTGTGATTGCACTGTTTGCTTTCTGTGGATGTTGTTGTATACCTTTTCTAAGAAACATGGCAGAACGAGTCCTTGAGAAGGCGGTCGGAGCTTACATCTTTGAAACCAACTATCAAAGACTATCAGAACAAGACCCAGACCACTGTAGGTGCAATGGGTCTAGTGCTGCTTAGGAGCACTCGGTGTTATTAACCAGTCTCAAATTAATGACATGATCAGTCTCATTAAAGTTATCTTTAATTGTTATTTTATCCTACTAATATAGCAATAATGTATAACAATAAAGTATTACAAATATACTAAAATCAATAGTATTCAATAACAATTAAATATCTGAAAGATTTTTAGAGTTCTTGGCAAATTGAATGAATTCAATGAATAAAGTAACAACACAGACAAACAGTTTACAAAAATAATCTATAATTTATTTATACAACACAGTCAAGGTAATGACGGTGATTGAACTCATAAACAATGATCATAACAACAAAACAAGGCGTGTGTGTGTATGTACTTGTGTGCGTGTGTACACAAGTGGTCGAGGGGTGGTACACATCAGACAATACAGACATCATGCATTGATGTACACTCATCCTGTTTGATCAAGCATACAGCTTTTGTTACCATATTTGGTAATGACCTATGTTGTTGTTGTCACGTACACACATCCTGCTTTCCATCACAAGACTTATCATGTCACACCAGACCTTGGGTGTAACTCAACCGTGCAGTTCCTTTTTTCGTGTGTCTGCGTATTTTAGTTTTAGCTTTAAGCAGCATGTTTGTTGTTTAGGCAGGTTATATGTTTTAGCACATCTCTTATGATCTTTTAAAACATTATTATATATGTTGCATACTTCTATAAAATATGAACACATGAATACATTTCATCCACACTGGTTATATGTTTATCCACATTCCGAAAGTCCGTTTCGGGAGGAAAAGTCTCTGACTGTCGATGTGCCGGTTCACACGATTACCGTTAGAAGGAATCCTGTCGCTTCTAAACTTTTCAATAACTGCTTTGGTTGCAGCGCTACGTTACTTGTGTAACTTATTACCGGTTAACTCCGTTAAGAAAAATACGCTACTAGTGCATTTATCACCGTGGGCAATGGTGTCTACAAAAGCGCGTTGGTTCTTAGTCTTCTGAGACGAGCAGGTTTCCCTTTTCATCAGGGGTCCTACGGAGCGAAAGTCCTGAACAGAGAGAATGAAATTGGGGCTGATCTCCCAATTTAAAGGTTGCGGAGGTTACTGATCGTGACGTATGTGGATTTACCGGAAGCAGTGGAATTATGGGAGTTAGAGTCCTTAAAAGGACTGTTGTAGTATCTACACCACAATGGTCCTTATGGCGACGCGAAGATTGTTGACACTCATGTATGATTCCAATGTTGAAAATCGGTTTGAAGTGACATTGTGATGACAATGTAAATAGAATTTCTAGTTAGTAATCAAAGTGTGGTAAATCATAATCTGCTTGTAAGGAACACGTACTCCTGTTTCTGAAGACTTTGCTCTGCACAGTAAATGTCCTTAACGTACTCCCTTTTTTGTAGACTTTGCTCTGCACAGGAATTGTTCTGCACGTACTCAAGAAATGTTTTCTGTAAAGGATACAGTCTGTTCCTCATCATGTGAATCGTGTGAACTTTGCCCAAAAAGAATGTACACAACTGCTCAGCACCTATGTCTGTTCCTCATCATCTATGTGAAGCTTGCAATCTTTGCACAAAAGAATGCATGTCAAAATCCGGTAATTGATGAGAACTTTAAAGAAATGTGTGACGGAGACTTAACTATGGATGAATTTGATTGTGCTATTAAGAACATGGCAGGGCCAGATGGAATAACAACTAATTTCTATAAACATTTTTGGGAAGATATGAAACCCTTATTGTTCGAAGCTTTAATTGAATGTATGAATCAAAAATTGGCGCTTTGGCACAGAGGCAATGTCTCTGTCATTGGCGTGGAACTCAAAATTAACAAGGTTCTGTTAAATTGGAAAATGATGTTCAAGCGTAATTTCAGCCCCCATAGTGTTCCATTGTGGAATAATAGGGTGATATTGAGTCTAGGGAAGGTCTATGTTTATGGAAGACTGGATAAAAAATCAAATTTGGTCTGTTATACATATAATGGATGGACATGGAAACATTCTTGAACTGAAAGATTTTAATGCTAAATATGGCATGAGTTGCTCCAATGAGATATACAAGAAAGTCTCTCAGAATATCCCAGTAGTCTTTATCCAATCGATTAAGAATAATATTTTGAACATACCATCTCCAAATTTACACAAGGTGAAGATAGATGATCTGGACCTTGTAAACGAAGTTTTTAAGGCTGTACTTTGTAAACACCTTATATCCAGTTAGAACAAAAAGGTCCCTCACTCTTAGAGATTATAACAAATCTGAAATATCAACTGTTCGAACTAAATACTTAAGATTTCCAATCTCCCCAAAGTGTAAAGAATAACATTTTATAATTATAAATAATATTTACCCCTCAAACGAATTCATGAAAGGATTTGTGGTAACTGTTATATTTGCAAAACGAATTTGGAAATGACAGACCATCTGTTTTATGAATGTGAGACTGTCCAAAATTTGTGGAAATATCTCCATGACTTGATCTCGTCCAGCTCCAGAGACAGGGGCCTTTGGTCCTCTCAAAATATTCGAGCAGGAGTAATCCTCAAAGACAAAAGAAATTAGTTTTTAGCAAATAATCTCATTATTATCACAAAATATTATATACACAAATGTCAATATGCCAAATCCACCCCTTCATGGCCTGGTCTTAAGAATGAATTCCTTTTATTACAAAAATGTCTGAAAAGAATAAATAATACCCATGCAAATAAACTGTACACATTGATAGAAGAACTTAACCTATCCTAAACCCCTTGTATTTTTTTTAAATTTTTATTATTATGTTTTGTTGTTGTTGCTTTTGGAGGTGTGACTATTTAAAATGTATGACTAATATGTTTTTGACAGAGTTTGTCATTGTTCTTGAAAGAGTG
>NC_024327.1:8220723-8223456 GCF_000523025.1 Cynoglossus semilaevis | reverse complement strand
AAAGTAAAAAAAAAGAGACACGTGGAAGGTCATGGAGTGCTTAGTGGACAAAGGTCTGGTCAAAGCCCTTCAGCCTGTCTAACTTCAACACCAGGCAGAGTGATGACATCATCAGCATGGCCAGACACAAACCTGTGGTCAACCAGGTACCATGTGAAACACTGTTTTATAGTGTTTTATAAATAGAATGTTCATTTATGGCGCTTTGGCCCAGAGGCAATGTCTCTGTCATTGGTGTTAAACCCCAGGGTTCACCTCCTGGGCAAGATCGAATCCTGGTTAGGATGGTTGTAGTGTGATTTGGGTGGCGGTCATAGAAACTGCTGCCCCCACGACCCCGTAACGGATAAACGGATGAAAATGGATGGATGGATGGATGTTCATTTCTCCTCTCACCACAAGTGGAGTGTCATCCCTACATGACTCAAGCAGACCTTCTGTCTCACTGCCGGTCAATGCAACTGACTAATCCAAATGATGGAATTATTAATATGGAAAGATCTCAAGAAAAATATACAAAAGTAACACTTCATTCTGCTTCATTGTGTTGAATTGTAGTTATTACTGTTCATCTTGGCAGTGGCTTGTAGAATGCGTCAAGAGTCGCAACTTTCAAAACTTCAGTAAAGCATCAACAACATTTATCAGTTTATTTAGCAGGTGTCTCAGTCTGCTTGTAAGCTGTAGAATGACAGTGTTTGGCTGTGAGGTTGTCTCCTATGTCAGTCATAAAGACAAAACCTCTGCCGCAGGTCAGTAGGAGTGTGTGTGACAGCCTACAGTCCTCTGGGCAGTGGAGACAGACCGTGGGCATCTCCTGATGAACCCAGTCTACTGCAGGATCCTCAGCTGGAGACCATCGCCCAGAGATACCAGAAGACCCCAGCTCAGGTCATACTGAGGTCAGGTTTCACCATCACTACACACTGTCAACTTTTAGTTTCTGTAACAACTTCAGACCCAGGGTATTCCCCTGGGCTATATCACCATGGAGAATGAGTTACGACGAACTTTGACTGGTTAACTTAAAAAAACTTTTTTTTTTTAACCCAGGGACCTCATGTGGAGACTTGCGTGGATTTCCTACTGAAACATGGTGTACACTACAATTCAGAAACTGGAGTACGTACAACTTATAGACACATTTTAGTATTAAAATAAAGCAAATTAAATGTTAAGCAAAGCTAGGAGTTAAAGTGCGTTTAATGTATTTTAATTGTTTTTTAAGATACAATAGCTCTTTTTTATTTAAAAAGCATGAAAACACAATGGCAATTTATTTTGACATTAACTTGATTTTGCACACAAAAATTAAAATTCAACAATGGAAATCTGTCATGTTGATGTGCAGTAGATTTCAACAATATAAAAAAATACCATCTATGAAAATACAACAAAAACAGATCATAATTATTTTCTTTAAATAGTATTTTAAAAGTCCATTATCTCCTTCTCTGAGTATCACATCTGAATTTTCTTCAGAATAATCTCTAAATCAGGGCAGTGTTGGTACTCTTGTTCCTGTGGCTCTGTCCAGGTGGATGGTGGGAGTTTACTTAGGTTGCCAAGAGGAAAGGTAATGGTTGCTGTGTCACCAAAAACATCACTAAAACGTGTTGGACAAGGCAGCTGTTTCTCTTCACAAACATCCAAAGCCTGGTTCATGTAGCTGTAGTCACACTGAAATTCTCTGTCAAATGACCTGTTTGTAGAAAGTTGACCAAAAGTTAGCATAATAATTTCTTCAAATTTTTCAAACTTGACAATCATCTCCCTCATAATTGTCTTTAACAAACCTGTACTTCATGCCAGTAAAGCCATTTCAGATAATCATGATCAGAGGAAGACATTTTGTGCTCCAGTTGTTCCACAAAATGTTGTTGTACAGGGCTTTCCCACAATGCATGAGGTAGAAGATTGTGGGCTTTGTTGCCAAATGTTTTCCTTCCTTCAAAATAAAGTATTTAAAGTAAAATACCATTGTTTTAATTTCCTACTTTTCTGAAAGTTTAGTCATTACATCTGTAAAGAAAACTACCCCAAAACTATTGAAACATACGGCTTGGGATGCTGTGCATTCACTGACCTCATTTTCTGAGAGCACATTCAGACCCAGCTTCCTTAAAACTGTCTTCTCTCCCCTAGAAAATATTGGATCAAAAACCAAACTTCAGTTCTTCAGTGGAATCTTGACAAGAAAAACAGTTAATGATAAATACTGGCAAGTGTTAGCAATGGTTATGTTTAAGGAAAGGTTCATTTATTTATTTTATATATTAATTTATATTTATAAGTAAGTATTTCTTTAGTTAAGGCATTGCTGATGGGATCACACCAGGCACTTTATGCATATGATTATATCCAAACCATTTGTTATGGTGTAACTGTTAAATTTTGCACTTGCCCAGTTTACAATTGCTGAATTCAGACTAAAACCAACAAAACAAAACGGCAGACCCAAACTTTAAATAGATATAAAACAGTACGGTAAATAGAAATGAAAAGAACAATAAAAAAAATACAGTATTTATATAAAAAAGCAAAGCTGCATGACAATTATAAAGTACATAAAACAACTAAAATGAAATGTCACAGAAAAACTTGTGTTCAATAAATGTATTGAAACTGCAAAACAAAAGGGAAAATGAAGAAGAACTTAAAGTTAAATGCAACTATGCAAAACAAACAAAAGCATTTAAAAAACGAAAACTACAAAGAGAGGCTGTTCATACA
>NC_024327.1:8218939-8220656 GCF_000523025.1 Cynoglossus semilaevis | reverse complement strand
ACAGCCTAGCTCAGACCTGGAGTAATAAAAGGCAGCGTTATATGCATTTATGCATTGTGCACACCACTAAGTGCAATCATTTCATTTCAAGTAGGTTAATTGGTTTTCATACGTTGTGTCTTTAATTCTTTTGACAGTTTTCTCAATGTCCAAGTCCTCCTCCTGACAACTTGCAGATGCTGGAGACCTTTTAGGCGTCTTTGATTTTCTTTGCCTTTTCTCCGCCCGACTAACTGCCACTCTTCTCCAACGTCAGTCATTTTATATTCTGAATTAAGCCTACAAAGTGTGACATGTTTTAATATTACTTATTAAAGTGGTAATAATTTGGTTGGGGACATGAGAGCAGTATTTAGTGCAACACAATTTTTACTTTTTGTGCGGTCTTATATTTGAAATATATTTGTGTCCTTAATTGACTCCTTTAATGTATGGATATTTTAAATATTAAAATAATTTGAATAATTCCCATACATTCAGCATATAATCAAGTAAATTAAATATTTTGTCTTACATGTGGAAGGAACGTCACTTGTGAACCCCGGATGTTTTTAACGTAACATAACGCGCAGACTAGAGCACGTTCAAGCTAACAGCCGGTTCGATGGTTTGTTCTTAATTTCTCAAAATTAAAAAAACAGTAAATCGTATAGCAATTTGCCATTAATCTTTTATCTGGTAAATTATTGTCTCTTATCAACATTTAGCTCATTGTTTATTTGAAAAGTCGTTGTTGTTCAGAGATGTCCATGTCCCACCTTTATGGGCGGAGAGGGATGGAGTAGGATTTGCAATGACAGACTGGGACCTGACAAATGAGCAGACCGTCGGCACTACAGGCACTCCAAGGAGCAGGCAACTTATGGCATCTGGGCTGAAAGAGATTCAGATGAGGATGAAAGGCTGAACTGACGGCTAAAGGCAAACTAGCAGGACGTGGCACACAAGCTGCAACTGCTAGAGAGCTTGCGCAAGTCAAGTTCTGTCTAGAATGCGTATTCTGAACTTGAAGTCTGGGTATTATCTTTCATTTTGTGAGGCAAATTTATTGAATGTATATATAATATATAATATATTTCAGTTTGATTTGTTTTACCAGAAAGTTTCCAATTACTCCCTGTTGGTAATTTAGTCCAATTCAGGGACATAGTGATCGGATTTTGGGTGTTGGAAAAATCACATTGGATTTTCAATTGATTCCAAATGTCTTTGTCTCTGTACACATTTTTATCTGACATTGTGGGAATCCATTGACCTGTATATCCTACTACCATGTTCCAATCTTCACACCATCCTCTACGGGGCAGCCGATTCTGTTCACATCAGGCTATGGACATAATAATGAAAACCCACATATAGGTCATAAGGTTTGTAAGTGTAGTTCCAATTGTTGCAATTAATTACTGAACACAGATCGCCATTGTCTTACCTAATATATATTCAAGAGTAATACCACCATAGTTATTTAAACATTTAGAATCATTTGTTGCTTCAGTGTTTTCTCTTTTTACTCTCTTGTGTGAATGGTGTTGCTCTGCTGGATCTTTCGTCGTTGAAGGGTGGTCAGTGGTGGTGTTGTTCCTCAGTGGTTCTTCCAGGATTAATATGATGGGTAGTATCAAGACAACCCCTATGATTATCAGTATGCACACAGAGAGTCACTGTGAAATACGGTCGAGTATCGTCTGTCGTCATCATTTTGAGAGGAGAGGTTACC
>NC_024327.1:8217029-8218076 GCF_000523025.1 Cynoglossus semilaevis | reverse complement strand
TATTTTACCTGTTGAAAAGCAGAACACTTCTGTCATTGAAGTGATATTGAAACAGTGACAGGGATTATGTAAGTCATTCCTGACACACGCAAGTGTGTTCTATGCAGCAGCATGGCCCTATTTGTGATTGACAACTGGGCTGTCCAATAAGAGCCTGGTACAGTACAGTAGTAGAAATAGAAAAAAAAATAGTTTCAGAAACATAGAACTAAATAAGCAAAGCAATACAAAAAATATAGCAAATATAATGAATAATAATATAATCTTTTTTTTTCTTAAAAGGAAAACCATATATATATAGCCTATGAAGGCAAATTTCCATACTAATAAGACAATATTACTTGTACTAAAATTTCTAAAAGTTAGGGAAAAAACCTGAAAGAAATTGATGGCTAAATTTTGGACCCAAAGATAATTTTGGATGTAGCAAAACTAGCTCAGTAGATAGAACTGTGAACTGTGTGTCTAGTATGATTGGATATTGTCAAATGCATTGTCTATATTCAGTGTTTGGTCTTATTATCACTGGTTTGCATGTTGTTAATATTCCTACATCCGCATTGCCTTGTGACCATAATGTTGTCGGTATTTCTGCTAAGAGGTTCTCTTCTTCTTTTGTCAGTAGAATTTGTACATTTTCAGTGGAAAGTTCAGTGAAGGGCTGTAGTAGGTGTTATCTGATTGCCATTCCCAGTCAAGGCGGTATGCAGCTGAGGTAGCTATTACTCCCAGTCGTTGCCATAACATTCCTTTTTGTTTTGCTAATGAAACATGGGTCACCATACTTGCTGCATGTAATCTCTCTGCTTCTTCTGAAACCTTGACAGTAGCAACAGCTACGCAGTCTTTATCTGTTGAGATTTCTTGAATTAGAATTTGTTGAGATTTCAGTTTGTGCACCTTTTTATCAAAATCATCGTCTTGCCCTGGAGTGTGCTTTAAGCGCAAAGTTACATGTAGTTTATCGACTTGTTGGATTTGGTCTGGCATTTTTAACAAATCTGTTATTTTGCTAAGCAATGTTGTTGGGACACTCAAAAGCGGACT
>NC_024327.1:8212315-8215300 GCF_000523025.1 Cynoglossus semilaevis | reverse complement strand
TAACAACACAAAAGACGTCTGGATCTTTTACTTGCAAGGGGAGAGTGCAGCTTGCTCTGCTGGCAGCTTCCTCATCAACTCCGAGTTGCTGCACCCTTCCTCTGCTCTTTTATTTTGTTTACAAAAGTATCAGATTACATATCATGTGATCGTGTGTGAGTATATGAATGGGTATGGAGTAAGAAGGTGGGTGTGAATGTGGGTGTGGCTGTGTCTGGTAATTTCTCCATCAGTCTTGAGCACACTAGATTATAATTTGAGAAGCAAACAGTTCCTTAAAGCGACAGTACAGCATGAAGCAATGATAATAAATTAAATTCTTCCAACATTTCCCTCCTGTTTATCATTGATGAATGCCAAATTCTCTTATCCTGCATTATGGCTCCTTAGGCTAGGTTTTTCATAACACATTCACTTTCATAGCACACATACAGTAGTCTCCTTTGCCTTTACGAGGAGTAAATGCTCCTGGTGCTTTTGGTTTTATTAGAAATTGGTGGGAAGATTGAGTTACAGGTGTCAACAAAGTTGTGTCATGTTTTGTTATTTCATTCCTAATTACTACTCTAATGAATCCGATTAGATCTATTCCAGTCTGATCGACTCCAAGGACTAGTTCAGAGAGAGTGATTAGTTCACATCGAAAGATTAGTTCACAGTGAAAGATTAGTTCACGGCGAAAGATTAGTTCATGGCGAAAGATTAGTTCACGGCGAAAGATTAGTTCACAGAGAATGATTCGTTCACAGCGAAAGATTAGTTCACAGTGAAAGGTTAGTTCACAGAGAGTGATTTGTTTGCAATGAAAGATTAGTTCACAGTGAAAGATTAGTTCGCAGTGAGTGATTTGTGAGTTCAATATGAACAAATCTTTCATATGACGAGTCACGAATCTTTCATATGACGAATCACAAATCTTTCATATGACTCGGGAATCACTAATCATATGACATGATGTCATATGACGGGAACGACACATCACTAAAGTACATGTTGAAGGCCTCATGTCACCATACACGAACTGCTCATGACCTGTCACCATACACGAACTGCTCATGACCTGTCACCATACACCCACACAAGGTTTCATGATAAAACACCTACTGAACCATTACATTCCAACACATGCCTTCCCCAGACTAATCAGCTCAGACAATGGCACTCACTTCAAGAACCACCACTTAGGTGAGGTGGAAAAGATGCTTTGGCTCAAACATAAATTACAAAAACAAAAAATAGATAGACATTAATTCTTGGAAGATACACTTTAGAACCCACATAGACATTTATTCTTGGAAAATATGTATTGTACATTCCTTCTTGGAAAATATGTATTGTTGATATAAAAGTATGCACTCGGTGTACTGGAGGGGATTAAAATAAGAATTAGAATTTGGCTCTCGATGCGCATCCTGTAACACAAGCATAACAACCCAGAGCTCTGCAAATAAAGACCGCTTCAATTGGAACCTGATTGCTTCTCGTCATTATCCAATAAAAGAACACGCCGACAACAATGTTGATACTCATTTGGATACAGTTTAGTTACGGCAGCCACAAATTTGGTTCTTCGGGTAAGTGAATAAAATATGTTTGTCAACACATGTCATATATAACTTTTTTTTCTGTGCGACGAAAATCTCTCTAGTCTGAGTCGACGTGTGTTATTTTTTAGCATCGATAATAGCCTACGAGCTAGTCAGTCTTAGCCCCGGCAACGTGTTACCAGTTATGGTTAGGACAATATAGAAAATATGTACGTAATAAACTGAAGATGTCTTGTTGTTTTTACAATTTAGACAGCAATGTCATCAGGCGCCCTAAAGAAGCGAAAATCGAAGGTTCTTCGCAGTGAAGGAGGAACCCCGGAGGTGAAAAGAGGTCACACTGAAGGAGGACAGCAGGTAACCACAATACATCTATAAGTAGCACATACAGTGTCTCCCATCTACACATTCACTTGTGTAGGAAGTGCACACGTGTCCACTTTTGTGCAATGTTAAATCAGATATTTATACTCCATCAAATATTTTAGTAAATAAGGTGAAACTCCTACTGCTACATACTATTTTTTGTTCTTATGAACAAACAAATGCAGTATTGGTGAGACTCTTTCTGGTGAAGGTAGTTTAATTTTCAAAGTGCAAGGCCAAAACAACAAAAAAACTCACTCCTTCACAAGACCAGGAACAAGGCATAAACCAGACAAGGAATAAACTACTAAGTACAAACTAAGAACTCGAAGGACACACTAAGCTGAGCACAGGAACAGATACAATGATCCAACACAATCACAATGATCCAACACAATCACAATCACAATGATCCAACCACGACAGAGTGAGGGAGAGGGGTATATACACACAGGGAGCACCAGGTGACACAAGTTAATTACCAACAGGTGAGTGTGATCCCACAAATAACCCCACAAAGACAACAGGAAAAGGAAACAGACATGACAGTTCTTGGCAAATTGGGTGGCTTCAATGAATAAAGTAACAACACAGACAAACACAGTTTACAAAAATAATCAAATTCATTTATACAACACTGTCAAGTTAATGACGGTGATTGAACTCATAAACAATGATCATAACAACAAAACAAGGCATAAGTGTGTGTGTGTGTGTACTTGTGTGCGTGTGTACACGAGTGGTCGTGTAAGAGAGAGAAAGAGAGCGAGAGATGTTGCCTCTTAGCTACCAAGCAAGAGACTGAGCTAGTGATGTGTCGTTCGCGAGTGATTCGTTCAAAATGAACGAATCTTTCATATGACTCATGACTCCCGAGTCATATGAAAGATTCGTGACTCGTGACTACCGAGTCATATTAAATATTTGTTCATATTGAACTCATGAATCACTCACAAATCACTCACTACGATCTAATTACTCTGCGAACTAATCTTTCACTGTGAACTAATCTATCATTGCAAACAAATCACTCTCTGTGAACTAATCTTTCGCTGTGAACTAATCTTTCGCC
>NC_024327.1:8208809-8210492 GCF_000523025.1 Cynoglossus semilaevis | reverse complement strand
ACTGTGTGCAGAGAGTCCTCTTGGTTCCGAAAGTCCGCTTCGAGAGGAAAAGTCTCTGACTGTCGATGTGACGGTTCACACGATTATTGTTAGATGGTATCCTGTCGCTTCTAAACTTTTCAATAACTGCTTTGGTCGCAGCGCTACGTTACTTGTGTAACTTAATTACCGGTTAACTCAGTTAAGAAAAAGACGCTACTAGAGCATTTATCACGTGGGCAATGGTGTCAACAAAAGCGCGTGGTTCTTATTCTTCTGAGACGAGCAGGTTTCTCTTTTCATCAGGGGGCCCTACAGAGCGAAAGTCCTGAACAGAGAGACTGAAATTGGGGCTGACCCCCCAATTTAAAGGTTGCGGAGGTTACTGATCGTGACGTATGTGGATTTACCGGAAGCAGTGGAATTATGGGAGTCTTTAAAAGGACTGTGGTAGTACCTACAGTTGTCATTGTTATAAATGTACTGTTGACATGTCAAGGTTCAGTGAATTATGGTAAATGCTGGGATTTCATTCTGTTATTGTCTTTTAGGATTCTTTCCTTTGGGGATTATGTGGAGGAGCTGGGCCTTCCCTACATGTGGGTTCAAAATCTCGGGGGGCTTAATTTCCGTAGCGATGCTTCAGAGGTATGTGCTTGTGTTGAGAATAACCTAATTAAATGTCTGATTTACTGCGTTACAGTTTTGTCATACTGGACATGTTTTTGTTTTTCTTCAGACCGTTCCTGTTGGCAGTTCCTTGAGTGCCACATGGAGAGCACCATGAAGCTGCTGCGGGGACGAGTCCAGTCCTGTCTGGCTTTGCACAAACAATTTGCCTCTTTAGGTTTGTTCTTTTGTTACATTATCACTTTTAAAGGTTACGTTTGCTGGAAATGTTTATGTATATGAAATTAGTATTGATGAGTGCAAATTACATACCAGCTGGGGGCGCTATAAACACATTTTCTGCAGCACTCAGTAGAATATTCCCACTAAGGGGTGAAAGATAATGTGTCTACAAACTGTCAGGTACAGCCATCCATCCATCTATCCATTTTCATCCGCTTATCCGTTACCAGGTCACGGGGGCAGCAGTCTCCACCCAAATCACATTGCACCGTACCAATCCCCCAAACCTTCCTGCACGTGGTGAGTCCACTGGAAGGTACCAACTGCCCTAACCGGGATTCGAACTTGCCCAGGAGGTGAACCCTGGGGTTTCACACCAATGACAGAGACATTGCCTCTGGGCCAAAGCACCACCTGTCAGGTACAGTTATATTTAATTTATATTTCTGTCCTGACCTGGTCTTTAGGAAAAAGTAATCTCGCCAAGAAACAATTGTTAATGCCGTGTCAAAGACTGCTGAGGCAACCAACAGTCCCTTCACTGAAACATTATTTTGTACTAGTGCTGACTAAGTGCAATGTCATGACCTGACCCAGACTGGGTGTCTTCCGTAATAGATTGGTTTTCTTAAAAATGACCAGAACTGTAACAAAAAACCTTTTATAGAACCGTGAAAATAAATTATAAATGAGAGAAGGATCAAAGGTAAAGCTCTTCAAGGCTAATGTGCGAAAGCAGATTTGAGATTAGTACATTAGTAAGAGTGATGAGTTTTAGGCAACGCCATTAAACATCTTCAGCAGCTCAGCTATGGACAGTTGGTGGTGAGGAATAGTAATAGGCCATAAGGT
>NC_024327.1:8207326-8207715 GCF_000523025.1 Cynoglossus semilaevis | reverse complement strand
TGAGCACATACTGTTGCTGAACCTAGACCTGACCAACTGCAGCAACCCCAGATCATAACACTGCCCCCACAGGCTTGTACAGTAGGCACTAGGCATGATGGGTGCATCACTTCACCTGCCTCTCTTCTTACCCTGATGCGCCCATCACTCTGGTCCCCACTATCCTTCCAGTTTTTAATAATGGACAGTTCTTAACCCAATTTTAGTAGTTTCTGCAATCTCCTTAGATGTTTTCTCTGCCTGATGCATGCCATGGTTATTTAGGAAATGTGAAGCAACTCATTGCACCAGTTGGGGTTAAATAACTTGTTTCCAGCTGAAAGATAATCGCCCATGCAGTAATTATCCAATAGGAGGCTCCTACCTATTTGCTTCGTTAAATCCAGGTG
>NC_024327.1:8193677-8207240 GCF_000523025.1 Cynoglossus semilaevis | reverse complement strand
TCTGAGGCTACACATGAAATGTTAGTCTTCACTATCAGTGTCAGGGCAGTTGTCATCCTCCTCCTCCTCGATTTCATGTTTGTTTGCAAAGTGGCAACACCTACACAGGTCTGTACAACTGAGTCGTACAATCAGATGTACAATCTGTTCATGCTGTTGAAGACCTGCGGTGTGATCATGAAGAATGTGAGTCAAGGGTGTTTATGTATTCACAAAAAAGCATGCAACTGTCATCATTAAGAGCCCTGACACTGATGTGGGAGTCATTGCTGTAAGTATGCAGACAAATTTACCATGCAGTAACTCCACAAGTACCTTTATGGTAAAAGCAAAAGAAAGACATTTTCTGTGGCAAGTGAGCGGGAAGAGTACCTTAAGGGTTTTAAAAATCTGGGTGCTAACTTTAACTTGGACCACTCAACATTTGCACTACTTTGCAAATATGTATGCAACCTGTATGATCAGCCAGCTGCTGAAAATGTCAATGAGGCTAGGTACAAGACTTTCTGTATGGCATCATCAGCCTCGCCAGAATTGTCTATTCCCCCCACAAGTGATGCCCTCCATCAGCACTGCAAAAGGGCAAATTCAGGCTGCAGTCATGAGGTCCTGCATCAAACAAAATATAGGTGCTCCATCACCTGCTGGATATGGTTGGCACCTAGATGATGGAAATCTACATGGTACATGGATGACATGAAATCCGGCCCCTGACAGTGTGTTATGTGTCTTTGCAGGACTCTGTTGTACAGACCTGTGTAGGTGTTGCCACTGTGCAAACAAACATGAAATCGAAGAGAAGGAGGATGACAACTGCCCTGACACTGACAGTGAAAACTAACATTTCATGT
This sequence comes from Cynoglossus semilaevis, assembly GCF_000523025.1. Taxonomy (NCBI): domain Eukaryota; kingdom Metazoa; phylum Chordata; class Actinopteri; order Pleuronectiformes; family Cynoglossidae; genus Cynoglossus; species Cynoglossus semilaevis. The sequence goes on along the minus strand of NC_024327.1, from coordinate 8,206,389 downwards.
GTAGCCTCAGAGTTGTATTGTAGTGGTTGCATGGTTAATATTACCATTAATTTTCTTATGCTGTTTTGTATTGTTTTATATATTTTTAAGTTTATTATGATTGATCGTTGTTGTATTTAGTTAGGAGCAACAAAAATGGTCCTTGTCATTGATTACTTCCTTTTATTGATCAAAATGACTTAACAGAGAAAGTTCACCTTATTGTCTCTTTGCCTCATTGTTCTTCGTGCAGGCAGCTATGTATAAAGCACTGTTTAGAATCCATTTGGCCCACTTTAGAAGACTTTTGGGAGAATTACTCTCTATCAGTAACGTTAAATCGAACCACGGAGGAAGCCGTGTTGCCGGAAGTGTTGACATCAATCAGCTGCTTGATTGGTCTAGCACGATCACGTGTCAAACCGTGCCACCGCTCACGCACCAAAATCTTATTGCACCCCATACCCATAAGATGCTAGTTCTTTATAAAATGCAACGATGTAAAAAACCGGACAGGATATTTTGCGAGGAACTTTTCGCTGTAAGTTTAACGTAACTCGTTCTTATTTATGAAGTTGAGATCGTGTAGTTCCCAGACGTCAGAGCAGAATTCAATTTCTAAAGGACTTTTTGTGGTTCACCTTACGGCCTATAAGGAACGCATGGAAATATAGCAGAGGCTAACAACCATTAACCACTAATTAATCAAGGAAATAATTTGTTCTAATACAACTTACATGGTGTTGATGATCAAACACTGATGGTAGTTGTTGTCTCTTTTTTTTTAATTCCAGAGGTCCAAATCGTCAAGTACAGCCATCCTCAGGGATTCTTCAGTCATCGCTAAGCCTTGGAGCCTCACTGCTTACTCTCCCACTCTACTTAAGCCTAGCTTTGTGATTTTCACACACAACCTAATTCTTTGTACCAATCAGAAAAAAAACTCTCTAGTTGTTGTTGTTGTAAAAGCTCTGTCCTCCTGTCTGCCTTCTCACTGCTGCTATATTTATAGGTGTCGTCTGCAATAGGCTGATTGTTATGCTGTTGTAGTTCAGTGCTGGCTCTGAGCTGAGTCATGTTCACAGAGTCATGTCTGATAGATATGACATTTGCTGTTTTGTCAGTTGACCTTTAACTGATTATCTATAGTCCTGATGACAGCAGTTGGTTATTTAGAAGTCTATTAAAGAAGTTTGTGACTCGTTGAATCGAGTCTCTGGAAAAATTATGCTTAAGGCCAGAAAATTAACTGAATCATCCCTATATCAGCCCTTTGACTTTGTCAGTGGTTCACAGCATGAAGTATTTCATCCTCTTACTATTACATCACTGGGTGTCTCATGTCTAAAATACACTTTCTCATGAAAGTCAAGCCACAGTGAGTATAGGACTGAATGACATCAATAAACTCTAGATGTGCTGTATATGAGCCACACCCTGCAGTGCTATTTTTGTGTAATAGATTTTTACGTTTGTTGTGAACAGCGGAGTTGTAGCAAGCAAATACTTCACTTTAGTTGTTTTAGAGGTGGGAGTAAGGGACCAAATTAGTTTTATATTATTATTATATTATACATATTGCATGACTTTTGACAGTGTAAAGCACAACTAGGAATGTGGTACATTGGATCTGACACTGACTAGTTCTAGACCTGATGGTAGATTATAGATTGAAGGTTAAACCCTTTAACTTACACAGTAGTGTCAGGTTTTCATTAAAATGTGTATAATCCTGTAGCATGTGATCTTTTAGCATTGCATGCAGGCACAGAGCACGGCTGCTGACATGGACACGGTCTGTGGGACCCTGATAATGCAGAGGCTGCTATGGGTGGGAAGAGCTCCCCCTCTCCTTCACCGCAATGCTGTGCACTCACAGCATTTACTTTTCAGCTTCACATTCTGTCAGATCATCTGTTGACAGTTTATCCATTTGCCACCACATGCATTATAGTTCTGATCATCAAAGAAAACCCACAGGAAAAAATAGGTTTTCATTTTCCCTCCTTTATTAACTGTTTCATATTGCATATTCTCAGCAGTTTATACATAGTACAGTCATCATTGTCATAGCATTGCAGACCAGAGGAGTGAGACAATGCAGTTTACCTGGTGGGAGCAGCTGCGTTAAGGTGCACAACAAGCAAATTCAAGTCTTTCTGCAGTGAAATGTATCTGTAAATATAATATAGACATTTGTATCTCTTTAAATATACTTATTTTAAAATATTCAACATCTGTCACAAACTTAAACTTGACATGACTTTTTACATCTCATTCAACTGTAGAAGATGTGGTACAGCGACCCCTGCAGTCCCTGTCAGTGAGTTTCTAGTGTAAATACACTTGTTTTTTGTTAAGGGCATTCATCACATTCAGATGAGGAGCTTAGAGCATTCAGCATTCACTACAGTTACATCAGAAGCATCAGGGGGTGTCATGTGCGGGCATCGCAGGAAGCAGGCAGGACCCAAATGCAGTACTGGAGAGACTCTTTCTGGTGCAGGAAGTTTTATTTACAAAGTCCAAATGAACAGAACACGGAGAACAGGCAGGCATGGAATTCTCTTCGGAACACAAGGAAACACAGGAACACGGAACACGAGGAAACACAGAGTAGGAAACTCACGAAGATCTAACACAGTCACACACTATCACACATGATCCCACCCCGACAGAGTGAGGGAGAGGGGTATATATACACAGGGAACACCAGGTGACACAAGTGAAGCTAATTACCAACAGGTGAGTGTGATCCCAAAGATTACCCCATAAGGACAACAGGAAAACACGGAAACAGAGACATGACAGGGGGAGTCATGGTCATACATGGGCAGCGGGGGATTATTTGCTACAGAAAGCACTATTGCTTACATACCATTACCTGCATTATTGAAACACTACAGTGTCTCTACTGTCTCTACCCTGCCCACCCTCAGAAGTTCTTTGGTATCTCCACCACAGCTTCTTACTTTTACTTCTTGGTCTTCTCCTCCTGTGTCTCCTTTGATGCCAGAAGATTTTTCTGCCTTTCCTGCATCCTTCACCGCCTTGCTCTCTTCTTTACTCGTGTCCTTTTTCTCCTCTGTCTTCTTGTCATCTTTTTTGCTCTCTGCTTTGTCAGACTCAGCTTTAGGAGCAGGCTTTTCCTCCTTTTTCACCTCTGTTTTTTCAGGCTCAGCTTTGGGAATGGGTTTCTCCTCTTTTTTCGTGTCTGTTTTTTCAGGAGATAGTTTTGCAGATCTGTTTTCCTTTTTTTTTTTTGTCTCTGCCTTTTCAGGCTCAGCTTTAGGTGCTGGCTTCTCAGACTCCTTCTCTCCAGCCTTGTTCTCTTTTTTCTCTGGTTCTACCTTAGAGGCAAGCTTTACTTCAGGTTCTGCCTTCTCTGCTTTTGGAGCAGCGGGCTTCTCCTCCTTCGCCTCCTTGGCAGACGCACTTCTTTCTTTAGCCTCAGGCTTTGGGGTGGTTTTGTCTTCTGCAGGCTTGCTGGGAGCAGTTTTTGAAGCTTCATCCTTTTTTGTAGCTTCCTCTTTGCTCTCCTTTGAGTCATCTTTGTCTGCTTTCTCCTCTGGGTCTTTCACCTTGGGTGTCTCCATCTTCTCCTCCTTTACAGGCTTTTCTTTTTCTTTCTTATCTTCCTTGAGCTGAGGTTTCTCCTCCTTTTTCTCAGTTTTAGGACTATCTTTGGCAGGGGTGGGTTTCTCCTCTGGAGACTTTGGTTCTGGGGTTTTAGGGCGAGGAGATTTGGATTCAGGGGATTTACTGGGTGGGGATTTTGACATAGGTGACTTTGGTGCAGGTGACTTTGAATCATCTCCTGCAGGGGACTTAGCAGGTGATTTAGAAGCTGGTGATTTGGACTCTGGTGATTTTTGTGGAGATTTAGATTCTGGGGATTTGACAGGAGATTCTGGTTCTGGGGATTTTGAAGCCTTTTCTGGTGATTCGGACTCATCTGCCTCCACTTTTTCCTTCTTGTCATCTGCTTCTTCTTGTCATCTGCTCCTCCTTTTCTTCTTTTATTTCTTCCTCTACCTCTTCCTCAACCTCCTTATCTTCTTTCTCCTGGCCTTCCTCTTCCTCTCCCTCATCTTTAGTTTCTTCTTCTTTTCCCTCTTCCTCCTCCTCCTCTTCTTCTTTTTCCTCCTTGTCTGCCTCCTTGGCCACTTCTGTCACCTGGGTCTCGTCTGTCTGTTCCTCCACTATGACTGTGTCTGAGATCTCCTCTCCTTTCATCTTCAGGTGAGAAGAGAGTCTGCCTTCCAGGTAGGAGTACACACCTCCTCCCAGCACAAAGCGTTTCTCCTCTTCTTCTAACAACTTCCTGTTTTCAAGACAAACAGTATGGAGTAAAACCACATCTCATTAAAAAGCAAAGGAGTCAATCAAATTGACCCCTGTCCAACCTGTAAGCTACAATCTCAATATCCAGGGCCATCTTCACATTCAGAAGGTCCTGGTAGTCCTTTAGCTGGCTGGCCATCTCCCATTTGGTGGTTTTCAGCTCGTTATCCAGCTGATTAATGGTCTCCTGTAAAATAAAACACGAAGACGATCTTTCAGGGGAGATATATAACTTTGATCTATAAAAAGCCCAATGCGCTTAATGGGTTTCTTCTTAAAGGATGAGTGATGTATTTATGCCTGTAGTGAGTTGAGATCATCATGGTGTCTGTCTTCGCTCTCCACACACTGTCTCTCCAATGACTCCTTGGTTCCTCGGAGGGTCTCCAGCTCAATAGTGCAATTTTGGAGCTGATGACGGTAGTCTGCAATCTCATCCTGCATCGTGCGGATTGCAGTCTGGTTAGACCTCGCAGTTTCAGACAGGTGATCCATACGCACTACAGGGATTGGAGACACAATGAATGTACAGTGGTATGAAAAAGTTTGGGCACCCCTGATCATTTTCAAGATTTTCCTTTATGGATCATTGGTTGTTCGGAACAGCAATTTCAATTAAATATATCGTATAGCAAACAGACACAGTGATATTTAAGAAGTGAAATGAAGTTTATAGGATTTACAGAAAATCTTGAAAATGATCAGGGGTGCCCAAACTTTTTCATACCACTGTATGATACTTATAAAATTATTTAGCCACTGAAGGAAATACATTGGCCTTTGTTTTTACCCCCAGGAAATTTGAGCTGTTTTCTGTCTCTACTTGGGGCTTTTGAGAAACTTGGGAAACAAGTGACCTTGACTGTGACCACTGTCAGTCACTGGTCTGACTCAGCTTCATTCCTCATGTCCAAACTTGAATGAGCATCAGTGCTGCAGTCAGCTGGACACATCAGGGAAGGTCGCTCAGTTTGGACCTTTTACTGAGTCCATCAAGTCAGCATGTAAACAATTGCGGACCGCAAGTGACAATTCATAGCCCATTTAGTAGACTGACATGTCATTAAACTGCTGCTTGCATGTAACCTTACTCGGCCTTCAACGGTGGTGTCATAGATAGATACACTATTGGTGCAATTAATCTTACCACACTGTAGTATGGTGATGGTGTATCCACTGCCCTCTGTTCCCAATAACCTTGACTTTATGCTTTTAAAAACATTTAAATCAATCATTGCAACAAAATAAATATATAAAAATGCATGTGGTACAAAAAGAACAAAACACTGACTGTTACTTCCTTCACTGGTAAACCTTAAGGAGTAACGCTAACCGTGCTCACGTCCTTCTAGAAACAGGGAGTGGTTTCTCTTCATACACTAATGTATAAAAGTTGTAAATGTTAAACACAAGTGGAATAACTTATTGTGAAACCTTTTCTGTAGGAGGAGGTTTAATGTCATACATATGTGGTATAAATCGACTTTTCAGAGCACTTATATTTTTTTAGAAGTTTTGTTCGTATTTGAATATGGTGCCCAAATAATTTCACTAAACCCTGAACTCTCACATGCACTGACCAGACTCTCTCCGGCTACCAATGTATCACTGTCACAATAATCTGTACATTACCTTGTTCCATCCATCCATCCATCCATTTTCATCCACTTATCCGTTACCGGGTCGCAGGGGCAGCAGTTGCCACCCAAATCACATTGCACCATACCAACCCCCCAAACCTTCCTGCAGGTGGTGAGTCCACTGGAAGGTACCAACTGCCCTAACCAGGATTTGAACTTGCCCAGGAGGTGAACCCTGGGGTTCCACACCAATGACAGAGACATTGCCTCTGGGCCAAAGCGCCACACTTTACCTTGTTATATGTGCAATTTCAGTCACGTACAACTGGTACTGCTTCTTGCACTGTATTAGGAATGGCTACAATTCCGTTACACTGAAAGTATAAAGACAATAAAGGCATGCTTATCTTATTCTTAAATGAGATCTCCCCAGTACAGATACACTATTATCACGAGGCTACACAAACTATTAGTTTACTCTGAATTTGCTATCCTGATTCATTTTAGATGTACTTGGTTTTGATATGGATCAGCTACACTTTTAGGAATTACATAAACATGTCATCATAAGGTAAGAGCAGGAGCTGAGCCTTCTAGCGCCACCTAGGCTCATAACAATTGCTGATTTCCCCCTCAAATGATGGTTGTGGAGGTTTTATTTTAAGTTGAAAGGGCAAAAGCTTTTATTTTCTTAACACGGATCCCTGTTGCAGGAAACGTCTCTTGTCCTCCCAAAATAAAATCTGCTCTGACCCTTCCCATTGTAAGGCACAGCACAGCGTTGTGTTAAAAGCTGTTGTTTCTCATTTATGAAGTTATGAAGTGATATATACTCCTCTTAAGTTGTTTTTTCTTGCCTCAATTAAAAACAATGGCTCCAAAATTATTCATCACTGTGCCTATAGATTCTGGATGATACAGATGATTGTTTGATATAGGGCTTTTACATTATACATCGGTTTCTTATGTATACATGTTCAGTGCATCATGCAAACATGTTGCTAATAGCAGGACATGGTTTTGCACCACAACACCAAGTGACATTACCGTGCAAACAACATGAGCGGTATGGTCAAACTATTGTTGGTATTATACAGGCATCGACTCCAGGTTTTAAAACATCTGCAAACAAGAATTTCTAATTACTGCGGGAAGAGTGCTGACAATCTATATTTATAAGAAAAAAATGCTCCCCACGTCACAGTAGGAGCAGGGGAGAGGTTGGTGACTTTTAACATCATGGACAGAGCAAATACTGTTTGAAATACTGTGCGCAACAGATATTATCATTAAGTTTGTTGTTTTTACTTTTTTATTTTGACTTGAAGTACATTTGGACTCCTTACCGTTGAACCACTCCTCGGCGTGCGTGGTGCTCTTGGATGCGTGACTGTCCAGCTGTGCTCGGATCTCCCTCAGTGCGCTGGTAACGTCAGCCTTCAGAGAGTCCCTCATGTCGAAGCTCACCTCCGCTCCCTGAATCTGAGTCAGGAGCTCGGACACTTCTTCTTCGTGGTTCTTCTTGAGAAAGGCTGCCTCCTCCTCCAGGGCTCTCCGCTTCTTGTCCAGTTCCAGGCGAGCCAGACGACACTCCTCGGCATACTTCTTCATGGCTCTAGCTGCAGCTTCCAGCTCCTCTCGGTTACGTGCCTCATCTTCAAGCCTGGCCCTTAGCTGTTGAATGTCCTCCTCCAGGTGGTCATGCTCCAGAGCCGTTCGGGCTTTCTCTCCGGTCAGCTGCTGCAGGGTGTTCCTCAGGTCACAAAGCTCCTGTTCGTACTGCTCCCCAATGGAGGCGCGCCATGCCTGGCTCTGGCGCAGAGCCGCGGCTTCTGCCTCCAGATTGTGGTTGTGCATCTCCAGGTTGCGCACCTTATCTATGTAACCGGCAAAGCGGTCGTTGAGAGCCTGCAGAATCTCTTTCTCGCTCTTCCTGTTCACGTCTCCGTTGTAGGCGTCCAGACCCTCAGCGGTGGACGGCTGGCTATAGGTGAGGTGGCGGCGCTGTGAGCGGAAACCGCTGGAGGACACGGACACCGGCCGAGCCTTGCGGTACGAAGTCGGCCCGAAGAAGTGATGCTCTGCCGTGAAACTCATGTTGACCGAGTCAGTGGAGAAGTGACTGCAGATGATGGGGCTCCGCGTTTATATAGGAGGGAGGGAAAAGTCACAGAGTCAGCAGAAGAGTGCACTCCAGTTAAAGGACACACAGAACTACACACTCTGCGCACCGTGGTGATGAGCTGTAAAGCTGTAAAATAAAAGTTTTACTGAGATTCTTCCAGCAAACTAAGAACTTGAAATGGTTTTAATCAGATGTTAATGTTGTGGCCCAACCGTTTTAAATGGTCTTGGAAACACCCTGGTTCTGTTGTTTTGGGGTGGCATGGATACAGACATTTGATAGACAATATTAAATAAGTTGATTGCTGCTTGGTTTGTTTTGGTTTTATTTCATTATTTTTGACAGGGGAAATACGCAAGAAAACGGTGGTTTTCACTAACGGCACATGAGCTCTCACTGGTGTTAGGCAAGATGTCCAATGTTTTTTGTATCGTGTTGGCAAACTTTTGGAGGTTCAGAGAATTAAGGACCAGAAACATTTGAAATCAAAAGTAGAAAACGGGGAAAATATTAACGTTGCAAGGAGCTCTGCAGGAACCAAAACTGAACCCATATGGAACCATGTATTTTTCGATATAGGCTATTGTATAGAAAATATAAACCACAGGATCACATAAACTAAATTTCTTCCTTAAGGACCATTAAGTGGTTGTTGCAGTGTTTATATGTGTCAACCAAATTATGTGAGAGGAACAAATAAAATGCTGCATGCTGCTACTGAAGATGTTGGAGTCCAAACGTCACAGTCCTGCTCTGCTTGGTGCTTCTGACAGATTGACTCCTTCAGTGATATTACTGTCTGTCCAGTTTTGTGGCCTGTTATTGTTGACTGTTTCAATAATGTGCTTTTTGTTGTGCAGATTATAGGTTGACTGGACTTCTGTAGTTATTTTATCCATGCAAGCGAATGCTACATTGAATCTTATTCCTGCTCAAGGTAGAACAACACCTGACTACCTGACCCATCAGTATTGAGCTCATTTCAGAGGCAAATAAATGGGTTTAGTGTGTTGTTTTGGGTGTCTTTGTGCAGACCTGACTTCAACCAGTAAACTGTTTTTTTTTACTCTTACAAATTTCTTGCATTGTTTTGTGTCCTTCATAGCTACCCCAGTATTGTTTTTAGTTCTCATTCGAGTTTCAGGTATAAATTCAGCATGATCCAATTTTGTAAGTGTGCAATGTGTTCTGCTGATCCTCTCTTTACTGCTGCAGTGTGAGTTTGCAGATCCACGCCATTCCCCGTGGGGCTTGACTCGATTGCTGGACCATTCACAGACTCTCTCTCTCTCGCTCTCCCTCTCTCTCTCTCATTTGCTTATTAGTCATAAAATGGTTTCCCCTCCCTTCTTATCCCTAATTCTGACTTGTTTTGTTGCTGTATGTGATTTTATATTGTGCAGACGTTTCAGGTTTTACATAACATGCAACAACACTAGCAAATATTCCCTAATAAATACAAGCAGCCTTTAAGAGCATCTCACTGTTACCTGCACATCAGGGTATCCACTGAGCTGTACGATGATACAGCATTCGCATAAATACAAACCGAGCAGCTGCTGCTGATCTACAGGGATGTCTGCTCGGAGAAGATGATGAGCTCTGAACACATACAGCACCTATTGATTGCTCAAAATTAGGGTGAGTGAGTTTATTCTGCAGGCCGTGTCAGGGAAAACTCTTCACACTTTGAATGGGAGAATACACTGATCGCAGTCGGTTATATGTATCTAAAAATACTGCATTTTCTGTCCAAATAGAAAAAAAAGTGTTGATATTACCAGACATTGTTCAGTGTCCCTTTCTCCACAACAGTCTCAAAGGCCTCGAGTCTGAGACCAAGAACAGAACCAGCCTTCCTGATGATTTTGTTGAGTCTGTTAGTGTCGCTGGCTCTGATGCTGTTTCCCCAGCACACTACCACAAAGAAAATGGCACTGGCAACAACAGATTGATAGAAGAGCTTTAACATCTTGCTGCACATGTTGAAAGATCTCAGCTTCCTCAGGAAATAAAGTCTGCTCATCCCTGGTGTTAGCTTTCCTATCCAGTCTGTTGCTGATCACCACTCCCAGGTACCTGTAGTCCTCAACCTCCTCCACCACCTCATCCTTGATCCATAGTGGTTGAAACGGTGTCCTCTTCCTTCTGAAGTCAGTCACCATCTCTCTATCCTATCCTATACGCCTGTCTCTCTGGTCTTGTTGACATTCAGCCTCAGGTGATTCTGTTCAGATCACTCAACAAAGTTGTTAATCAGTGTTCTGTACTCACCTTCCTCACCCTCTCATACACCCGACTGAGTCAGCAGAAAACCTCTGCAGAAGACATGACTTGGAGTTGTAAAGGAGGTGGAGCTCCTGTATCGCTGACCACAACGTCAGACAAGACACTGCTCATACGAACAAACTGTGGTCTGCCTGTCAAATAGTCAGTGCTCAAGGAGATCATTGCATTCAATGACATTCAATCAACACCCATCACCCACAGCTTCTCACCCACCAGCAGTGGTTGGATGGTGTTGAAAGCACTGAAGAAGTCAAAGAATGTGATCCTCACAGTGCTTCCACCACCATCCAGATGCAAATTAGCTTGTTGCAGCAGGTGAATGACAGCATTGTCAACTCCTAACTGGGACTGAAATTGCAAAGGGTCAAGAAATTGACTTACCTGTGGCTTCAGCTTGGCTAACACCAGTTGCTCCAGAACCTTCATCACATGAGAAAGATAGACAGATAGAACTTTATTAATCCCTTGGGAGTTCTCCTCGGGAAATTAAGGCTCCAGTAGCAGCACAGTACATCAAAGACAACAGTAAAAACACACAGATAAGTAAAGTACAATAAATGCAACAAAATACAAATACAAAAAGTTGTTGAGAAACCTGAACATTGGATGTTAGTAGATTAGTAGGTTAGTAGTAGTAGATAGATAGGTTAGTGTTAATAGATTCGTTTGTCATTATTGTTACTGTGTGTGGTGTTGTAGATTATAATCTCAATTATTATTTATTATTATATTTTATTATACTATTGTTATTAATAAGCTAAATTAGTGTTACATATATAAAAATATATGTATACATATATACTTATATTTATGCAGCCATTATCACTAGGGGTACTATACATTATATATGTCCTATTATATAGTATAGATATTAGTAATATATTTATTTATACACAGTATATTAGTTATGCATATACAATACATATATACACATATACATATGCCCACATCCACATATATACAGTACATTATATATATACACATTTACAATGGATGGAGCTGATGCTGCCTGCAGCAGCCTTCTGGTCACTCTGCAGTACCAACTTTTCTTTTAAGTTTCACTTGTACTTTCTCTACTTTTTCTTTACTCCTTTCACGGAGCATTATCACTAAATGTATCCTATGGATACCTTGTCAGGTTTATTCTAACATATATGACGACAAAGTAACAACACAAACGACGTCTTGATTTTTTTACTTGCAAGGGGAGAGTGCAGCTTACTCTTCTGGCAGCTTCCTCATCAACTCCGAGTAGCCACACCCTTCCTCAACACTTTTTTGAGTTTATAAAAGTATCAGATTACATATCATGTGATCGTGTGTGAGTATATGAATGGGTATGGAGTAAGAAGGTGGGTGTGAATGGGGGTGTGACTGTGTCTGGTAATTTCTCCATCAGTCTTGAGCACACTAGATTATAATATGAGAAGCAAACAGTTTCTTAAAGCGACAGTACAGCATGAAGCAATGATAATAAATTAAGTTCTTCCAACATACCTGCAATCCTAAACCGGAAACCGGAGCCAGTTCTCTCGTTTATTCAAGGGACGAGCTGCTGGATCTGAGGACAAGTAAGAACGGAAACCGGCACAACATACCGGTACAGCTCAAGAGGAGGTACTGAGGATGTAGAGCCGGGGCTAAACTAAAGGCGAAGATAGCGGATAACCGGAGGCGTTTCAAACCATCGATTCCCTCCGTTATCATGGGTAACGTAAACTCTCTTCCCAATAAGATGGGGGACTCATCATATACGTTAATAACCGTTGGTGTAACCACGGACATGTCTGGACTTGGAGCTATTAGCCGTTAGCCTCCGGCCATACTATCTGCCGAGGGAGTTTAGTCACTTGATCTCCCTCGTTTACATCCCTCCGAGAGCTGTCGCAACCACTGCATGTGAGAAAATTCACACCGTCACAGCAGGGCTCTGGACACAACACCCTGATGCTTTGATCCTGATGGTGTGAGAACCACACACAGTCTGGGCTCTGGGACCCAACTCCTTGAGAGAGGCTGGACTCTCTTCTACTCTGTAGCTCGCGGTGAGAGGCGGCGTGCTGGTGTAGGCTTACTTATAGCTCCCCATCTTGCCAGTCGTGTGTGGGAGTTCTCCCCACTGAGCGAGAGGGTCGCTTCCTTGCGCCTTCGGGTCAGGAATAGGTGTCTCACTGTTGTTTCGGCCTACGGGCCGAATAGCAGTGTAGGATACCCGGCCTTTTTGCAGGCACTGGGAGGGGTACTGAACAGTGCTCCTCCCGGGGATTCCATCGTCCTGTTGGGGGACTTCAACGCCCATGTGGGCAGCGACAGTGACACCTGGAGGGGCATGATTGGGAAGAACGGCCTCCCAGATCTAAATCCAAGTGGTGTTTTGTTATTGGACTTCTGTGCT
>NC_024327.1:8190756-8192482 GCF_000523025.1 Cynoglossus semilaevis | reverse complement strand
GGGCTGCCCTTTGTCACCGGTTCTGTTCATTATCTTTATGGACAGAATTTCTAGGCGCAGCCAGGTGTCGGGTGGGGTCCAGTTCGGGAGCCACCGAATTTCATCTCTGCTTTTTGCGGATGATGTTGTCTTGTTGGCTTCTTCGAGCCAGGACCTGCAGCATGCACTGGGGCGGTTTGCAGTCGAGTGTAAAGCTGCTGGGATGAGAATTAACACCTCTAAGTCCGAGGCCATGGTTCTCAACCGGAAAAAGATGGTTTGCAACCTCATGTGGAGGAGTTTAAGTATTTTGAGGTCTTGTTCACGAGTGACGGTAGGATGGAACGTGAGATTGACAGGCGGATCGGTATCGGTCCGTTGTGGTGAAGAAGGAGCTAAGCCGAAAGGCAAAGCTCCTTCTGATTTAGAGTTACATGACCTTATATACCTGCTGTATCAAATTCGATATGTCATTTTCAACACGGTTTTACTAAAACATAGATTATGAAACTGTAAGTACAGTGATCATTGATTTTGTTAAGTGGTGTGAAGTGAACTGCCTTCAAATCAACACCACCAAAACCAAGGAGGTGGTGATTGATTTCCGTAGGAGAACCTCTCACCATAAATACCTGGGTGTTCACTTGAACAATAAACTGGACTGGTCCACAAACACTGGTGTCCTGTACAGGAAAGGTCAAAGTCATCTCCACCTACTGAGGAGACTGAGGTCCTTCAGGGTGTGTAGGACACTCCTCAGAACCTTTTATGACTCTGTGGTGGCGTCCACACTATTCTACGCCATCATCTGTTGGGGGAGTGGTTTAACCTCTAGAGACAAAAATCGTCTGAAGGAGCTGTTTGGAGAGCCAGCTCGGTCGTGAACTGTCCCTTTGAGACTCTGGAAGAGCCAAACTAAAATCCATTATGGACAATCCCTCTCACCCTCTGTTTGACATTCTGGGAACGCTGAGCAGCTCTTTCAGCAACAGGCTGCTGCAACCTCAGTGGAGAACTGAATGCTTTCGGAAGTCTTTCCTCCCATCAGCCATCAGACTGTTTAATACACAACAATAGTACTGTTCTGGTCTTTCAACATATTACAATCCCTCAACTAATATTGTTTACATATACCAAGCCTGTACATAGCTGCACTGTATATTGTTTTGGTGAGGGTTGCGTCAGGAAGGGCATCTGGCCTAAAGCTTTTAGCCAAATCAAATATGCAAATCACTAAAACGATTTCCATACGAGACCCAGGTTAACAACGACCGCCAACAGTGCCGTTGACCTACAGGGCACTGATGGAAATTGGGCTACTGTTGGTCAAAGACAGAGAAGAAGAGGAGGGCGTTTGGTTAGGAAAAAAAGAGAAAAGATGAAGAATAGAAGTGTTAGTCTGAAGTTTGGAACTCTGAATGTAGGTACAATGACAGGGAAAAGTAGAGAAATAGCTGATGTGATGGAGAGAAGAAGGGTAGATATTTTGTGTGTGCAGGAGACCAGGTGGAAGGGCAGCAAGGCTAGAAACATTGGAGGAGGCTACAAACTGTTTTATCATGGTACAGATGGGAAGAGAAATGGAGTAGGGGTGATCCTAAAGGAAGAATACGTAAGAAATGTGGTAGAGGTGAAACGAGAGTCAGACAGGTTGATGTGTGTGAAGGTAGAAATAGAAGGAGTGATGATAAATGTTGTTAGCGGTTATGCCCCACAGGTGGGCTGTGAGTTGGAAGAAAAGGAGAAG
>NC_024327.1:8172579-8185652 GCF_000523025.1 Cynoglossus semilaevis | reverse complement strand
ACTTTGTCAGCGGAAGCAAACCATGTTGCTTTCAGTATTTAGTGTCGGAGAACCGCAGCCTTCTTTACAACGCCCACAATAGGGCTAATGCGCCACCTGCTGTAAAACGAATGAAATGATTAGTTCAAGATTCGTTCACGACTCGTTCATTTTACTTTTCGAGAGTCAAAGATTCGAATCAATAAAAAGAGTCGGTCTTTCCATCACTACTAACCAATCATAAGGTAGTCTGCTCTGGGTGACGACAGACCTGGGCGTCTGCCATTGGCTAGCTAATTTGTCATAGAGTCTATAGCCATTCAGAGTGCAGAATGCGTCCTGTTGACGGTATAACTGTGAACTAAGAAAAGCACGGAAACTGCTGCTCTTGCGTGTAAAGTCGCCCGAGAACGTTGAGGAACGGGAACCAGCAAAGCCCCAACAGCATCTAGCATTTATTTATTGATAGAATACCCAGGTGGACAACCATGGCATCAGGAGGGGAGTAAGTTGACGTTTATATTTGCTGAACAATGACTTAACGTCAGCGTTTTGTTTTAGTTTTGTTGGAGATAGCGCCACTGCTGGGTTTGCTAGCGTCGGAGTTAATTGGGTCACTTTATTTTACCCAACGCGTTGTATTTTTAGAGAACCACAGTAATGCAAATTTGCTGAAACATTGATGATATTTGTGTGATATACCCCCCGATGTTGAAATGTGGCCAGACAGTAACCAGCACTGTGTTAACTAGTTGGGTGACAGCGACTTGACAAAGCGCAGTCATTGCTGTCGTGTTTCAATACTAATGTTAGCTTGGCATAAGTGTCAAGGCCAAATCCATCCACCGTCACAACGAGAAATTGGCCTTAACCACAGGCAAACATTTAACGTGAAATGCTGTCGTTATACTGAACGTATAGAACAAAATATAAACAATACGTGAAATATTTTTAGTTGCCTTTACGAGTAAAAACGTTGGTTAATATACTGCTAATCATATGTGGTGCTGATTGCGATGTAGCGAAGCTAGCAGGCTAACAGCGCTCGTGATTCGTTTAAAACGACCGTGAATTTATTCGTGCTTTATTTCAATGTTGGCTAAAAGTAAAAGAAACGTTCGAAGAAATTATACATGTGGAGCGTTTACAATGTTCCTCTTAAAATGTTAACGTTGGTATTCACAGGAGAAGCTGTATAAAGCTATTTTTTTTAATCCCTTAATTCTTTTGCTGTGTCATCTGGGCTCAGACGGTTAGCTATTAGCATGCTAACTATACGAAAGAGAAACCGCAATAGCGATCCAATGAGTTTTTATAAAGGTTGTATTAGTTATAAACACTCGTGTAAATATGAGTACAAACATTTTTTGTTTTATGTAACAACCGTTGTACTGAGTAAGTCGTGTTAAATACCTGTTAGCACTGACATACAGCACAATCCCGAATCTTTGTGTGTTTAGTTTTGATGGGGGAAAAAAAAATCAAACAAGGTGAAACAACTAATACATAAAACTGTTTTGTACACAAAACAGATTTAAATTTTTAACTGAAACGAGTGAACAGTGGCCACTGTAACTGCCCTTTGACTTATTAGTGTAAGAATTGTAATTTGGAAAATACGTGTTAAAATAATACATTTTGATGACGTTTAAGAAGTCATTTATTCGTCCAACAATAGGGAAAATTATGCTTTGACAAAAAAGAGACTTAATAATACGTTTTTAATAAAAATGACTAAAGTATTAACATTGGAAGTGATGGGTTTTATATTCATGAGCTTTGTTTTCAGATTGATTTGGTTACTGGTAAGTGTCAGGTATTGAGGCACTTTAATTTGAGTGTTTCTTAATCTTCTGAATTTTATGATTTAGGTTATTATAAATAATTGTTACAGAATTATATTAACAAATGTACACAGATGGGACGATCACATTCACAGTTTTATATAATATGAACACTAATTATATGCCCTGAAAAGTTTAATTTATTGTGTAATGTCAAGTTGGTTAATTATTTACATTAACCACTTCAGCTGAAAGGTGTCCTTTAAGAGAGTTAGCCAAGGGGGTGTTCACTTTCCTTGTAGATGTTGCCTAGAAACAAAACACAATCCATCATGGGTGGCTTTGGTCAGGGTTATCAGTTGAGAAAGTTTTGTTTTCTTGCGCACTTTCTTATTCATTTGGTTATTAGTCAGATTTATCAATATTATTCTTATTACAGATCCAAAAGTGATGATCTAGCCACTGCAATTCTGAAACAGAAGAACAGACCCAACAGACTGGTTGTTGATGAATCCATCAATGAAGACAACAGTGTGGTCTCTCTGTCACAGGTGAATATTTTGATAACTAGTGTATTTAAAAGGTTGCAGACCTATGTACAGTTGGGTATTCGTATTTGCAGACTCAATATGGTCACAAAAAATATAAAACACACTTAACACTGACAGACGTTATAACCCTACATATTACTCCTTCCTGTATATATATATATATATATATATCCATATATATCTATCCATATATATCCAAATGTAAATGTGATAAACCAAAATGTAAGTGAGACATCATTGTGTCTTTAGACCAAGATGGATGAGCTGCAGCTCTTCCGTGGCGACACAGTTCTGATGAAGGGAAAGAAAAGGCGAGAAACTGTGTGCATTGTACTGTCAGATGATACCTGCTCAGATGAAAAGGTCCGGATGAACAGAGTTGTCCGTAATAATCTGAGGGTCCGTCTTGGTGATGTCATTAGGTGAGTAAAGATGCATTCAGTTACATTGGAACTTTGATAACAGTTAAAAAATACTCCTTAGAAAAGTTTTATTGCGTTAAAAAAACAGTGTATCTGCGTTATTATATATTTTCGTTATATTAGTGGTTCATTTGTTCTCAAAGTATTGTTGACAAGATAAAATATCATCAAACGTCAAAGAACTGATTTTAACTCGACATTTTCTTCAGTATTCAGCCATGCCCTGATGTGAAATATGGAAAGAGGATTCATGTCCTCCCTATAGATGACACAGTTGAAGGAATTACTGGTAACCTGTTTGAAGTTTACCTCAAGCCATACTTTTTGGAGGCTTACAGACCAATACGCAAAGGTGAGTACAAAGTTAACTTAAATTAAGTTTGCCTGAATTATCTGTAGCATCTCTGTTCAAACTAACAATCTCTTACATTGTGGAAGGCGATATCTTCCTGGTCAGAGGTGGCATGCGTGCTGTGGAGTTCAAAGTTGTAGAGACTGATCCCTCTCCATACTGCATTGTTGCTCCCGATACAGTCATCCATTGTGAGGGAGATCCAATCAGGAGAGAGGTGGGTGGTGGGTTGCCATGCAGTGTTTCCTGGCAATCAATAAAGCACATTAAAATTTAATCCTTTTGATTTTTGGATGCTCAGGATGAAGAGGAATCACTGAATGAGGTTGGCTATGATGACATTGGAGGTGTGAGGAAGCAGTTGGCTCAGATCAAAGAGATGGTGGAGCTGCCTCTTAGACACCCTGCACTGTTCAAGGCCATAGGAGTCAAGGTATGACACGTACACTTTTTACATGTTCTTCAGTCCATAATCTTTTTGTATATCAGAGTATATGCAACAACTTAATTTTAAATAAAATAAAGGTTATTATGGAAAAATTTCACTATATGAATGTCGTACTTTCTGGCAAGTAGGGGGCAGAATAGGGCTGAAAAGTAATCTATACAGGTAACTGTCTACAACTGTAATGTCCTACAGATAAGGTTGGAACGTTCTGTTAGGCAACTGGACGTAAACTACTTCCAGTTGCCTAACAGAACTTTTCAACCTTGACCATGACCTGGATGACTGAGAATCTTCATAGACATGTTTCCACACACTTTGGGATGGATACCCTCCACCTGGTGCGGGAGTACAAGAAAAGTTCCAGAAACGTCCAGTTGCCTAACAGAACTTTTCAACCTTGACCATGACCTGTATGACTGAGAATCTTCATAGACACGTCCTACAGATAGTTTGCCTAAATGAACACAGTTAGGATTTTTATTTGGAAAAAAATATTCAAAATGTCTTTGCTTGAGTGCCTCCACACAAACAGTAGAGCAGAGGGTGAAAACCACAGCTGCAGCTAGGTGGTTTGAAAGACATTGGATGACTACTTCAGAAACTTTTATTTTAATACCCAACATCCAAGTCCAATAGTGCATGAGTTAGTGAGTAGTTACTTTTGGGTATTTTTTAACTTGTTTTTCAATTGTACTGTCAAGTCTTCTGCCCCTAACACTGAGTCTAAGGGTGTATTAAGTGGTAAATCACATTGTGTTAAGCAATATCTTTGATGCAGTATGAATGAAGTAAAAGGGAATTCTTCAAGGGAATATTAAAACATTTCGTTCTCCTTACAGCCCCCTCGTGGAATTTTGCTGTATGGACCCCCTGGAACAGGAAAGACCCTGATTGCAAGAGCTGTGGCCAATGAAACTGGAGCTTTCTTCTTCCTAATTAATGGTTTAAATACAATTTTTAATTTTTTTTTCCCTTTACTTTTTTTTTAGACATTTTAATCGACAATTGCTACTCCTGTGTTTTGCTTGAGGGGAATCCATGGGTTTTAATTAGTTTATTAATAACAATACCAGAAAGTATTTTGTTTAAAATTCAAATGCTTTGATCTCCATTTTTATTTTAGGCCCTGAAATCATGAGTAAACTGGCAGGAGAGAGTGAGAGTAACCTGAGAAAGGCTTTTGAGGAAGCAGAGAAGAATGCTCCTGCCATTATCTTCATCGATGAGCTGGATGCCATTGCTCCAAAGCGAGAGAAGGTGAGATGGAAAAGAATGAGTGTGCTATTACGGTCCTATTTTTTTTTTATATATATATATTATTCTCTTAACAGTAAGAGTGCATTTGTTTAGCTTTTAAATGTTGTTCTTACATGCCTAATGTGTGGTTAAAGTCTCAAATGTGAATGTAATGTTTTATTTATAGACTCATGGAGAGGTGGAGAGGCGTATTGTGTCTCAGCTGCTGACTCTTATGGATGGCCTGAAACAAAGAGCTCATGTCATTGTAATGGCTGCCACCAACAGACCCAACAGCATTGACCCAGCTCTCAGGAGATTTGGTAGGTTTCCTGTTGTGAGCATCCATTCTCGTCTAATCATTTGTCACAAAGGCCAGATTTTTATTTTTTTGTGCTCCGTATTCAACAAAGGTATTTCTAAAATGTTAACTCAAAAGTTGTCCAAACCCATAGTTAGTCTAATGTTTAGCAAAAACAAAATGATTTAAGTCCGTTTTTGATCGTAATGCCCCAAAACATCAAACAGAATGTAGCGCATTGCTATTATTGCTTTTTGTGATGTGTACTATACATGCTCTATATCGGGGTGTCAAACTCATTTCCACCAGGGGGCCACATCAGCAATGCAGTTCCCCTTAAAGGGCTGGTTATAAACGGAAGGCTGTATAGATCGGGGGTCCCAACCCCTGGTCCACGGACCAGTACCGCTCCATAAGTCATTTGGTACCGGGCCGCAGTGAGACACAGTGGGGAAAAAAAAGTACTTAATTTTTGCTAATTTACTTCATCCATTTACTTTCTTTATTTAGAGATAACGTTAGGTTTAGAAACTCTGCTGCATGGATTTAACTTGATGCTTTTAAAGCTCCCGCGGGCCACACAAAGCAGCTTGGCGGGCCGGATTTGGCCCTCGGGCCTTGAGTTTGACATACAGTGGATATAAAAAGTCTACGCACCCTTGTTCAAAGCCAGGTTTTTGTGATGTAAAGAAAAGACACAAACAGAAATCGTTTCATAACTTTTTCCACTTTTAATGTGACCCATAACATGTTGGCAATTGAAAAACAAACTTAAATCTTCACGAGGGAAAAATAACTTAAAATAACCTTGTTGCATAAATATGCACACCCCTGTATAACTGGGGGCATGGCTGTGTTTGGATTCAACCAGTTACATGCAAACTCATGTTAAATGGAGTGAGCACAAACCTGTTACCATGTAAAGTCCCTCTGACGAACCCCAAATAAAAATCAGCTGTTCTAGTAGTTTTTCATCACATTTTTGTAGCCACATCTTCTAGCAGAAGCCATGGTCCGCAGAGAGCTTTCAAAGCATCAGAGGGATCTCATTATTCAAAGGTATCAGTCAGGAGAAGGGTACAAAGCAATTTCGAAGAAGTTAAATCAACCATGGAACACAGTGAAGACAGTCATCAAGAAGTGGAGAAAATATGGCACAGCAGCGACCTTACCAAGAACAGGACGGCCGTCCAAAGTTGTTGAAAAAACAAGGAGAAAACTGATCAGGGAGGCAACCAAGAGGCCAACAGCAACACTGAAGGAGTTACAGGAATATCTCTCAACTACTGGCTGTGTTGTAGATGTGACAACAATCTCCTGTCTCCTTCATATGTCTGGGCTGTGGGGAAGGGTGGCAAGACGGAAGCCTTATCTCTCAAAGAAAAACATCCAAGCCAGGCTGCATTTTGCAGAAATACATTTGAAATCTCCCAAATGCATGTGGGAAAATGTGTTGTGGTCCGATGAAACAAAGGTGGAACTTTTTGGCCATAATTCTAAAAGGTATGTTTGGCGCCAAAACAAAACTGCTCATCACCCAAAGAACACCATACCTACAGTGAAGCACGGTGGTGGCAGCATCATGCTTTGGGGCTGTTTTTCTTCAGCTGGAACTGGGGCCTTGGTCAGGGTGGAGGGAACTATGAACAGCTCAAAATACCAGTCAGTGTTGGCATAAAATCTTTTGACTTCTGTCAGAAAACTGAAGAGGAAGTTTATCTTTCAACATGACAATGATCCAAAATCAACTAAAGAATGGCTTCACCATAATAAGATTGAGGTTTTGGAATGGCCCAGCCGGAGTCCAGACCTGAATCCGATTGAACATCTGTGGAGTGATCTGAAGAGAGCTGTGCATAGGAGATGCCCTCGCAATCTGTCAGATTTGGAGCAATTTTGCAAAGAAGAATGGGCAAATATTGCGACATCAAGATGTGCCAGACTCATAGATACTTACCCAAAAAGACTGAGTGCTGTAATTAAAGCCAAAGGTGCTGCAACAAAGTATTAGTTTAAGGGTGTGCATACTTATGCAACAAGGTTGTTTTTATTTTTCCCTCATGAAGATTTCAGTTTGTTTTTCAATTGCCTATTACATGTTATAGAGATTATTACACATTAAAAGTGGAAAAAGTTATGAAACGGTTTATGCTTGTCTTTTCTTTACATCACAAAAATGTTTTATATCCACTTTATGCTCTATATTGATCCTGCCATGCTGCTGAGTATTGACAAACTCTGACCTTTATCCAGGTCGTTTTGACAGAGAGGTTGACATCGGCATCCCTGACGCCACTGGCAGGTTGGAGATTCTGCAGATTCACACTAAAAACATGAAGCTTGCTGACGATGTTGACTTGGAACAGGTTTGTACACCCGGTTCACATGATGCATCACTGTAGTATTTCAAAGTTTTAATTACCACCAGTCTTGTTATTCTGCATACCAGATGATGTTAGCATTGAGAAGCAATGTGCACTTCATTTAACTAATATGAATATTACCAATTAACCCTTTGTCTTGTATAAAACTTTTTTTGTCTTTATCTTCTAGGTAGCCAATGAGACTCATGGACATGTAGGTGCAGATCTGGCTGCTCTCTGCTCTGAGGCTGCCCTGCAGGCCATCAGGAAGAAAATGGACCTCATTGACCTTGAAGATGAGACCATTGATGCAGAGGTCATGAACTCCCTTGCTGTCACCATGGATGACTTTAAGGTAAGATATCAGATGTGAAATTAAGTTTTTGGATGGGAGCAATCTGGATCTTCATTTTAATTACACAACCTTGTTGTGCAGTGGGCCCTAAGTCAAAGCAACCCATCAGCACTGAGGGAGACAGTGGTCGAGGTTCCCAACATCACCTGGGATGACATTGGTGGACTGGAAGATGTCAAGAGGGAACTGCAGGAGTTGGTGCAGGTAAAAAGATTCCAGAAGCAACACCTCATGATGTTCAGTCTGGACTGTCAATAATTGATTTGTTTTCATTCAGTACCCAGTGGAGCACCCAGACAAGTTCCTCAAGTTTGGTATGACACCATCCAAGGGTGTCCTTTTCTACGGTCCCCCTGGTTGTGGTAAAACTCTATTGGCCAAGGCCATTGCCAATGAGTGCCAGGCAAACTTTATCTCCATTAAGGGACCTGAGCTGCTCACCATGTGGTTTGGAGAGTCTGAGGCCAATGTCAGAGAGATCTTTGACAAGGTGAGAACATTTCTGTGACAAAAGGAGAAATGTATGGCATTGAATACTTTCTAAAACCACACTTTGTTAATTGCAGGCTCGACAAGCAGCTCCCTGTGTCCTGTTCTTTGATGAGCTGGACTCCATAGCCAAGGCCCGTGGTGGCAACGTGGGAGATGGTGGAGGAGCAGCTGACCGTGTCATCAACCAGATCCTGACTGAGATGGACGGTATGTCCAGCAAGAAGAATGTTTTCATCATCGGAGCAACAAACAGGCCAGACATCATTGACCCTGCCATCCTGAGGCCTGGACGTCTGGATCAGCTCATCTACATCCCTCTGCCTGACGAGAAGAGCAGGATCAGTATTCTGAAGGCTAACCTGCGCAAGAGTCCCATCAGCAAGGTGACACCTCTGCTACTCATAAGAGCATCTGCTTAAAGTCCATGTACTGTATAGCTCTGGTTAGGATGGTAAAATGTTTAATACCAGGAATTATATTTATTTTTGTACGTAGTCAGGTAAAATCTAATTGTCACACATTGTGATAAAAGTTGGGTTAATACATCAAAACTAAAACCTTTTGCCTCAGGATGTCGACTTGGACTTCCTGGCCAAGATGACCAATGGCTTCTCAGGCGCTGATCTTACCGAGATCTGCCAGCGAGCATGTAAGCTGGCCATCAGAGAGAGCATTGAGAATGAAATCCGCAAGGAAAAGGAGAGGCAGACCAACCCGTCAGCAATGGTTTGTGTGTAGTTCAAGGTTTTTATTTTAGTCTTGTCTTTACTGGGCTGCTGCTGACTATCACTTTTGTTTGTCGAACTTTTTGAAGGAGGTGGAGGAGGATGACCCTGTTCCAGAGATCAGGAAGGATCACTTTGAAGAGGCAATGCGATTTGCTCGACGCTCAGTCAGTGATAATGACATTCGTAAATATGAGATGTTCGCTCAAACGCTGCAGCAGAGCCGAGGCTTCGGCAGCTTCAGGTAGGTTTCCCTCCTGATTTTCTCAATCCAGAATTCATAAACCATGACAGTAGAGAAGTTGCATTTAGGGTGAAGTTGTGTATAAGGGTATGGCCTTACAAGTGAGTGTTAAGTGTGGGGTCCATGTTAGAGCTGAGGTAAGAAATTGTTATATTTTTTCAACAGGATGTAAAGGCTTAGCTTTAGCCTGTAGGTGCAATGGGTCAAGTGCTATTTAGGTGCACTTGATTTTATAACTCAATAACAAAAATCAATCTCATTAAAATTGTCTTAATTATGTTCTACCATTATTATAGTAAGATATTACTTACTGTAGTACATATATTCTACAACAATAGTATTCATAAACAATCCAAACAGTTACAGTTACAAATTAACACTGAAATACTGATGGTGTACAAGTGTATGTGACACCAAGTAAAGAGGTTAGAAAAGAAGAGATGGCGCATGCAATAACTCGGCATCTTTCAGGTTCCCCTCCAGTGCCACAGGTGGCAGTGGTCCCACCCATGGCTCAGGAGCAAGCGGCAGCGGCCCAGTGTACAATGAAGACAACGATGATGACCTTTATGGATAAGTGTACACTGTTCAACAGTGGTGGGGATCACACCTGTACAAATTCTCATCCGATTCCACATTTTTAGGACTTTGTGCTTCAATCATGTGTTCCTTTTTTGTAAGAGTTCTCTAAAAGAAAGCATGTAGCCATTTGGTTTTGCCCTGGCTTTGATGTAGGAGAGGGCATAGGGATGCTGAAAATTCTGGGGGGAAAAAAAGTTTTCCCGTTTGGGTTGGGAGGGAGAGGGATCTTACACTGTTCCAAGTTATTTTGCCAGTGATGTAGAGGTAGGACTTCAGTTAAATAAATGAATAAATAAACATTGAGTTTTTAAATGAAATTATTTGCTTGTGTTGTTACTGTCTCTTATAATTGAGGTAATTGACAGACAAGTTTTTGTTTACCTGGTGTTAAGAGATTTTTTTTTTTTAAGAAGGCATTAGGTTCTTGGGGATGTTTGAGAGATTGGATATTAAAAGATACAGAGAGCAAATGTGTATTTAAAGCTGGTGATTGCAGAGGCTTTAGATATATTCGGAAGTGTGTTAAATAAGTAATCACGTCATTCTGTACCCTGACACAAAAAAAAAAAACATTGCCTTTTAAATAAAATTCATGAGAGAACGCACAATCCTACGGAGCCC
Organism: Cynoglossus semilaevis; assembly: GCF_000523025.1. Lineage (NCBI taxonomy): Eukaryota > Metazoa > Chordata > Actinopteri > Pleuronectiformes > Cynoglossidae > Cynoglossus > Cynoglossus semilaevis. Next base: position 8,175,197 of record NC_024327.1, on the reverse strand, counting down.
TTAAAGGGACATGGGGGGGGTGGAGAAACGTATCTCGTGCTCATGAGATACTTTCTCCAGTGTCTAACTGAGGTACCCTACGTTAATTAATTGCTCACCATATATACAGTACATACTGTATGTCACGCATAACATGCTGGTATCTTAGATTTCCCAACTGTAGGTACTGTACATGATAGTTTATTTTAATGTATTACCCTGTATGTATGTGTGGCAAAATGTCTTAGATATACTTTCTTGTGCGCATGAGATACGTTTCTCTTTTTTTTTTGTTTTTCTTTCCCCATATCCTTTTAGGGGCTACGTACAATCCTATGCAGAAAACGTGTGCACAATAATTTGGAATGCAGTGTATTAAAGTCTTAGTTTCTCTCAACCAACATGGATGGGATTCTGCTAAGATTGAGAAAGATTAAAATACAATAAATTGCAAATTACTTCCTCTTTTTAAAATAAACAATAGCATTTAATGTATTAAGGATTTGTTCAAGGTTATGTTCAAAATAAAATTACACAAAATGGAAGATGTTTATTTCATTTAGTCCACTCCTTGTCATTGTTGCTAGTGTTATTAGTTAATGACAAGTTAGCTTAAACTGAAGTGCGTTGGGCAGGAGTGACTGTCATAACAGGTGAGGAAAGCTGTGACTAATTCATGTTTTATATATGCACTATTGATATTCATGATTCAAGAGAACTGTAATATGAAACTAACTAACGAAACTAACTTAGGTGCAGCCAAAGGGGACTAACTATCAAGAACCCACTCAAATTGCAGGAGATTTTTCCTTAAGCTTAAAATTGAACAATATATTTAATTGATTAAAAACCAGTTCTTCCAGTCTTTCTCTGGTAGAAAAATCTGTTATTTAACCGGATTTCCCTGTGTTCTTTCGGAAAAAGAATATTAAAGACTTTACAGAAACAGACTTATTTTACCTCTCCTTGAATCGCAACCTTAACGTGGTGGAGGGGTTTGAGTATCCGAATGAACCTAGGAGCTATGTTGTCGGGGGCTTAACGCCCCTGGTAGGGTCTCCCAAGGCAAACAGGTCCTAGGCGACGGATCAGACAAATAGCGGTTCAACCCCCCCCTTTGTGATGAAGAAAATAATTAAATCAAAGAGGTTCACGTCGCCCGGATTGGCGTCACCGGGGCCCCACTCTGGAGCCAGGCCCGGGGTTGGGGCTCGCAGGCGAGCGCCTGGTGGCCGGGTCCTTGCTCACGGGACTCGGCCGGGCTCAGCCCGAACAAGCGACGTGAGTCCGCTTTCCAGTGGGCCCACCACCCGCAGGAAGGCCCACAAGGGGCCGGTGCCTTGTGATTTGGGTGCCGGTTGTGGGCGGAGACCACGACGGCCCAATCCCTGGACAACCACTCTAGCTATGGGGACATGGAATGTCACCTCGCTGGGGGGAAAGGAGCCTGAGCTCGTGCAGGAGGTTGAGAGATACCGACTAGATATAGTCGGGCTCACCTCCACACACAGCTTGGACTCTGGGACCCAACTCCTTGAGAGAGGCTGGACCCTTTTCTACTCTGGAGTTGCCCGCGGTGAGAGACGGCGTGCTGGCGTAGGCTTACTTATAGCCCCCCAGCTTGCCAGTCGTGTGTTGGAGTTCTCCCCACTGAGGGAGAGGGTCGCTTCCCTGCGCCTTCGGGTCAGGGACAGGTGCCTCACTGTAGTTTCGGCCTACGGGCCGAACAGCAGTGCAGAATACCCGGCCTTCTTGCTGACACTGAGAGGAGTACTGGACAGTGCTCCTCCCGGGGATTCCATCGTCCTGTTGGGGGACTTCAACGCCCACGTGGGCAACGACAGTGACACCTGGAGGGGCGTGATTGGGAAGAACGGCCTCCCCGATCTAAATCCGAGTGGTGTTTTGTTATTGGACTTCTGTGCTAGTCACAGTTTGTCCATAACAAACACCATGTTCAAGCATAAAGGTGTCCACCAGTGCACTTGGCACCAGGACACCCTAGGCCGGAGGTCAATGATCGACTTTGTAGTCGTGTCATCTGACATCCGGCCGTATGTATTGGACACTCGGGTGAAGAGAGGGGCTGAGCTCTCAACTGATCACCACCTGGTGGTGAGTTGGCTCCGCTTACGAGGGGCAAAGCTGGATAGACCTGGCAGACCCAAACGTATCGTGAGGGTCTGTTGGGAACGTCTGGCAGAATCCCCGGTGAGGGGGGCCTTCAACTCCCACCTCCGGGAGAGTTTTGAACAGGTCCCGAGGGAGGCTGGAGACATTGAGTCTGAGTGGACTATGTTCTCCACTTCCATTGTTGATGCGGCTGTCCGAAGCTGCGGACGTAAGGTCTCCGGTGCCTGTCGTGGCGGCAATCCCCGAACCCGGTGGTGGACACCGGAAGTAAGGGAAGTAGTCAACCTCAAGAAGGAGTCCTATCGAGCCTGGTTGGTTCGTAGGACTCCTGAAGCAGCCGAAAAGTACAGGCAGGCCAAGCGGACTGCAGCTCGGGCAGTCGCGGAAGCAAAAACTCGAGTCGGGGAAAAGTTCGGGGAGGCCATGGAGGAGGACTATCGGTCGGCCTCGAAGAAATTCTGGCAAACCATCCGGCGCCTCAGGAAAGGGAAGCAGTTTCCCACCAC
>NC_024327.1:8164233-8171048 GCF_000523025.1 Cynoglossus semilaevis | reverse complement strand
CCCCCGGACGCCTCCCTCGGGAGGTGCTCGGGTGCCGTCCCTCTGGGAAGAGACCTAGGGGAAGACCTAGGACACGCTGGAGCGACTACGTCGCTCGGCTGGCCTGGGAACGCCTTGGGGTCCCCCCAGAAGAGCTAGAGGAAGTATCGAGGGAGAGGGAAGTCTGGGTGTCCCTGCTCAGACTGTTGCCCCCGCGACCCGGCCCCGGATAAGCGGTTGCAAATGGATGGATGGATGGATGGACTTATTTTATCTGTCACAAGTAAAGTAATAGGAAGTGACTGTAATCGGAAAATCGTAACTTTTTTTTCAAAGACAACTACCGGTAAGTCTTTTTAAAGTTAAGATACAATTAAAACGTTCACAGGACTATCCTAATTTCTTATCATTCTCCTCACCTCTTTGCGCATGTTTTTATATCCACCCATATAACCGCAAACACGTGGGTGTGGTAATTGTTCATACGTGTGTCTCAGATGTGCAAATCATTCTGGTGACTACTTTGAACAATATCCCAACATCACCTCTTAGTGTCGCCAAAGGCACGACGGCTGTAGAAACATGCGTACGCAAGCGATGGAGCTGTTGTGAGACCCACACATTTCCACGCTCATTTAATTTTTGATACATCTGAACGTAAGAGTGGAAAAGGACGTATATGTGCATATGTAACATTCGTACATAAGGCCCCAGGGGACTAATGCTTAACCCTTGTGCGGTCCTTTGCATTTGTACACACTGTTTGTCTTTGCAATGATTTTCATTTTGTCCCAGAATATGAGTATTAATGAATATAAGGAAAAGTTGGCATGCACACACAGACACAAAGACATATTGGGTCATTTTAGTGCTAAGTGTATGATGCACAAATGTACTACAATAGTTACACTTTAAATGCTTGCTTTATTGGCCTCTGGGTAGAACAATCTCAGGAAGAAGAATGTTTTCAATGCAATGGTGGTCAAAGATGAGAGCACAAGTAATATACAGAGTAACAGGAAAATACTGGACTACCACCATGTTGTATGTCTGATATCTGTTCACTCTTCAGCTGTTCCACTGGCAGTGACTTCTTCTGTGACTCCGTTGACTTCTGCGTCTTTCTTTGGCGGCTCGTTGACTGTACCTGATTTTGAAACCACATCAGCCCAGGACCTTTGAGTCTTCAGTGCAGGTGGGCTAGCTGTGGGGTTGAAAGTTCCATTTACTTTAACGTCATTCTTCTCTGACTCTGTCTTATCAAATGCGTCCACCCCTCCATTGGCCAGGCCACAGTGAGCCTCCTCTCCTGCAGCTGTGACCTCAGGTCCTCCATTCATCATCTTTACTTTAGTATCTGAAGGTTCTCCTTCATTGATGTACGTTTTGTCATCCAGTTGATGTTGTTCTGCTGACTCTATCACGTGACTGTTAGCTGTAACTACTCCAGCACCATCTTCTGTCACTTGTTTACCACTTTTATCTGCTGCCTTTGCAGAATCTAAGTCTTCCTGCTCATTAGGGAATTTGAGTCCCAGCTCTTTTCGCACTGCTGCCTTGCGTTCCTGGTGTTTTTGTTTATTTTCCTGTAAACCATTGCTGGAGAAATAATAATAAACATAAGCCACTGTTTACCCAGTGAAACATAGACATTTGCATATCTAAATTCAAGAACAAACGTTTGCTGTTCTGTGTATATTTTTTTATGCAAAACTATTTGCAATTTGAAGCATGAAACTGTAGTCCATCTTTATTTTGGGTAGAAGCATCTGAATGTTGCACCTATTGATCCAGTATATAATTATAATGAAACCCTGAATTTGCTTTACATATGTTTCTGGCACCCCCTAGGTAAAGGAACAGCACATTGAGCCCACAACTCAACCTATTCTTACTTACACCTGTAAATATCACATTACTATTACTTTTGGCTTTCTTCATTAGAAAGATTATCTTATATTAGATTACTTGCAATTAGCTAGAAAAAAACATTCTGTAGAATATAGCACCAATAATGACTTCTGTTATTATATCAATCAAATTTACCATTTTATGTTTCGTATTCCTGTAACCAGAACCATCTGCTCTAGGATGATGTCAGTTGTTGGAGCCAGACTCTAAAAGCATTGAAAAAACAGTGAGTTAAACAAAGACATTTATCTATTTTTGTTTATGGTAAAGTCAGTAAAGTATCACAGACAACAGAGACACAGTTTTACCTCCACGGTTTGTTCTGTACTGTCAGCTCCTGCCTGTCGCAGAGTGCGTTCCACTTGCACGGCCTGCTTGGTGATGGCACTCAGAAAGTCTTTGCTGCCGAACGTTTGCTGATGGTTGTCTCCAAACTGGAAGAGATAATATGTATACTTAGAATACATAGAAACAACAGCCACAGGGTACAGAATGACGTGATTACTTATTTAACACACTTCCGAATATATCTAAAGCCTCTGCAACAGCCACAAAAATGTTGGTTGAGCTTTTTTGTCACTACTAACCAAGTAGGTAAAAGCAGTGAGGGCTTCCTTCTCGTGAGTCATTGCACCACGGTAGTCACCTTTACTGCACAGCCACTGGGCCAACAGGTGCTGACTGCAAAAAAAAAAAAAACACATGAGGAAATCAGGGATTACATGTATAAGCATATTAAAGATGAACATTTCACGCTTTAAATTTCCACTGACGAAAGAGCAGTGTGCAAATCAATGGGACCGAAGAAGGAGGTGTTGAGTCTCAGAGCGTTCTTTAAGTACTGTCCCCTCTGATCTCCTGTCAGTATCAATCCAAGACAGTTCTGTAAGAAAACAAAGGGTTATATTATTATTATTTTTAGCTAGCTCTCATTGAAAACGTCCAGGATCAATGGAGGGAGGAATAATTCAGCACTAAAACTTACATCCAGTGTTGCGGTGTATGGGTGGTCTTCTCCATGGACTGTTAACATCAGCAGACGAGCTCTCAGCAGACACTTCTGGGCTAGTGCAGTTTCACCACTAGCAAACATGTACACACCCAAGTGGGTCTGCATGAAGCAAGACATCACATACATTAAATACGATGCATTTAACGCAAGTAGTACATAATTACATTCAAAAACTTAAGAATACTCAGATAGCAGCAATACTCACATATTGTTGAATAGTGTTTGGATGGTCAAAGCCGAGCACCCTCTCACTGATGACCACTGCTTTCTGCTGGATACCGCGAGCCTAGGTGAGAAAGGAAGTCAGAGCTGAAATAGAACTACCGTATTTTCCGCACTATAAGGCGCACTTAAAAACCTGTAATTTTCTCAAAAATCGACAGTGCGCCTTATAACCCGGTGCGCCTTATGTATTACTTCTGGTTGCGCTTACTGACCTCGAACCGATTTTATAAAGTCAAACCACACAGCGCATCACACATGATGGCACACAACTGAATCACACTGGGAGCCAACAATGACGTTTAAGTTATCACAATTAGAACATGTTTAACAACTGTTAGTGTATGGTTGTGTAACCTAAATCGGCTTCGTGCCTCCCAACACCCGGAGACTCAGCGTTGTTTTTGAATTGTCGATGTATGGTGCGATGCAGGACGACTCAGACGCATGACGACTCAGACGCATGACTGTCGATTTTTTTTTTCGTGGTCAACAACTCTTTTTATTTCTCCTTTTTTATCGATCCAGGAAAACACTCTCTCTGCAAAACAACATCCGCACTTCCGCACGTAACAGAGTCAAAACAACAATACGGTGACCATCCAGATCAAAACTAGTGACAACCGCCTGACTCTGGAGGGGCGAACAATAACAACAGTGCCCTCCTGTGTCCAACATAGGTCACTACCCTTTTCCACAAATCGTCCCTATTTATCTGCGACTCCATGAGCGCCATCTCACCGATATTGACATAACCGAAGTGAAGCAAACTAATTCGGGACTTGCCATCATTCCGGGTTTATTAACCACAGAATTCCAACCGCTAAATATTGGTGTTAGCAGGGCGTTCAAAGTTAACTTGCGAGCTGCGTGGAAGCATTGGATGACAGAAGGCGAACACAGATTCATCAAGACAGGGAGGCAACGCCGGAGGAGTTAAGCCACTATCTGTCAGTGGATCGTGGATGCTTGGGCTAAGGTATCAGTCTCAAATGTCGTCCGAGCTTTCACGAAGGCCGGAATCATCACTGAACAGCTAATTAACAGCAACTAGACCGACTCGGATATTGACAAGAGGGATCTGGACATGCTTGATTGTTCCGCTTAATTGTTTCGCTGACTGTTTTGCTTCACTTAATGCGCCTTATAACCCGGTGCGCTTTATGTATGAAAATATTCCCGTTCATTGATTTTGCGCCTTATAATGCGGTGTGCCTTATGGTCCGAAAAATACGGTAATCATCGAGATGAGAAGAAAAACAACTCAAGTGAGTTTGAACAGTTATTATGCTGCATAAAGAATTTTTTATTTATTTATTGGAAATTCATGCAGTCTCTGGGATTTAATGACTATGATCAATGATATCCAGTGAGCAGCAGTGAGCAGTGAAACACAGCCTGACACAGCCTCTCAGTACTTTATACCTTAAAGAAGATGAACTGAACCAGCAGCAATCACCCTAGTACCTAAAAGGTGTCCAGTGTGTGTACCTGTCTGCATTAACTCTAAGCCTAATATAATCAAGCAAGTACAAAACAAGTACAATCAAGTAGAGCTCTTCTGGGTTGTCATTCAAACTAAAGATGCAACTAACAGTAATCCTATGTATCATTTGTAATCAACAGGAGCTGACTACAGAATTTGGGTTGTGTACTGGTACAATCCTACAATTGCAGGCTAATTATGTAATGTAATGTAATACAGTATGTTGACTTGTCATTTGAATGACAAGTCAACATACTGCATACAGTTATAACAACATGCGCTCAATAATTGTGCATTATGTATCCGTAGGCTTGCTATATCAACTCCACAGCTGTGTGGCACTGTGTCGCTATAAACCCACCTCTGCTATTTTACCCTGCAGGTAGGCCACTCTGGCCAACAGGCTGTTGCAATAACCCGCATCAGGATGCAGGTCGTCACACACTCTACCAAACACGTAGGCTGCTTCTTTCAGCTGCTCATGGGCCTGATCCAGCAGACCTTCATCAGGAAAGAACTAAGGGTTACCACATCAGGACATACACCAAACATGAAGGATGTAGTCAGTGTTAATGTCCCACCTTTGTGGATAAAGTTCTGTGCTGCATAGAATGCTTTTGAAGCATCCACAGTAGGCATGTGGATGTGTTTGACGACAGGCAGAAGGTGGAGGATATCGTCTGGACCAATAGGAGCTTTGTTTTGGTTGTCAAGCATGTAGTCCCTCAGTCTTAACTATTGTAGACACAGAATAAAAAAAAAATTACCTGAGTAATATCAAGGGTTAATTATAGGCATGTCCAATAATATCGACCGACCAATACTATGTAATAATCTGTAAGAATCATTATGGATTTTTCCTCCGATAATGCAATGCCTGGGTTTCATCAAATGATGTGTGCTCTAAAAATAGTTTTGGGGATAAACGGCTGTATATTTACAAGTCACTAAATGGCAGCATTGTAGCTTCTTTAATCAATCTCATACTAAGACAGTGGTTTACAGATAAATATTACCAGGCCGGTATTGGTTGATATCGGTGTTTGGACAATATCGGCATATCGTTAATAGCGGACAACCCTAGTTAATTGTTCTGTGTGTATTGGTCGTTCTGGTGACTTGATGAAATCCATTAACACAGCAGCCTGGTGTTACCTGCACTCCAGTCTTTAAACATAACTCCCTCAGTAAGGAAAGCTTCTGAAGGCCATACTGCTCCACAAATTGGTTTGGGCCAGAGCTGCCGTTAAAGAAACACAAATTTCTTAGAGTGACCAATGAGCAAACGTGAGTGAAGTCAAAGTGTGCACAAACAAAGGTCGTGTCCTCACCCGAGGCTGTCAGAGATGTTGTATGTCTCAACAGCATCCTGGCAGACCAGGTTCCACAACTCAGACCCAGTAAGAGTGCTCCAGGGTGTGCTTTCACTGGGCCCCGCTCCTCTGCCACGCCGCCTTGACTTCTTCTTTGCCTCCTCCCCCCCAGGTATGGGTGAAAAGTGTGGAACCAATAGGCAGCAGAGGAAGTGACTGACAGCTGCACAGAGACTTGGCACATCCACACCCTGCAGAGACAAGGCTGCATTAGACTGAAGCTGATCCTCATACATCATGTTGATCCATGTCTTATGCTATTTTCACTACAATGACATCAGCACCTGGGAATGTTCATTACAGAATAATTTAAAGCACCTGGAGAAAGGTGTTGAAGACTCTTCTGGTGGAACGGATGAAGATATCAGCAACAACTGACCTCTGATGATTAAATAACATAAAAATTCCAGTTAGGAAAGTTTGCCACAGTGTATGGATAGCATTTATTTGTGCAGAAAGAAAACGCACCACTATATGCCTCAGACACTGTTTGTGTTCAGACTGACAGATTGCCTTCATCACGTGGCCCAGATAACGCAGGTTGATGCCCCGCTGGTGTAGTGCGTGTTTTAGAGACACACCATCCATCGGTGCTTCATAATTTTGTAGGCATTGTTCTATCTGTAAATAAATATGCATACAAAATATATATATATATGGGATTGTATGGGATTATATGGGTACACATTATATGGGTACACATATACTGTATACTACAGGATAGAATCTTTGCAAAATCCGCTTACAAAGCCAGGTATCTGGTGTGTGATGATGAAAGCTGCAGCTTCCCTCTGTAACCTTTTCTGCAGGTTTACTGATGAACTTTCAGCAG
>NC_024327.1:8163232-8164219 GCF_000523025.1 Cynoglossus semilaevis | reverse complement strand
CTATGCAGAAGGACATAAAATGCATCGCAAAAATGAAAGTGAACGATCTCAACTTCTAGTGTGTCCCATTTAAGGTCTGCAGCTGATTCAGCCTTCCTGTCTACAGTACCTTTAAATCCTTCATCTTGTTTTAGTTTTTACATATGATCCTGCTCTTGTTCTCGCTGCTCCTGAATGACTAAAATAAGCTTTAATCTCAAAGAAAATGTTCTTTGTACACTTCCCCTGTTCTGTTTTGTTAAGGAAACATGAATTTTGTAGACACATGCCAGTTTATTATATAAGACATTAGCAGAGTTGTTTGAAAAAAGGCTTGTTCTAGGAAGAGAGTGCATTGCGTAAATTACCGCTGTGGACCCTAAAAAAGTGGGTCAGGCTCGTTCTATTGACTGTATTGATATTTTGACAACAAGAAAAGAAGGTTAATTAGGTTTGTAATTTGGTTTCGGGTTTTACTTTTTCAACGACACTTCTCATGAGTATTTATGCTGCTAATGCCTTGGGTGGATACCTGGACAAAAGACGTTTGGATTGAAGCGCATCTCAAAGATGATGTCACTGACTGAGCCCACTTCTTTACATGCAACTCGTAGTGCCTCTGTAGATCTGGAGTCAGCTGCACAGATTAAAAAAAAAGTGTTATTATAATTAGTATTTTGTCAAAGTACTAGATTTGTTTATGTATTTAGGTCATGACTTGGATGGAGATACTCGAGTACTTCTTACAAGCTGTTGCACATTCTTCCAAACCTCCATTGTCTTCTAATTTGTCCTTTACAATCTGTGTGAACTGATGGTGTCTATAAAAAACAAGTGGGAGAAAAACCAAAAGAAACATTGTGTTTAAAAATTTTTTTTGGCCAGACAGTGTATATATATGGGATTGTTTTCACACACATAAATACTACAGGATAAAATCTTCACGAGATCTGCTTACAAAGCCAGGTATCTGGTGTGTCATGATAGAAGCTGCAGCTTCCCTCTTTA
>NC_024327.1:8149028-8163188 GCF_000523025.1 Cynoglossus semilaevis | reverse complement strand
GCCACTCCTACACAGAAGGACATGAAATGCATCACAAAGATGAAGGTGAACAATCTCAACCTTTAGTGTGTCCCATTTGAGGCCTACAGCTGATTCAGCCTCCCTGTCTACAGTACCTTTAAATCATTCATCTTGTTCTTGGTTTTGTCTGGTTTTTGTCTGCATTTATAACCACTTCCCCCATTCTGTTTTGTTAAGAAAACATGATTTTTGTAGACACTGATGCTGTGTTTATTATATAAAAGTTGTTGAAAAAGGCTGGTTCTAGGAATAGAGTGCATTATGTAAAGTACCGCTGTGGGCCCCAACAAAGAGGGACAGGCCCCTTCTGTTGACTAGTGCACCCTGCCATATATTTTGACAACAAGAAAAAGGGCTTAATTGGGTTTCTAATTTGGTTTGGGGTTTTACTTTGTCAATGACATGTCTCATGAGTATATACCTGGACAAAAGACGTTTGGATTGAAGCGCATCTCAAAGATGATGTCATTGACTGAGCCCACTTCTTTACATGCAGCTCGTACTGCCTCTGTAGCGCTGGAGTCAGCTGCACAGATAAAAAAAATAGTATTATTATAATTAGTATTTTGAGATTGAGATTTGTTTATGTATTAAGGTAATGACTTGGATGGAGAGTTCTTCTTACAAGCTGTTGCACATTCTTCCAAACCTCCATTGTCTTCTAATTTGTCCTTTACAATCTGTGTGAACTGGTGGTGTCTATCAAAACAAGGGGGAAAAAAATAAAAAAAACATTGTGTTTAAAACATGTCTCATGGGAACAGAAGTACATTTGAAATATTTTACTCACTTGTACTGTATGAAAGCATGCACCAGCTCTGGCCTCAGTCTACAGAGACTGTGGGGGAAGCTCCTGGGTAGCCCCACGTCTGTGTGATAACCCTGCGGCCACCCTTCTTTTACACCATCGTCCTTCTCTTCATCCTCTTCACAGGTTTCATTCTTCTGCTCTTCTTCATTATTGACTGTCTGACCTTCTGTCTCTGCCTCTGGACAGAAGTTTGCATCTGCTGGGAAACTCCTGAACACATCCAGGATGTAAAACCTTCTGTCGGCTCCCACCAGTCCTTGTGCATCCACTGAGGTGAACAGTGGCACAGAGTGACCGCTGAGTGCCACAACAACATTTTTCTGTATACAAAGAGACTTGGCAGCTTGAGCCAGGAGTCCCAACAATTGTCTGCGACAGAGGGATTCCTGGGGTGCTGCATTTATGCCGTACAACAGACCTCTGTTAGGACAAATAAAATCAAGGAATGTGTCAGCACAAATCACCTCAATAAAAAAAACAGTCCAATAAAGTTGTTATGCCAGTCCAAAGCGGTACCTTGCAGCAGGGGAAGAGTCCTTGTCCTGCTCTGAGCCTTCCAAGCCCGGGGCCAGACCCTGTGCAGACAAGCGCACCCCTCTGTAGTCCACAATTGCTGTAGGGAGTGTATGGAGCCCCTCCAGGCCCTCTGAGTCACTGTAAACTTGTACTGTTTTAAGTTCCAGTCTCTGAGCTGCCCTGAAAGTAGAAGAATTTAAATATGAACAAAATATGACTTAAAGTGAAATAGAAATCTTTAGGACACAGATTATGAAAGCATTTCATACATAAGAATCTTTCTTCCCTTTAATCCAAACACAGCAGTGGCAACCGTAGACAGATGTAAGTGTACAGAACACACTGATTGACCAATCAGCTGTCTGAAGACTCAGATCAGTTGATTAAAGTCAGGTGTGCTGCTGCTGGGTTGGAACAAAACCTGCATCCACAGCGGTCCTATGTGGAACAGATTGCCAAACCCTGATGTAGATTCTAAATTCAGGTAAGGTCAATTATTTATACTGTATATCTTTACAAAACTTTTAAATGTGTGGTTTCTGTTTCAAAAAGTGTGTGGTTAGGGGTTTGTCACAGTTTTGATGGAGATGTAAAGACACACAGACTCTCCAGCACTCAGTGATACTGCACTAAGCAAGGGATAGCATTAGCTTAGCCCATCCTGCTGGTTCTGTCATGTGTCTCTTGTTCATGTTTTTGCATGTTTGGTAGAAAATAAGAAATTTGAGTTTTTGTCTCAACTTTTTTTATTTACCTCCTGCCTCTTTCTCCTCCAAATGTTTCATTTGCTGCCCCCTGGCTCATGAACAGACCTCCCCAAAGGAAGGCTGGTTCATCTGGGTTTCCATTGACTGGTTCCACAAAGCCATCAATAACGGCCTCTGCCCCCTGCATGACAGTCCTCACAAACCCACTGTTTACCTGAGCAAAAAAAATATTGTATGGACAATAGAAAGTGAGTGACAAAGAACAGGAACCAAGATGACAAATGTCCTGCCGTTGTTGCTCAGATCAGGATGACAGCTTTTATTGTTACTTCGAGCAGAGCTCTGTCTCTGAGCAGCCTCTCCTCCAGATTGCCCTGAGGAAGATCTCTGGCTGCTTGTAACTCCTCATTCCAGTCTGGAGTCTGAACATGAAAAAAACAAAACAAATGCACAACAGCATACATCATTTGATTAAGTTCCCCTGTCAACAGTAGACAGCCGCTACAATCAAACATAAGTTTATTTTATAGTGAACCTGTCGTGCTGTCTGCTCATCAACTTTCAGTCTGCTAAAGGTGTTTTTGTGTGTGCGGGAGGCACATGATGGCCCAAGCCAAGTCATCGTGTGGTATGGAGTTGGCATCACCTCCACTGTTGGCAACTGAGACCTGGGAGAGACAGTAAAACAAGAACATTAGTAGCATTTACTTTGATAATTAGTTAACAGGATTCAAATTTAAGTACAAAAAACAAGAATTTCTAGTAACTAAATAAAACTAAATGAATAATAGAATTGTACAACAAAATCCCTGTCACCATTTTTAATGTGGCACTGGAAGTGTATGGTGGTGTGCTTATTTTTTCTTCTAGTGGTTGGTTACTAAGAAAACGAAGAAACCCACGGGCGGAAGGGCTGGATAAACTCACAGACAGAGACTCATTATTGTAATAAAATATTGTGTCCTTAAACAAAAATATGAGATGAGAATGTCTTTGTAATGGTTTCAAATTTTATGCGTTATGTGTCTGTAAGCAAAAAAAAAATTTTTTTTTTAACTCCTATATACTAAAACTAACTAAATATTCATTGTGGCTATTCTGGCATGATGTGGTTCAGTTTATTCTTCTTTGATGCACTCTAGGGTAACAACCATTACCTGTTTTTAAGTGTAGAGAGGGTTTTTTTGAAAGCAGGACTGATGTGACAGAGCAGGTCAGTGAGACAATGAAACACCGTAGAAGACTGGACAGGACGAGGATCAAAGACGTCTTCTGTGGATCTGGGAAAACAGGAGAATATGAGAAAATATTCAAACAGTTTGTTAAGTTAGAAACTGTGTGTTGTCTGATCAAACCCCATGCTCTGACTCTCCTACCTGTTGAGGAAGAAACCTTTGGGACAAGATGTGATCTCACACCTCCGTCCTTCAGTGGTTACCACAGAGATGTACAGGAAGTCTCCCTGCAGCTTCCTGTGTCCTGGAGGAGGATTCCAGCAGCTGAGACACAGGTCTTTTAAGTAACTTGGGACCTGTTGACATCAAGGAGGAGGTTTCAGTAGGAAGTAGGATTGTGGAATAGACAGGCTTCCTCTGTGTCTTCTTTTAAATCACAACAGTCAAAAATAGTAGCACTTTCCAGAAAAATAATTCCTTTACCAGTACAACTCCACATGTAATTTAGAGCATGATGCTCTGGAATCAATTACCCTGGCAGGATTTTAATTTAAATAAATATTTAGAGCCTGTACCTCTGGCTGGGAGCTGGCTGGCAGCAGGGCCATGAGTGGTCTTTCAGTGGAACCAGGGAGAAGGTACTCTGGAGGTCCTCCGTCCTGGTGGTTGGACTCTGTTTTTGTGTTGCTCAGAGAATGTTTAAGGCTTTTTCCATTTGTCAAGTCTGCATCAGTGACAATAAGTAAAATAGGGACAAGTTAATGGTTTCAGTGGAAGTTTTCACTTTCACATTACAATTATTTTAATGTTCATACATCTTTATCAGTCTAGTCTAAAACCATCATGTATTCATCAGTCCATCAACTTGCTGTGCTACAGTGCTGCCAACTAACTATTGCTCACATATGGAGGATGTATCTTTTGTCATCTCACTTCTCCCCCCCTTCTCTCGTCACCTGAATAAAAGTAAACAGCATCACATGACTCTGTTGACAAATGGAGCAGCCGACAGTTGAAAGAATAAAAAGAATCATGTGAAACACTGACAGTGTGTCAAATACACTTCAAACTTTAGAGAACTTCTGAGTGATTAAAAAAGGTATCACTGAGCTACAGTCTGGCCCCTCAAATACCATTCTGCTTTTGATGCTGCCTTGCAGTGCATCAACTAATTTGTGTTTGTGTTTTGGTGTGTGTGTTTGTGTGTTTACCTGGTGTCAGCACATGTGTGAGTGTTTCCAAAAGGCTGGGTGACCGTCCTTCTCTGAGGGCATCCTGAGGTCCAGATGCTAGCAGCAGCTCCAGGACACGGGCCAGGTGGACTCTGGCAGAGCAGGCAGTGTATGGCTCTGAGACAAATAAACAACAAATAATGAAATTAGATTTTAAAAAAATGTTATTCCTTAACATGGAGTGTGAGGAAATTAGCATAAGCCTGTGACGGTATGTTCTTTAAGTACTGACAAGTTGATCTCATAAAGGGATAAGGCGAGAAACTGAGTAATTGCCTGTGGACACGTGTAACATCTACAATCATAAATTTCTACCCGTACACAAGTGTTTGGATGACTCAGCAGAGGTGAGTCACTTTTTTACTATGCCCTCAAAGACTTGTTAGCTGTTGTTGTAAGAAGGAATAAGATGATAATATCCATCCATCCATCCATCTGTTACCGGGTCGCAGGGGCAGCAGTCGCCACCCATATCACACTGCACTGCACCAACCCCCCCCCCCCGAAACTTCCTGCAGGTGGTGAGTGGTACCAACCGCCCTAATCGGGGTTCGATCTTGCCCAGGAGGTGAACCCTTGGTTCCACACCAATGACAGAGACATTGCCTCTGGGCCAAAGCACCACAAGATGATAATATAGATTAAACTATTCCTACAGAGATCCCAATCGTTTGAATAAACATTTGTGCACAATATACTTTGACTTAAATCATCATATTGTATAATAGGGTTTGCGTTTCTCTACCTTCCACAAGTCGAATGACTGCACCCTGTTTTAAGCCCTTGAGGGTTTGTAGTTCTGCGAGGGGATCCAGAATACTTCCCGCGAACGATAGAGACAGGCTGGAACGGGGGCACAGCTCATTCCTCGAAAGCAGGTTCATGAGAGTGTCTTGCACAAGCCAAAATCCATGTACCTACACCACACCAAAAAAAAAAAGAAAAAAAAGAAGCACATCTATAAACACACTTGTAAACTGTTTCAAGAAAATTCAGGAATCTACATAACAATGAAAGTCGCTGAAACACAAGAAACATGACAAACAACTAATGCTCTGCCAAGTTTCTGAATTTTTGTTCTTTTACCTGCAGCTCAAAAGGCTCGACTCCTGCTCCTTGAATCTTCACTGCAAATGATGTGTCGTTTTCTTGCTTTATTCCAACAACATTCCTTTCCCCAGTCCTGCTCATTATATCTATCCGAAGGGGAAATTAGAGGGATAAAAGTAAGTACCGTATTTTCCTCACTATAAGGCACACTTAAAAGCCTTTAATTTTCTCAAAAATCGACAGTGTGCTTTATAACCCGGTGCTCCTTATGTATTACTTCTGGTTGCGCTTATTGAGCTCGAACCGATTTTATAAAGCCAAACCACACAGTGCATCACACATGATGGCACACAACTGAAACACACTGGGAGCCAACCATGACATTTAACTCTGTTATCACAATTAGAAGATGCTCAACAACAATTGTTACAGTATGGTTGTGTAACCCAAATCCGTGCAAAATCGCGTCGTGCCTCCCAACACCCGGAGACTTTGGAGAGTTGTGTTTTTGAATTGTTGATGTATGGTGCGATGCAGGAAGACTCAGACGCATGGCTGTCGATTTTTTCGTGGTCAAAAACTCTTTTTATTTCTCTTTTTATTTTTTGTCAATGCAGGCAAAACACACACTCTCTCTACAAAACAACATATGCACTTCCGCACGGAACAGCGTCAAAACAACAATACGGTGACCATCTAGAACAAAAATAGTGACAACCGCCTGACTCTGGAGGGGCGAACAACAACAACAACAACAACAGTGTCCTTCAATGTCCTACTTAGGTCACTACCCTTTTCCACAAATCTCCGTCCCTATTGATTTGCAACTCCATGCGCGCCCATCTCACCGGTATTGTCAAAACCCAAGTGAAGCAAACTAATTCGGGGCCTGCCATCATTCCGGGTGGATTGACCACAGAATTCCAACCGCTAAATATTGGTGTTAACAGGGCGTTTAAAGTTAAATTGTGAACTGCGTGGGAGCATTAGATGACAGAAGGCGAACACGCATTCACCAAGACAGAGGCAATGCCGGGCGAGTTACACCACTATCTGCCAATGGATCGTAGATGCCTGGGCTAAGGTATCAGTCTCAAATGTTTCATGAAGGCCGGAATCATCACTGAACAACTAATGACTGACTCGGATAATGACGAGAGGGATCCAGACATGCTTGATTGTTCCACTTAATTGTTTTGCTGACTGTTTTGTTTCGCTTAATGCGCCTTATAATCCGGTGCGCCTTTTGTATGAAAATAGACCCGTTCATTGATATTGCGCCTTATAATGCGGTGGGCCTTATGGTCTGAAAAATACGGTAGGCATAATCTCATGTTCCCAAAAATAGCTGCTTTTCTTGTCTTTCCTGCAGGAGAAGCTCTTTGTTACAGTGCAAAGAGCTAACGCTCTCATAGAAAACCTATACAAACTGTGAACTAATAATCAAGACTTATCAGACTAAGATCTGTCACTCATCTAATTAGAAATTGTATGTCCTTGTGTGAGAGAAAGAGCCTGAGGCTAAAAGGGAGTTCATGTAGAAGAAACAGAAAGTGGGGTGTGTCCCTCTTGTCTTTTTGAACAGACTTTGCAGGAACAGCAGAAGAGCAGGACCCAACGTGTTCCTCAGCCTGCAGTGTGACCAAACCTGTTGAATTTGCCCATTGGCCCCTATGTCATTTTAGGGTGAAGGGACAACCACACCCAGCACTGGTATGTTTAGACAACAAAATTCTACAGCGCAGAAACTAACTGAACGTACGACTCGGCAGGTGGGTGTATCAGCAGCTCCTGGCATGAGTGGAAGGATGCATACATGCATGCACCACATGAACATAGGAAAATTCATTTTGCACTGGTCTTTTGGGGGTTATAGTTCATTCTCCAGTAAATCCCCTGCTCTTGCTGTCAATCCAGGACCACTTTACCACAGGAAAACACCCAGAAAGTGCCTTCTTTGTTTCTGATTGGCTGAACTTGGGCCCCTTCTCCAAGCTTGGAGTACTTTTTTACTCCTGCCAATCATTTTTGGCACTGATTTCTGAAGTTGGCATGTGCAGAAGGATCAGACAGAATTCCTTTTCAAAGCAGAATACAGTTGCCGTTTTATCATCAGGGAGCCTGGTGCATTCAGATTAGTTGTGTGAATCAAGAGTGAATCACTACACTGTACCCAGTGATTAACATCAGGTTGGTTTCTTAAACGTTTCACCACAGTAATCCAAATAGGTCTTAATAGAGGGAGGTAAATGATAAAAGACAGTTGGAAGAATAAACCATTAGGAGACCTGTATTGTGAGACAATCTGAAGCAGCTATAAAAGACAACGTGGCCAGGTTGAATGTACATGATTTCTTTCATCAAGTTTTTAATAATACCTAATATAATAATTAATAATAATTTTGATTGTAGCACAGACTGTAAGAAAATGAACCGTCCATAAAAGTATAAAGTGCTGAGCAGATTCAGTGGAGAGGTTAAAAATGTGGCGTGACAGAGCAGCAGAAGCCAAGCTCAGAGCAGCAGTACTGTGCTAAATATCCCACCCTCCTCACATTCTCCAGTGAGGGGGGCACCAGATGTAAAAGGAAGGAAGAGAAAAGTGCAGAGGGGAGAGGGAGTAAGAGGAGCTTTCTTACCACTTTTGGCCTGATTCCTTCCTCCGCCTCTCCTCATTTTGTCCTTCATGGCTGCAAGCTGTACTTGTTAACTTTTCCACTTCTGTCTTCTGTAGGTTTGTCTTCCCTTCTTAGTAATTCTCACTTCAAAGTTTACACAAGAAAAGTGTGAGACAGGGTAAACAGGAACCAGCAGCTGGATTGTTTGTGATCCCAGCAGAGTGAAAGTGAAGTGACTATGCCTGTTCAGGATTAGAACTCCTGCCCCTCTACACAAGGCAAACTCACCTTATCTGCTCTCCCTGCGTAAAAAAACACACCCTCTTATTGCTCCACACAGTCTCATTACTCTCTGCATGTCTCTCACACTTTGTTGGACTGGGTGTGTCTCAAGTGTAACTTGTAGCACTACTTATTCTTTTTTCCCTGACATGTTTTGCTCCTCCTCCCCCTTGTCTCCCGCCCTCCCCCACTCCATAAAGCCATGGAGGAAAGTTAAAAATTAAGCAAGCAGACTGTGTTTTGGTGGTGGTCTGACCAAAGTTAAACAATTGCCCCTTGTCTAGAACTTGTGCTTCTAAAAGTGCTTTTATAGATCAATTGAATAACAGAATAAAGAAACAGAATTATTTAAAAAAACTGAAAATGTTAAAATTAAACTCATAGTAGAGATTATAGGACTCTATCTATCTTGATCTTTAGTAAATAAATATCCAAAATGATTACACAATAATCTTAGGTAGTATCCAGAAAAGTGTGTACGCATACCTTTCAATACCAATAAGGACCTTTTCTCCTTTTATAAACACAAAATGTTGCTATAAACACTGATGTCTCCTTCATGGGTGTAGATTTTAGAATAAACACTTGGGACATGTCCCACCTAAGTTAGTGTTGATGAACTACTTACAAAATACTTTTGTTCACACCTAATGCTAATATCCATCCATCCATCCATTTTCATCTGCTTATCCGTTACCAGATCGCAGGGGCAGCAGTCGCCACCCAAATCACATTGCACCGCACCAACCCCCCAAACCTTCCTGCAGGTGGTGAGTCCTCTGGAAGGTACCAACTGCCCTAACTGGAATTCGAACTTGCCCAGGAGGTGAATGCGGGGGTTCCACACCAATGACAGAGACATTGCCTCTGGGCCAATGCGCCACCCTAATGCTAATAGATTTTCCATTTTGCATATTTGGGTGTAAAAAGTTATCATGTCAAACTGCAATAGTCTCGATGTATGCTATGTTTTCTTAAACTAATGAACTTTAAACTAAAGATGTGCCTGAGCATGTGTCAGGAAACTTTCTCTGTTAGATAGGACTGTAAAACTGCTGTTAGTTCATACATCAGTTTCCTAACACACAAAAAAATTCAAATAAAGATTGAACAATGGTTACATTCAGAACTGCACTGAGGAACTCCTCAGTACTCAAAGCTTAAATACAGTTTTTTTACATACACATCAATGGTCAGCACCTTAACCCTTTACAGCCATGTGGTGTTCACGCGCAACTTCTGAGCACTGATTGGCAAAGGCTGCTCCAAACAAAGACTCTCCACCAATAGAAAACATGAACATGTGTTGAGCTATTCTGCTCAGTAACTCAGGTTAGATCAAAGAAATGCCCCTTGGATTCTTTTCCTTTTTGATGTTCTGTTTGAAACTGGTTCAGGCTGGTTCTGTGACCTGTCTCTATCTCCAAGTGGAACAGTCAGTGCCATCCGTACCATACACCATCCTGTTATGTAAACCATCAGCATGTACACCTTTCTTCAGTACTTCTCCTTTTAGTACAGCATTTAAAAACAAACAGTATTAATTGATATGGAAACTTAATACAATGAATATATTGTAAAGATTGAATAAATATATTTACAATATCTTAACACCATGCACTTTCACCAATTCAAACAGCACATCTCTGCTCAGGATTATGGAAATATAACTTGAAGACCACGTGACTTGACACGAAATTAAGTCATTAGACAAGGACTTACTTATCACTCTATTTTCTTCTGTGGGAAATTAACTCAATCAAAAGCATTTGGGTGACTTGGATTCAAATTAGTCTCTAACTTGAAAAATGTCCCAGAATTAATTGTTTGTTTTTATTAAAGATCGTGACAATATTCAGTAATGAAGAGAACATTCATGAAGGTGTTGGCAGCTATTAAACTAATAAACACTGGATCTTTTTTGTTTTTTATTGCTAAGATCTAATGATAAAACTAAATAATAATGATAATACAAAATAGAGATTTAATGGAAAGAAAGATACACATCTAGATACTCATCAAGAAGCACATGTCACATTCTTGTAATCGTGTTGCATTGTTAACATCTTTATTTACACAGATGCGCATAGATGCGAAGGGCACGCTGACCAATTTGCGACTGCATGTCAATCAATCAGGGTAGAAGTAAGATGTGGGTGAAAAGGGTGTGTATGTGTCTTGTGATGGGATTGTCCTCTGATTGTTGTGAGGCCTACATCCAGTAGGTTCACATTTCTCACATGCCTGGGTATACTGCTGTCCAAACTAAGTACTGAAGTTTATAGGTTAGGCCGAGCAGGTGTTGGCCACAAAGTTATTACCAAATACTGATGTTTAAAACTTAACAATTAAGATAAGGTTGTCTGCTATAAGTTTCCCCTCTGCGTATAAACTTTTGCCTCGTCATAATTATTTTCAATAAATACACACAATATATTTCTTTAGAGTGCATCTTTACAATATTGTTATGATTGTTGTTATCACTGAAATATTACATACACATAGGTTAGGTTGTGAAGCTAATACCGTTAGATTGTTTGAGTTATTGTTTAGCATTTTTATGTGTTGGTTTATTTATCGTGTTAATATCCTGTGCTGATAGCTTTATAACTTAGTCAAATGGATATGTATTGTCTTTTTTTTTGGCAGCAGCTTATAGAACAAGGTAATGACGTAACAAGACTGGTGAAGTTGTGGAGTGTCATGTTGCGTTCCAGTGCTCCTCGTTATATACGCCATTTATAATACAAAGTTTATTTCATTTGCATTTATCCAGGGATTTTTTTAGTTAGATTGTGCCAATGCAACCGTTCATCACCCTGTGTCGCAATGGAGTCTAAGTAGAAAATTTACGATATTTACTAAACATTTATCTAGTCAAACTTATATGTTGATGCTAACGGATACCGTCCTTACTTCCATTTCGCGAGAAGCCTGTATATCGGGCATGACAAATGAAACCAGTGTTTAATGGTAGCCTCTTCTATTTGATGTGAGTGTAGCTTATTTTTTGTTTACGTAAGTTATGCAGTAATCGTTTTCCCTACGACACTCTATTGTGACATTTGACAGGAGGCTGTCCTTGTGGCTAACACGAAGTTAGCTACAGTGCAAGCTAAAAACAAACAAACAACGAAGACAAATGCTCGTTATAAACATCACAATGGATGTGATGGTACAGGTGAGTGTAAGTTAAAGAGCAGCTGTTGATTTTGTTGTTACAAACAGTTAGAAACACGTGTCAATAGAAGAGTAAACAACCGCTTCTGTCAGCCTTCTTCCATCAGAGCTAACTCATCCAACCACCTTTAGCCTCTGGCTCTTTTCACGTTTACTGTGTCCTAACAAATAAATACTGTAAACAGGTTGCTTGTATGAATGTCAAGAATGTCATTGTTTTTCAGCAGAAACTTACATTATATGTCTGTGTGGTGACCTTTTTGAGACTGAGTTTTACTGAATGGAGTGTACATTTTCACTGACTAACGCTTGTCGCTGCAATTCAGAAAAAAAAGATTAAAAGAGATGCAAGTTTGCCAAAGGGTCACAGCTCCACTTTCCTTTACACATCTAAATCATTTGTGAACCAAGGAGACAAATTGTAAGTGAAAATTCGCCAATGTCATGAAGTCACAATTTTCTCTATTTTATGATTCCCCTTTTAACGTACCCTAAGACACTGTGTTGCACAAGAGTGTGAAAATGTAGCGGTCTATGGCTGGTTTATTTTCAACAGGCAGTCCTGGGAATACTGACATCCTTTTATTGTGTAGTGTTTACTGCTCATGAACATTTATCACCACAGTCGTGATTGCATTGTGATGACCTTGCAGATCAGCTGTTTGCTTTCATCCAGGTCAGAGCTGAAGGATCAGATCTGGGCTAATGTCATCCAGTCCCAGTGAGGAGGGGAGTCTGTCTCAGGCTGCCCGGGTGTTAAGATATTGTAAATACATTTATTCAATCTTTACAATATATTAATTATGTTAAAGTTTCCATATCAATTTATACTGTTTGTTTTTCAATGCTGTACTAAAAGTACTGAAGAAAGATGTGCATGCTGATGGTTTACATAACAGGATGGTGTATGGTACGGATGGCACTGACTGTTACGCTTGGAGATAGAGACAGGTCACAGAACCGGCCTGAACCAGTTTCTCTGCCCAAACAATGAGGAAAACAGAACATCAAAAAGGAAAAGAATCCAAAGTGTATTTCTTTGATCTAACCTGAGTTACTGAGCAGAATAGCTCAGCACATGTACATGTTTTCTATTGGTGGAGAATCTTTGTTTGAAGCAGTTTTTGCCAATCAGCGCTCAGAAGTGGTACGTGAACACCACATGGCTGTAAAGGGTTAAGCTACTGACCATTGATGTGTATGTGAAAAAACTGTATTTAAGCTCTGAGCACTGAGGAGTTCCTCAGTGCAGTTCTGAATGTAATCATTGTTATGCACTCCTTGCTGCAAGTAAAACTTTAAGATCTCGTATTTGATTCTTTATGTGATCAGATCTTTATTTGATCTTTATTTGAATTCTTTGTGTGTTAGGAAACTGGGGTATGAACTAACAGCATTTTTTACAGTCCTATCAAACAGAAAAAGTTTCCTGACACCGGGACATCAACAACATCGTGGACAACCGTACTGAGTCTGCAGAGAAACTACCTGAGAATCAGGTAAAGTCGAATGTTATTTTTGTGTGTGTGTGTGTGTGGATAAGACATTCTGTTTAAATAAAATATTTGTGTTGTTTCCAATCAGAAGACAGATTTTGTGCAGCTCTGGCTGTAAAAAAAAAAAAGTTTATTTACTTTTTACAGTTATTCCAGGGAGCACAGATTTTCTACGTGAACAAACTCAAAAAGGCTTAACTACACATACCTACAGGTCATATCTTTTTAAAACATGTAAGTAATATAACAAATAATAATTTTAACATTTCTGTAGTTTATGTTTGAGCTTTGTCCTCTGTAAGTAATTTTGTTACTAAGGAGCACATAACATTGTATGTTTAGTTGTTACTGTAACTGCTACAAATACTTAATCTAATGATTGAGAGACATGATCATAATTGTCAAAATCCATCTTATGACAGATGTCAGATTATTTAATAATAGTTTTGAATGTGTGTATGTTTAAATTGTCAGTTCTTTCTGTATGTTGGCCAGAGTTGATCAGTTTGTCCATTAACTGAGAGACATACAGTGGCTTGAAAAAGTATTCATACCCCTTGAACTTTCCCACATTTTCTCACGTTCCGACCACAAACATAAATATATTTTATTGGCATTTTAGATAAAAGATCAACATAAAGCGACACACAATTGTGAAGTAGAAGGAAAATTATACATGACTTTAAATTGTTTTTAGAAATAAAAAACTGAAAAATGTGGCGTGCAAAAGTATTCAGCCCCCTTTTCTCTGAGTGCAACCAGTTGCCTTCAGAGGTTGCCTGATGATTGCTGAATGATCAGCTGTTGACCTACTGATTAAATAGAGTCCACCTGTGTGTAATCTAACCTTAGTATAAATACACCTGTTCTGTGACAGCCTCAGACGTTTGCTAAGAGGACACTGGTCAGTGAACAGCATCATGAAGTCAAAGGAACACACCAAACAGGTCAGGGATAAAGTTGTGGAGAAGTTTAAAGCAGGGTTAGGTTATAAAAAGATTTCCCAAGCTTTGAACATCTCACGAAGCACTGTTCAATCCATCATCAAGAAATGGAAAGAGTATGGCACAAC
>NC_024327.1:8140948-8148548 GCF_000523025.1 Cynoglossus semilaevis | reverse complement strand
GTTGTGCCATACTCTTTCCATTTCTTGATGATGGATTGAACAGTGCTTCGTGAGATGTTCAAAGCTTGGGAAATCTTTTTATAACCTAACCCTGCTTTAAACTTCTCCACAACTTTATCCCTGACCTGTTTGGTGTGTTCCTTTGACTTCATGATGCTGTTCACTGACCAGTGTCCTCTTAGCAAACGTCTGAGGCTGTCACAGAACAGGTGTATTTATACTAAGGTTAGATTACACACAGGTGGACTCTATTTAATCAGTAGGTCAACAGCTGATCATTCAGCAATCATCAGGCAACCTCTGAAGGCAACTGGTTGCACTCAGAGAAAAGGGGGCTGAATACTTTTGCACGCCACATTTTTCAGTTTTTTATTTCTAAAAACAATTTAAAGTCATGTATAATTTTCCTTCTACTTCACAATTGTGTGTCGCTTTATGTTGATCTTTTATCTAAAATGCCAATAAAATATATTTATGTTTGTGGTCGGAACGTGAGAAAATGTGGGAAAGTTCAAGGGGTATGAATACTTTTTCAAGCCACTGTATATGTAAAGAATGATACTGAAATGCTGGACATATTATGGTGGTGATGAGATGATGTCTTTGTATGACAAGTTGCTTTGATCTTAAACCAAGATTAAAGTTCATAAAATGGTTAAAGAATGGAAGAGATTTCATGTCAGAGAAAATGTACAGTCTTTCACTGCTTTGAATCATAGTCATTGAGCTGTGCAAACAGACACAGGTATTAACCTCAAGAAACCCACTAGCTTTTATTTTTTACATGCATTTTGAAGTTTTCTCAATGTATTCCATGTTGTTGCGCCCTAGACTGTAAATATAACTGCTAGTTTGTTGTGCCTCATATGTCGGTCACTTTTAGAAGTATTCAAGTACATGTTATTACCTCTAAAATTTTGGCATCTGACCTGGTATTTAATTAAGAAAGATCTGTGGCAGCTTGTAGAGAAGAAAAGAATAAAATGGACTTTGTGCTCCTAAACAAGAGGAGAACTGATCGTTTTCGGTCTAATTGTTCATTGTTGATTTTACAAAAGGCAGCAGATTTTTCTCAGACTTGTGTGTTTGTTTGTTCTGGAAGCTGAGTTGAACAGGGCACTGTTCTAAAGACGGAAACTTCAGGGTTTGATTCTGGGAATTTTGTTGATGCAATGAAGAAATATTGATTTAATCTATTGACTTCACGCTGGAATCATTTTTCTCAAGCCATCACCTGTGGTTGACGAGGCCTCTCCGTCTTCCACATCCTCCTTTGAGATACTTGACATGGAGTCTGTTCCAGCTCCGTACCAAGAAGTGCAGAACCACTGGTTCTACTGTCGACAGGCAGATGACAACACCTCCTGGTTTCCTTTTAGCTGAGAAGACTCTGACAAACTGGAGAGAACCTGCAACACAGGTAAGGGTGTAATATACATTTGGATTTAATGTGTTAACTGGGTGGTTTAGGAGAAATTAGGAAAGCAGTGCAATGAGCTCAGTTGAATAAAATACATTTAATTTGTGTTGCTGAAAAAAAATCACAAAATACTTTTGCCATGATTTTAAATAACCCCACCAGAAGAAAAGTATTATACAATGTATCCTGCTGTACCGGATTCCAAGTATCCGTCCAGAGAGGAAATAGGAAGCAGAAGTAAAATAGAAAAAAGAGATGAATATATGGATTTAGTCAAATATGTAGATATTTGATAATAAGAGTAAATGAAAATATCAATAGTAATGAGAAATACAATAGCATCAGGTCTCAATCTGGTCCTGGAGCTGTGGGCATGCACCTGAAGAAAACAGGGAAACCAGAAACCTATGAAGACAAAAAGAATAGAAACATACTTAGTCTTTTTTGTTCAAAGACCAGATTGTCTCTAGCCTTGAGCCATCATTAACAAAATAAGCAGTAAATAATGCAATGACTCAGTACCTGTCATAATATTTCTGTCCTATTTTGGGTGTTTAGTCCAAATGCAAAAATGACTTCATGTGAAAAGAATAAATCAGAATTACTATAAATGTCAGGCATTATTTTATTATTATTATTATTCATTTATTTATTATTAACCACCATAAAAATGAAACCCTCCTTCTACTTGTACAACCCAGGTCCCATCAGAGTGAGAATGGTGAGCACATTCCTGTGTATGTAAGGTTATGTAACATTTGCTTCAGTCTGTAAACTGTCAGTTGTTATTGATTTATACCTTGATTAAACCCATTATCCAGAACTGATGAAGAATTCAGAGAACAAACATTTTTAGCAGTCCTGCATTTTGTTCCTCATTGTGTCCATTCTCCTATTTTGCAGAGCTATTAAATACCTTTAAATTCATATGTAGATCCATCACCAAATGTGTAGGACACACTGTTATTTAACAAATATAAGCAAACACTATTTTTAGGTAAAATGTTTTATTTTGTTTGTACATATCAACCACTACTTACATTTACTCATACTTAATAATAATAATAATAATAATAATAATACATTTTATTTAAAAGCGCCTTTCAAGTCACCCAAGGACACTGTACATAAAATAAAAACAACAAAAAAAAACAGAACAAAAAACACACTTACTTACTAATTTTACAATATAGACTTGTACTTTTACTAATACAGGCCAGATCAAATCCAACTGCAGTTCTATGCCACTCAAGAGCAATACCAACCTCATCATTTCCTCAGTCCCAATCCCCACCTGTTGGCTGCAGAAACAACCAATTTAAAGTGATCCATATGTATTGTCCATATGTAATGTATTGTAAACTGAGCCAGTTCCTGAAACTGCTGTCTAATGGCATAATTCCATTTTGCATTGCACTCATAATGATATTTTAAGCAAGTTGCAAGGCAAAAAGTGAATCTTTTTAATCTCGATTAGTCTAGATTAGACAGAATTAGCTGTTTTCCTCTTGAAAAATTTATGTGGCCACGTCAACAGTGCTTTGTGTTGAAAATGACTGAATTCCTCCTTTAACTCTGCCAGTTATTCAGACACTTCTAAGTCAGCCCTGGTCTTGTTTCCTCCCACATCCTTTTAAAGGAGGCTTACATGATAGCAGTGACCTTGGACGAATGGAAGAGAAAACTGGACTTTCCTACTGGAGAGACTGTTATTTTACACAATCCCAAAGTAAGACATGCATTTATTTATTCTTATTCTTATAAATATTTATTTATATTATAATTAAAGACACAGCATCACAGTTTACTACATTTAAATTAAAAAAAAAAAAGTAACATACTTTTCCTCTCCCACATCTTTCTTGCGCAGCTGATTATGCATTATCAGCCAATTGGATTGCAGGATGAGTGAATGACCTCACCCTCGGAGCAGACTCGACCTCGAACTGTCAAGAGATGCATCGATAACATTTTTGTAGAAATACCAGATGGTTTGTGTTCTTTCTCACATTCTTTCTACAGTGCTATACAGTAAACTATTACAGTACTATACAGTGAACTATATTTGCTCAGTGCATATTTGTGTTCACAGGTGAACCAGAAAAAGTGGACCACCTGATCTTTATGGTGCACGGCATCGGTCCTGCGTGTGACCTGCGTTTCAGATCCATCATACAGTGTGGTAGGTGTGTGTTTGTGTGTGTTTAACACAAGGGTCCAAAGAAGGACTTACTGAAATGTGCACGTGGCCCATTGTGACTGAGTCTAACTTGCCTAAAGCTG
Source organism: Cynoglossus semilaevis (assembly GCF_000523025.1). Taxonomy (NCBI): domain Eukaryota; kingdom Metazoa; phylum Chordata; class Actinopteri; order Pleuronectiformes; family Cynoglossidae; genus Cynoglossus; species Cynoglossus semilaevis. Next base: position 8,144,845 of record NC_024327.1, on the reverse strand, counting down.
TTTGTATCTGAAACTTTGTGGCAAAAAGTTGCCTTTTTTGAAACTTTCTTCCAACCCATGTTTCCAGATTATATCTTTGTTCTTTGTTTTGCAAATCTTTCAGAATCTACATGACTCATTGCCGTCTTGTCTTTCCAGTAAATGACTTCAGGAGTGCTTCTCTGTCCCTCCTGGCTTCTCATTACAAACTACTCAGCAGGATGGCCAGGTAGGCGGAGTAGAGTTCCTTCCTTGTGAACTGGCACAGCGCTCTACACAGGGATGCTACTGGTGTGGATGAGTAAGTAGTAAAAGACAAAGAGTTTGAACTACAACTACAACCAATGTTTTCTGTTTTAGACAAAACATGATTTTCTTTCTCGCCCCATTATCCAGGGACATCCAGAGGATCACCCTCCCCAGTATCAACAGGCTGAGACATTTCACCAACGACACTCTGTTGGATCTGTTTTTCTATAACAGCCCCACCTACTGTCAGACCATAGTAGACACAGTAGCCTCAGCGATCAACAAGCTCCACACCCTCTTTAACCAGAGACACCCAGATTTTAGTGGGGCAGTTTCAGTTGTGGGCCACAGTCTTGGTTAGATTAACATAAGTATATTTTCATTACTAAACTTGTTAAACGTGTAAAAGCAGAATTTCAGCTTCTACACTTCTTTTTTCTCTAGGTTCTTTGATCCTGTTTGACCTTTTGACCAATCAGAAAACTGGAACAGAGATACAAGGTATGGTGACTTTTATAGTAACTACAAAAAAGCACATTGTGTGCTTTAAGCAGTGCCCTGGTGAACAACATGAAGTGAACTGTGACACAAGCTCTGTGCAAACTGGGCCTCCAGCAATACTTGGACATGCTTCAGGCTGAAACCCTTGATCTGGAATCACTGGTATTACACCTACACACAATGACATATGGCATACAGATTTAAATGACTGTTGTTAAATTACATACATTTCTCTTCTGTTAGGCTCTGTGCAGTGACTGTGATCTGAAAGATTTAGGAATTCCTCTTGGACCTCGGAAGAAGATTCTGACCAATGTCAGACGGAAATGTCCTCTAGAGGACAGGCACTGAAAAAAGTTATTCTTAGATCTTAAGTTTTTCTTAGATTTTGTGTGGTACTTTTGAGGTTTTACAACTATATAAGAATGTTGTTCAACCAATCCTTAAGGGGTAATTAATAAGTTGGATCCCTCCATTATAGTTTTTGTCCAAAATGCTTTTATTTTATTGTGTTTATTACACAGAAATCTGAAAAAATAGTTTGAAGGGTTCTTGAAATCACAGTGGATTTTCGGCAAGTGTGTAGTAAAGACATGAAATAGGATATTGTGTTGTACGCATGACTATGATCAACACATTTGATGAACATTCTCTGGCTATGTGTGTTATGACCTTAGGAAGGAAAGGGTTGGTTTTTGGCATCCAGTAAAGAGTTTTTTAAAAACACAATTGTTAACCATGTGAGATCAGGAAGTTAAAGGATGCTGTAAGAAACAGGTCATGTTGAACGTTAGTGGTCTCTAGTTTTAGCAGCAGTGGAAAAAGCTCAAAGATAATCTCAAACGGAACAAGAGAGCAGAGCTTTTGTAGTTCATATTTAATTTGATAGCATTTTTGTATTCTCTTCAAAAAGGTCAAGGGTCAGGTCTGTCTGTTTCCTGTTCCTGCTGTCTGCTGTGTGGGGTAATCTGTGTTATCACACTCACCTGTGTCTCTGCAATTAGCCTCACTTGTGTCACCTGGTGCCCCTTGCATATATACCTCTCTCCCTCACTCAGACCTTGTGGGATCATTGTGTTCTGTATTGTCTGTGGTGTGGCGAGCATTATGTTGTAGCTGTTCCTGGTCAAGTCTGTTGCTGTGCTTGGCTCTGTTCCTGTTCTCAGCTCTGCTCGGCTCTGCATATGCTTCTGTCCTGGTTTATGGAATCTTAATCTTTGAAATAAACTACCAGCACCAGTCCTGCATTTGGGTCCTGCCTGCTTCCTACCATGTTAATGGCTCACCGTGACATCAGGCACCAGTGTTTCCACTTCAAGAGACCAGTGATAATGATGAAAGTCAGTCTCCTAAACCATTATCTCAGCAGCAGCACTTCCACAGGGCTCAGTCAGTCACCAGTGCTGTAGACTATGAATACTTTGAGGGGCATCGGACAGGTAACATGCATAATCCAACAGATTTAAAATCAGTATTTGCACTTGATATTAGTATTAGGCTTCGCATCAAATGCATCAAATTCCTTCTTCTTTCCCTTCCCTGCTTGCCTGGACAGACCAATGGAGGCATATCTAAGGGGCAGGTGTGTATCATATAATGTACCTGTGCACATATCCACTCCTGGCCTTGTCCTCAGCTCCTGTGTGATCACTGTGTATTTAACTTATCTTCATATACAGTCCACTCTGATCATTAGAAGTGAAAGCTTTCTCTCCACGACTTGTAGTTTTCTTTTCATGTCATGTTAGCGGATACCATGTCTGTCCTGTTAAATTTAACATGCTGCAAGGTGTCACAGATCAGGGTCTGCAGCTGCATTTGTCCTCTTAAGGTTTCTTTGCATTGTAAATTCTTTTGCGTCCATGAATGTTTTCAATCATTGGCATTCTCCTCTAATGGACAGTTTTTTTATTTTTAAATCTTTAATTGCAGTAAATCAATTACTGCTATGCTGAAAGCTAAATGTGGTCTTGCTTTCACAAAACAGGAAGTTTTCATAATAAGTTGCAGGCCATGAATTGGGGCACAGCTTCTATCTGTGTCCCTCTAACCTTGTGTGAGTATCCAGTTCTCCTGCTTACTGCAACACTCCCTGGCTGTTGTCCTGGTTCTATAAATGTTCATCTTATTGATTTTTCTTTTTCAACATCCTGATGCACCAGAGGAGTATTATTATAACTCCTTCTCTGCCTCAGTGGATTTGCACACTTGAACTTGGAGGAAAAATGTGTTTTATCATCAATATATAAATCAATTTTCCTTTTTTAAGGGATGTATTGATTACCCACAGGTAGCATTCCAGCCTCAGGCGTTTTTTGCGTTCGGCTCTCCCATCGGAATGTTCCTCACTGTCCGTGGGCTTAAACGCATCAATCTACACCTTTCCAACCTGCAAAAGTTTTTACAACATCTACCATCCAGTGAGTGATCACTTATTTATCCTGTATCCTTCTCAAAGATTAAAGTGAAATTTGTGGTTTGGTTTATTACAGTGGTATGAAAAGGTTTGGGCACACCGATAATTTTCGTGGAACAGCAATTTCAATTAAATATATCATAGCAAACAAACACAGTGATATTTAAGAAGTGAAATGAAGTTTATAGGATTTACAGAAAGTGTGCAATAATTACTTAAACAAAAGTAGGCAGGTGCATAAATTTGGGCACCCCAACAGAAAAATTACATCAATATTTAGTAGAGCCTCCTTTTGCAGAAATAACAGCCTCTAAACGCTTCCTATAGCTTAAGTTTAACATGCTGCAAGGTGTCACAGATCAGGGTCTGCAGCTGCATTTGTCCTCTTAATGTTTCTTTGCATTGTAAATTCTTTTGCGTCCATGAATGTTTTCAATCATTGGCATTAAGCTATAATTAATGCTATTAAGCTATAGAGACAGAGAAGAAGAGGAGGGCGTTTGGTTAGGAGAAAAAGAAAAGATGAAGAATAGAAGTGTTAGTCTGAAGTTTGGAAATTTGAATGTAGGTACAATGACAGGGAAAAGTAAAGAAATAGCTGATGTGATGGAGAGAAGAAGAGTAGATATTTTGTGTGTGCAGGAGACCAGGTGGAAGGGCAGTAAGGCTAGAAACATTGGAGGAGGCTACAAACTGCTTTATCATGGTTCAGATGGGAAGAGAAATGGAGTAGGGGTGATCCTAAAGGAAGA
>NC_024327.1:8136255-8138939 GCF_000523025.1 Cynoglossus semilaevis | reverse complement strand
GAAGACCAAAGAGGAGATATATGGATGCAGTGAGGGAGGACATGCAGATAGTTGGAGTCAGAGTAGAAGATACAGAGAACAGGGAGAGATGGAAATCAATGATCTGCTGTGGCAACCCCTGAAAAAAAAGGGACAAAGCCGAAAGAAAAAGAAGAAGAAGACAGCCTGTGGCTGATATGGTCCTTAATCTATTGTCAACACATCAGGTTTACAATACTGTTCTTCTACAACATCAATCTCTTATGCAACCTACTACTGATATGACTAAATCTGAAAATGGCATTTTATTTCATACTTCATCAGGTAAACCGGTACTGCCATCATCCCTCTATTCTTGGGCTGCACGTGTCCCATGGGCAGTGCCATGTGACAACAGCAGGGATGATTGGAGCAGTATAACAAGTTTTTTACTGTCCAAATTTTCAAAAAGCTGCACAGAAGCATGTACAACAGTGCATAATCTGCTTAAAACATAATGCTCAAGCAGCTGTAAGAACAAGGCTCATTTCCGATGCCTAAGGAACCCTTTAAACATCTACACATGGACTATATTGAACTAAACAAATTATAAAATCAACAATATTGTTTAGTCGTTCTCTGTGATTTCAGTAAATGGACTGAGATCCATCCAACTGCTAATGCCAATGCTGAGTTCACATGTAAAGTTTTGAAAACAGCGATATTTCCAAGATATGGATTCCCAGAAATTATTTACTCAGATAATGGGATACATTTTACAGTAGCATGTGTAAAAAGCCTGTTGACAAATTATAGCATTACACATAAACTACATGCAGCTTACCATCCACAAAGTGCTGGATTGGTAGAAAGAAAAAAATGGCACAATAAAACAACTACTTCCTAAAGCAGTAGCTGATACAGGGAAACCGTGGCCACAGAGTTTGGACATGGTACGATTGATTGTAAATTCAACCAGAAGCTCAAGCACTGGGTTAACTCCATTTGAATGTGTCTTTCACCGACCATTTACTTTTCCACAACTAACTGCATCATTACCAGAAAATGACAAAAATGATGATTTGCATGGTTATTTGAGAAATGCTGCAAAAAGATAAGAACAGATTGAATCTGCCAAAGCTCTCTCTATCCCACAGAAACCTGAACATGACGCGAAGATCCAGGTTGGCGACCTGGTGTTCCTAAAAGATACACAGAGAACAAGGTGGTCTGAAACACGGTGGAACGGCCCCTACAAGGTCCTTCTAACGACCCCAACCTCAGTCCGAATTGCTGAATGACCCTCCTGAATTCACGTAAGCCACTGTAAACTGTTAAGCGCCCAAGAAGCTGAAATACGGACACAATAGTGCTGAAGTCCGGCTACAAAGGAGATATATACATTAGGTGTATGCAGCGAACACAGCTGCCACTATCACAGTGATCGTCTCAACCCCGGTGAAGAAATCAAAGGGGAGAGTACCCACTAGTGCAGGCATGCCCAAACTGTTCCTCAAAGGGCCGTGTGGCTGCAGGTTTTTGTTCCAACCAACCAAGAGCACATAGTTTGACCAATCAGCTGTCTGAAGACTGAGACCAGTTGATTAAACCTGTCCACTCAGGTGTGCTACTGCTTGGTTGGAACAAAACCCTGCAGCCACAGTGGCCCTTCGTGGAACCGTTTGGGCACCCCTCCCCTAGTGTGTATTAGAAATGGCTCCTTGGCATCCCTTCCGGCAACCAGAACTGTGTGGACTCAGCGGGACATTATGTTTCTTCACCTTTGTCGCATTCATTGTTATGTTTCCTATTATGTGGTGGGAATACCAAATAAGAATAGACAATGATCATGAAGATAACCATTGGTTTCAGGTTGCTAATTTCACAGCAGCAGCACATAATTTAACTGAATGCTATGTTTGTTCATTTGTACCACATCATACACACCATAACCCTATGCCTGCTCCACGACCAGCCTCTATGCTAAATATTATGCGATAATACTCTTTGCTTCTCGTAATAGAGACAAATTAAAGCACTGTTTCCAAATTTGACCAGGAATCCAGTTGCTGACTGATCACAGTGGTGTAATCCTAATGTGTATTCCAACAGAACAAACCTTACTAACATAGAAGAGCTAACCATTGCACATTGGCCACAGGACTGCTTGGATTTCCATGCCCACCAGATTATGTATGTAATTGTGGTTCCAAGACTTATCTATGGTTGCCCGAATAATGGTGTGGAACTTATTTAGCTAAACTTGTTCTAGCCTCTGTTGTAATTCCTAAAGCTAACTTGATTTCTTTTGTACATTCAACTGGTATCCACTGTTACAAACACAGCACGACAGAAACAAAGGCACCTCTGCTTATTAGTAATATTAGAGGATTCTTTATGACTCTTTTTCCGGTGTATGGTGTTGCATATCATTGGATGAATGATGTTTTTTGGTCACTAGAAAATCTTACTGCTTCTGTGCTACATCTTGCTAAATTTGTTAAAAATGATCCTAAAAAAACGTGCTATAAAAACCATGATTATGCAAAATTGCATGGCATCAGACTTCCTCCTAGCAGAGAAGGGAGGAGTCTGTGCTCTTATTGGTGATTATTGTTGTACATTTACAGTGGTATGAAAAAGTTTGGGCACCCTGATCATTTTCAAGATTTTCCTTTATGTATCATTGGTTGTTCCGAACAGCAATTTCAATTAAATATATCATA